>NC_064628.1:520506953-520815649 GCF_023864275.1 Schistocerca cancellata | reverse complement strand
TTCATAGTCCTAGTGTCGTACTTACTGTTACATATGGCCTTCCTCCTCCTCCTGTTCCTCTTCAGTGTCACTGTTGTCGCTGTCACAGTGGATGTCGCTGTTCACCTTCTGGAGACTGTAGTTACGTTGCGTATAGGTACGTCTGTTTTTTCGTATTCTCGGGTACTCCTTACGTGATGTTTTTGAAATACTGTCTGTTAATGCATTTAAATGTGTCCATAGTTCTTCGTCTCTTATTGGTTTGTATATGTGTATGTCTGTTTCTGTGCATTCTAAGTATAGTGTGTGTCTATTATTTGCGTATTATACGTAGAAGAAGACAACATTCTGGGGAACCTTCCCCGCATGTTCATGTAGATGTCTGTCTCAGAATCACGCGGTTTAAGTGCGTGGGATAAGATCCGTGTCCAGTTAAGAAATGTTCCCTACCGCGGCTGGGATCGATATGTCTCATTTTCAAGCGATCCCTGATGTCAGGAAGGAAGTCATAAAGTCTACGTCCCCTACCTCTTACGTACCATTTTAGTTGCCTTGTATACAAGCGCCAACTTTTAAGGTGACGTGCCGTCTGTAACGGTGCATCAATAATTGAGTTTACCTTATCTAGTCTCCCCATCTTTTAACCAGTACCTTGCTCCTCAGTGTTTGATCGTGATGTCTATCGGGCACATTCCGAGCACCACACACAGTGCATGCAGTGAGTTGGTGCCGGAGGCTCCGTATAGCGTAGTTAGTACATATCTCTGACCTCGTCTGCCTGATGCATCGTTGGTCACCAGGTTCAGTCTGTGCACCCACGTGCCAGCTGTGAACTGAGTACTGATTCGAAGCGCGCGCAGTGGTATATCCGTATGACTGGTAGAGGCAGTCTGTACTGTTTTGGATTTAGCCTCATCAGTTTATGTAGTATTTTTTCTGCTTTGTCTGTTGTTAACCTTATCTGTTCACAGAAATTCAATTTCTCGTCTATGTGTACCTCAATATAGCGTGTTAGATATGCTCATTTGATGTTTGTGTGCGCTATTTTAACTGAAGGATTCCTTTGGAATGATCCTTTCAGTAACGTGTATGTTGTTTGATTTTCGGCTAACCTAAGTTGGCGTTGTGACAACATTGTCTAATTGTTTGCAGTGTTTCACTGCCTTTCTCATCTAGCTGGGCTCTGCTGTTTGAAGTGACTTCAATTGATAGCTCACCTGCGTAGGCAACCCCGTGTGACGTTTCATTCCCATCTAGAAGTTGTAGAACGGGTTCGACTGTTAAGTTCTGGAAGATGGGGACGCAGATCGACAATTGAGGATAGCCATTAGTAATTTTTGTATTTACTTTCCACCCGTCCAGCTGCCATTCGACTACTCGGTCTTTAGAGTAGTCTAGGCAACTGTTTTACATTGATTGGTTATCTCCAGATGTCGTAACCTTCGAAACATCGTGGACCACCGTAAGTTATCGAATGCCCCAGCAATGTCAACTATTATTGCAATGGAGTATTTCTGTGTTGTGTTATTAACTTTGTGTAGGGCGTAGTTGACAGCATCATTTATGGTTTGCCGGTTCTGAAGCCGAATTGGTGTTGCCTTGTGCCTCTTAGAGCTCTGTAGGTTCGCAAACCCTTACACAGTAGCTTCTCCTGAATCTTTTCTAGGATGTTTATTAGGCATATAGGTCTGTGGGTCTTTGGATCTGAAGGATCCCCTTCAGTTGATTTCTTAATAACAGCTGCTTTAGAGGTTTTCCATACTGCAGGTATCCTGCGCAACTGTAAGGCATCGTTCAGTAACCTTATTACGAAAGAGGTGATCGGCAGTTCTAGGTTTTTCTGTGTTTCCGAGTGGATGCCACTTGTATAGATGCTGGTTTGGTTTTTTAACTCTGAGATTGCTTTCGCAACCTCTTCTTCCGCAAAAGGACAGATGACAGTGGCACGGTTGTACAGTTTATATAAGTCTTGTCTTCTGAATCGATGACGTCATCATAGTTTATATTGCACAAACTCCACTGTATTCCTCCATCTCTTCGTCATCCTGCAGTGATCGTGTGTTGGCGTTCCCAGAACTAGTGGTGTTTTATCTTTCCTGTCAGTATTTTGTATGATTAACCCCGTATATTTTGCTCTATTTAAGTTGGTACAAATCATTCCAGTGTTATTTACGTGTGCTGCATACGCCCTGTATGTATAAGTCTTGTGAATGTCTGTATGCCTTAAGTCTTAGGCGTCTTAGTATCGCCCTTTGATGTACTTTTAACTGGCGTCTAGCACCTTATTTGAGTCTTGTGAATGCATTGGTCCAAGATATTGGTGAGCGTTTTGTGTTCTTTGGCATCGGTATTGGTGTGTTTTGTACATTTTGTATTACCTGTGTTAGTTTGTGTGCGCTCTGCAATCGATCCCAGTTTGTTACTAATGCTCAATTTCGTTATAAGTAGTATTTAAAATTACCATAGCAGCCTTACAGCTATTGATGCCTATTATTATGGTGGCATGTGTTCGTGGACATATTAGTTGCCATATCTGCTATCAGGTTCTTGTAAGCGCGTGATATCTGCCCGTAAGTACTGTGCTATATTCGGGATTTCCTTGCTAACTGTAGTACTGTTTTCTGTGTAACGCTGTAATACATTCATTTTGTGTCTGTGTGTTTTGGATGTTTTACGTGCACAAAGCCTTCCTTGCCCATCTGCTTATAACCAAAATGTGTTCGTCCATGTACTCTTACATAATCTCTGTATATTTTGTCCAAGTCGAATGGTTCCGATCTCTGCAGGCAGTCCTGGAGCATCAGGTCCAGCAGGGGCTCTGCTGATGTTGGAAGATTCTCTGTTCTTAGGATGATTCTGTCTGCCTATTGTCTTACTGGTATTGTGCAACCTAAGTAACATCCGCTGCGCTGTCTGGAATATATATTTTTCTCTAGTCCCCTTACAAACAAGTTAAATTCTAAGTTATATAATTAAGTGTAGCTGGCTTCTTGTTGATGCTGGTTTCTGTTGCGGTTTTTCCGACGCTGCTAGAAGGGGCGTGGTTTGAAGTTGGCAGCTGGTTCGAGACATTTTAAGATAATTTTGGGATGTCGCAAAAACCGCACTGCATTTTGCCACACGTTTCTTCAAGTTTTTTTGCCTTCACACGTCTTTCACCGACATTACTGGTGTGATGTTAACGATGGTGGTGATTTATGTTGGACTGACTGCGTCTGTTGTGGTGTCTTTGTTATGTTTGATGGTTGTGGTTATTTCTAGATAAACGCTGATATCGTTGCAAATGTGACGTTTGTCTCTTAGATTTGTCGTCCTCTATCTTTTCTACTATGAAAAGCCTGTGTTCGGTGGTTGTGGATCTTATATTTGTTTGCAGTCTGATTGTTTCGACGTCTATTGGTTCAGGCTCTATGTATCTGTCTATACCTTATTTCTTTTGTCTGGGGCGGAGAGTGCCTCCTAAGACAAATTCGGCTGGTTTTATGTATTGATCACATTTAAGTGTGCGTCTTGTTCATGTGTGATATGGAGTACTTCGGTAGGGTGAAATTGCGTATGTGCGTGTCGGTTTCGTTTATATATTTTTCTTGTGTGTAATATACGTGAGCTCATCTTTCAACTCACGTGTCTCTGCGTTAATGTTGGTTGGAAGTTTGCCACCTCGTAGTGAATGGAGCCACCAACTGTTCAGAGGAGATTACGTCATAAACTTTAAGCACAAGCCCAGACGCTGTGTGGTAAGGGCATGGATGCACAGTTGTAGATGAATACCTGGGAAACGCGCGCCCGAAGGCATCTTCTGAATAAATTACTCCGATTGGTCGTTTGAGTGCAGTATATTACTTGAAGATATTGGCTGCAGTAAGCGATCTATGATGGTAGACAGTATGGACTTCTGGGGATATTGGTTTCCTTCACATAAGGGCATATTAATTATAATAATCATACCGGCGCGCTGCCTTTCAAACAGAGCCACGGACCGCTTATGGCGGTCAGATACTTCATAACACCGTCCTCATATTCGTATGAGGGCTTTTGGTGATTATTGTGCCTTCTGATATGGCATCGCTGCTTGCTCCTGAAATCGCGTGTGTGCAGTTGGTTTCCTCGCTGCCTTGTGAAGGTAATAGGCTGGGAAATTTTGCGGTACTTGGAAAATGCTCCGAAGCGCTTTGTTCTGTAGGCGCTGCAGTTCGCTATACGGGTGTTGGCGGCTGTCCCACGCACTGGACAGGCATAGTCTATGATACTCCGGATAGACACTCTGCGTATTCGAAAGCCACACCGCACCGACAATATGAACCGTTCATTCACCAGGGAACAAAGAGCTCCGAGTACACCTGACGCCTTCTTCCAGATGTCGTCGACATGATGCTTCCAGATCAACTGCCGTTTGACTCTAAGGTTGTCACAAAGCTTGATGTTGTCCACTACCAAATGCCGTTGCCTCGTGAGTAGTAGTTCCTGGCTCTTAGCAGAATTGCACTGAATTCTCTGGTTAGAAGCCCATTCCTCGATGTCACGGCAGGCAGTCTGTAAACAGCTGTGAACTACTACCGCATTTCGGTGGTGACAGATCAGAGCAGTGTCGTCGCTTGGACGTATAACTAGAGGTCAGGTAGGCAAGTCCACAGTGTAAGTACTGTAAGGGACTGTGCCCAAAACTGAGCCCTGCGCGTCTCCACAAAGGTCACAAGGACTTGTGGAGGTGACGTCTCCAACATGCACAACGAGGGTCCTACCCTCCAGATAACTAGCAAGTTGGTGCACCAAGTGGCTCGACAAGCCAAACGTGTAAAGCTTGTAAAGTAGTCCTCAGTACCACAAACTGTCAAAAGCAAGTGAGACATCGAGGAGAATCATACTGCAGATCTATTTATTCTTTTTTTAAGAGCTGTAAGGACTGGAGAGGTGTGGAGCGGACTTCACGAAATCCAAATTATTCATCTGGCAATTCTGTTTCAATAGGTTATTGTGCAAAACACTCTCAAACGCCTAAGAACTGAGAGAAGGCTGATAGGCCGATAGCTGGTTGGTTCTGTACGATTATTTCTCGGTTTCGGCATCGCAACGACTGCCTTTCTTCTAAATCTCAGGATACCTTTTCTGGGTCAGTATAACGTTGAACAGGCTGGTGAGTTGCACAATATCTGTTAGTGGTAATTGTTGGAGCATTGGAACAGTGATGAGGTCGAGTCTGGGCACCTTCCAGCGTGGAAAACATTGAAGAGTCTGCTGGACTTCTTCTTCAGTGATAGGTTCCTCGTCCGGGACTTTCTTTTCCTCAGCATCTGCTGAGAGATAGATCTGAAGTCAGTCTTCAATAGCCTGTCTTGAAATTGCGTTTGAACACGTCGGCGATGACATTAACTTTCTCAAATGGGGTATAGGTGTGCCTGCTGGGAGTCACTAGTGGAGTTATCTTGGAATGTCTCTTTGTGGAAGTTCTGACTAAGTCATATCGGCCAGTGGCTGGTGGGCTCGATGCGAACTTGTCTGCCCACCGTTTGTCTCGATATTCGATTGACCCGTATGTTAAGGTTAAGTTGTTTCGTGAGACGAAACGCTTAATTTAAGCGGTTCCTTTCTCGTAAGAGAAGCATCTCCTGCGGGAGTTCTTCAGTGCAGCGGTCTGCGGTCAGCATCGTGCGTGGCTGAGACGTGAATGATGACTTCTGTGATGGCTGATGTGGTGTAGGTAGCGGCCTCTTCAACGTCAGAAGCGGCTGGCAACTGACGTGTTTTGAGGGCGCGGTGTAGTCAGCGACGATAGTCGCCCCAGTCCGTCTTGGCAGTGCTGAAGCGGCTGGCATTTGGGATAAGCTGCTCCGCAGTGGAGAAAAGTCAGGGATGTGGTCTGAGAAGAGCACATGAACGGAATCAGTAGGGACGATTCGCAGAATGCCCTTGACTATGCAGAGGTCTAAAACGTGCGGCTGGTTACCATTCTTGGAATAGCTTGTGGGTTCGTCAGGAGCACAGACCTGCCTTCGGAAGTGCTCAGCTACCTGGTGTAGCGTACGACAACTGCAAGGAATTCCACGTCATGTGTTTGGCATTGAGGACGCCAGCGATAATATGCTTTTTCTCTTGCTGGATGAGATTGACAGCGTCCTCTTCTGGGAGTTGTCCTTTGGATTGCCAATAGACGGCCATAAATTTCGCGACGCCGTGGCTGGTGTCCACCGCCACACAGGGGGGTTTCCACAGCACGGAACTGCAAGAAGGGAGCTGCATGGCAGTGGACCGTCCCATCGCCCACTGTAACGTAATTTGTGCGGTGGCACGTATAGTTCACACCTGGCTTCAGGTGAGTCTCACTGACTACAAAAATGTCGACATTCTCGGCCCACAGGGAAACCTCAATTTGTAAAAAATGCTTTGCAGCATTCCAAGATGCAATGTGATATTTACCATGAGCCTAATCCTGGGCATAACTGGTATGTGTGCTGTCGTTGGTAATGGAAAGGCCGAGTGGCTAGGGCCTCCCGTCGGGTGGACCGTTCGCCTGGTGCAAGTCTTTCGAGGTGACGCCACTTTGGCGACTTGCGTGTCGATGGGGATGAAATGATGATGATAAGGGCAACACAAGACCACAGTACCTCAGCGGAGACAGTCTCCGACCCAGCTGGGAATCGAACCTGGGCGGTTAGGCATGACATTCCGTCGCGCCGACCACTCACCTACCAGGGGCGGACGATGGTAATACGGAAGAGTACTCTGACGGCTTCTTGAAGAGCCGAGATAATGAATGCTGGTACTGTGACCAGAGTTTCCTTAAGTTCAATGAGAGTCAGATCGCGCAGGCATTAGTAAGTTTCCTTTTTGTAACACAAATGCCGTAACTGGTTATCTGTTCCCATTTATTCCTTGTTGGCAAACTCTCTAACCCACTGCTTCGTTTGTGTTTGGCTGAAGAGAAGCGAGACTCTTTAATACGCCGGATACTGAATAACTTGTTCTCCTGCTTTACGGTTTGAGTAGAGTGTGAAAATTACCAAGATAAATAGTGACATCTGACAACTTTTTATTAATTTTATTAATTGCCTATATCCAGTTTGCTATCGTTGTCAGTCCTCAACAGCACGCAGATACTGAAGACTGTAATTTTGATACTCGATAAATTATTCTCTATCATTAAAGAACGAAGTCCCATACCACTGTTTGGCTGTACGCCGATTATGGTTCAGATGGGAACACGTACTTGGGAATGTGTACTTTTCGTGCTACAGGAACAGCCATCTGAAACAACACGCACAAATACTCCGCAACTGCTGGACGAGAGTACGACGTTAATTTACTGTTTCTCTAGCAGGTGTTTCGTGTACATCTTCAAGCAGATTGTTGTTTCACAGTCAGTTATTTCGTTATATAACGATAACAGAGTACTCATTCATCAGACGTAGGAGACTGTAACGTAGTTGTTCACATATCCATTACTGAAGCACAGAATTTATACTGAAGTGACTAAAGTCGTGGGGTACCGCTAAACATCAGGTCGGACCCTCTTTTCCCCGGCGTAGTGCAGCAACTCGAAGTGGGATAGACTCAACAAGTCGTTGGAAGTCTCCCGTAGAAAAATTCAGCGATGCTGTCCCTATAGCCGTCGACAGTTGTTAAAGTGTTGATGGTGCAGTATGTTCCGCACGAAGTGACCTCTAAATTACGCCCCATCAGTGTTCGATGACAAAATGGTTCAAATGGCTCTAAGCACTACGAGACTTAACATCTGAGGTCATCAGTGCCCTAGACTTAGAACTACTTAAACCTAACTAACCTAGGGAAATCGCACACATCCATGCCCGAGGCAGGATTCGAACCTGCGACAGCAGCAGCAGTGCGATTCCGGACTGAAGCGCCTAGAACCGCTCGGCCATGTTCGATGACATTCACGATGGGCTGGCCAAATTATTCGCTCGAATTGTTCACAATGTTCTTCAAACCAATCGCAAACAATTGTGGTCCAGTGAGATCTTGTATTGTTATCCATAAAAATGAAGTGCATGAATGGCTGCAAAATCGTCTCCAAGTAGCCGAACATAACTATTTCCAATCAATAATCGGTTCACTCGGTCCTGAGGACCACTTCATTCCACGTAAACACAGCCCACACTATTATGGAGCCACCACTAGTTCGCACAGTGCCTTGTTGACAACTTGGAGCCTAGACTACATGGGGTCTGCGCCACACTCGAAGCCAACCGTCTGTTCTTACCAACAGAAATCGGGACTCATCTGAACATGCCCAGTCGTCTAGGGCAGGCTCATCCAAGCTGTGCCCCTTGGGCGCTAGCGCCCGCGATCGCTCGCGGCCAGCGCCCCGGGCCAATTCGTATGTTGCTCCAGTGGCCGAGTCGTACGGCTTAGCTGGGCGTGCGGACCGCCCGAACGCCAGCCGATAGATATACACTCCTGGAAATGGAAAAAAGAACACATTGACACCGGTGTGTCAGACCCACCATACTTGCTCCGGACACTGCGAGAGGGCTGTACAAGCAATGATCACACGCACGGCACAGCGGACACACCAGCAACCGCGGTGTTGGCCGTCGAATGGCGCTAGCTGCGCAGCATTTGTGCACCGCCGCCGTCAGTGTCAGCCAGTTTGCCGTGGCATACGGAGCTCCATCGCAGTCTTTAACACTGGTAGCATGCCGCGACAGCGTGGACGTGAACCGTATGTGCAGTTGACGGACTTTGAGCGAGGGCGTATAGTGGGCATGCGGGAGGCCGGGTGGACGTACCGCCGAATTGCTCAACACGTGGGGCGTGAGGTCTCCACAGTACATCGATGTTGTCGCCAGTGGTCGGCGGAAGGTGCACGTGCCCGTCGACCTGGGACCGGACCGCAGCGACGCACGGATGCACGCCAAGACCGTAGGATCCTACGCAGTGCCGTAGGGGACCGCACCGCCACTTCCCAGCAAATTAGGGACACTGTTGCTCCTGGGGTATCGGCGAGGACCATTCGCAACCGTCTCCATGAAGCTGGGCTACGGTCCCGCACACCGTTAGGCCGTCTTCCGCTCACGCCCCAACATCGTGCAGCCCGCCTCCAGTGGTGTCGCGACAGGCGTGAATGGAGGGACGAATGGAGACGTGTCGTCTTCAGCGATGAGAGTCGCTTCTGCCTTGGTGCCAATGATGGTCGTATGCGTGTTTGGCGCCGTGCAGGTGAGCGCCACAATCAGGACTGCATACGACCGAGGCACACAGGGCCAACACCAGGCATCGTGGTGTGGGGAGCGATCTCCTACACTGGCCGTACACCACTGGTGATCATCGTCGAGGGGACACTGAATAGTGCACGGTACATCCAAACCGTCATCGAACCCATCGTTCTACCATTCCTAGACCGGCAAGGGAACTTGCTGTTCCAACAGGACAATGCACGTCCGCATGTATCCCGTGCCACCCAACGTGCTCTAGAAGGTGTAAGTCAACTACCCTGGCCAGCAAGATCTCCGGATCTGTCCCCCATTGAGCATGTTTGGGACTGGATGAAGCGTCGTCTCACGCGGTCTGCACGTCCAGCACGAACGCTGGTCCAACTGAGGTGCCAGGTGGAAATGGCATGGCAAGCCGTTCCACAGGACTACATCCAGCATCTCTACGATCGTCTCCATGGGAGAATAGCAGCCTGCATTGCTGCGAAAGGTGGATATACACTGTACTAGTGCCGACATTGTGCATGCTCTGTTGCCTGTGTCTATGTGCCTGTGGTTCTGTCAGTGTGATCATGTGATGTATCTGACCCCAGGAATGTGTCAATAAAGTTTCCCCTTCCTGGGACAATGAATTCACGGTGTTCTTATTTCAATTTCCAGGCGTGTATTTGTTCGCCCGTTTTCCCTTCGGGCAGAGAACGTCTCACAAATGCTTCAACCAGAGCTGATTGACCTACAGTGCCATATCCGCCTGAAGGACCGCTTTCTTATGTGTAAAACTTTGGATGACTTTTACAGCTGTCTTCCACGAGAGAAATATCCTCTTTTGCACAAGCACGCGGCCAAAGTTCTCTCAATGTTTGGTTGCAAATATATTTGTGAGCGCTTTTTCTCTCTTTTAAAGCTTGCTAAAACTAAGAACCGTTCATTCCTTGGCGATAAAAATTTGACCAATTCTTTGAGGTTAGCAGTCTCAAGGAGTATTGTACCAAGCCTAGACAAAATCGTTTCCTCGAAAAAGAAAAACGTGTAAAATTTTAATCGTCTTCTTTAACAACGTTGACTGTAAGAATTAAAGAGCTTTATAACCTTAATTCTATTTTAATAAGTTTTCAAACTTGGTCAGTTAAAATTATTACGTGCAAAACAGCAAACTAAGGATCAGATTTCTAAACTCTGAAAAGGGATACAAAAAATTGAAGCACGAAGTATAACAAAAAATACTTACTTGTAACTGCTAACAATAAGAATGAGACTCTATATCCCTTACATAAAATTAATTCTCAAATATAATATTTTGTTTACGTTAGATCTGACCGCGGGACAGTCCAGCGCAGAGCAGTGCTGTGCGGTCTCTCTCGCTGTTTAGTTGTCTCTCTCGCTCCTATGGCGACACTAGCGACACACGGTCGCGGACGGGGCGCTGACCTACACTGCCTGGCGCCCGCGGGGCGCGGGCGCGCCCGCCGGGCGCAATTCTTGGATGAGCCTGGTCTAGGGTACAAGCGATGTGGTTACGAGCCCGGGAGAAGCGTTGCATGCTACGTCGTGCTATTAGCAAAGACGGTCACATAGGTTGTGTGCTGGCATAGCCCATTAACGCCAAATTTCGCTACACTGTCGTAACGGGCACGTTCGTCGTACGGCTCACATTGATTTCTGCAGTTGTTTCACACAGTGTTGCTTGTCTGTTAGCACTGAAAATTTTACGCAAACGCCGCTGCTCTCGGTCGTTAAGTGAAGACCATCGGCCACTGTGTTGTCCGTGGTGAGAGGTAATGCCTACAATTTTGTATTCTCGACACACTCTTGACTGTGGATCTCGAACTATTGGAGTCCCTAGCGATTTCCAAAATGGATTGTTCCTTGTTTCTAGTTCCACCTACCATTCTGCGTTCAGAGTCTGTTAAATCCAGTCGTGGACCACCGAAGGACTGAGCTCTTATATTTTGTGTACGCGATATTACCGCCATATGTATATGTGCATATCGCTATCCTATGGCTTGTGTCACGTCGTGTATACGTCACCAGACGCAGGTTGACATTCAAACGCCAATCTACCGAGCGCCTACCACAGGTTCCAGTGGTTTGTGAAAAGATATTTATTGACAATTTGTCTACTTATCAGAAATGATGAATATTTTAGACAGACACGTAAAATGATTGATGGAATCATTATGACCACTGCCTACATTGAGACTGAATGCCACCTTTTTTCGTAACAATCACTGCCTGACAAAAAATTGAGTGGCACACACATGGTAGCAGGAAACGAAATGAATCTTTACGTGTAGAGAGGGTGAGTAATGTTATTTCAGTAATTACAATATCGACTTAAATTTAGACACAACTTGGCAGTATGAGCCCACTTATCACCATGAAGCTGCATCTCCTCTTCTCTGGCTGCATGCACTGATTCGGTTGGAAAGGGAGTCATGAAGCCTTTGTAACCCCTCTTGAGGCAAGCTGACCCACAATTGTTATAGATGTTCCCTGACATCCTGTATACTGGCACTGGGCCAGAGTTGCCGTCCGAGCTGAACCCAAATGTGTCCTATTGGGGATAGATCTGCTGGCCACCAGAGTACTTCAGCACTATGTACATTATGGTTCGAATGGCTCTGAGCACTATGGGACTTAACATCTATGGTCATCAGTCCCCTAGAACTTAGAACCACTTAAACCTAACTAACGTAAGGACAGCACACAACACCCAGTCATCACGAGGCAGAGAAAATCCCTGATCCCGCCGGGAATCGAACCCGGGAACCCGCGCAAGGGAAGCGAGAACGCTACCGAACGACAACGAGCTGCGGACTGTACATTATGCAGACAGTTCATAGAGACGCGTTACGTGAACAGTTGACCTGCTGAAAACTGGCACCTCGATACAGTCACATGAGAAGTAATACACGAGCATGCATGACTCCCGTGATGTGCTGTTGTGCCGTCGGAGTTCACTCCGTCACAAACAACCGAAACCTCTCGCCGTACCCGATCGCTCCCCACACCCTGACTCCAGTAGTAACACCGCTGTGCCTTTCCACAACACTAGAAGAATGGGTGCTCTTCCCAGGTCGCCGCTGCACTCGCCGATGAAGGACATCCGAAGCAGTGGAGCGACTCGTCGCTCAACACAATGCAGTGCTACTCACCACAGTACATGCTTCCTGGGTACGACGCCACTCCGAACGCAACCGTTTGTATTGTCGTGTTAATGGAAATCTACGCATGAAACGGTAATTTCCTAATATGAATGCTGCGTCCTGAGTCCGAATAAAAATCTTCAACAATGGAAGCGAAAGACTCCCGGTATAAGAAGTCATCCTCGCTCTGCCAACGGCCTTGTCAAACAGGGTGGAGGAGTGCAGAGAGGTTCAGGGCACTCTGCTGCCCTTGGGGCGGAAAACTGCCCCTAAAAGGCGGAAGAAACAGCAATAGGATGCAGAAGGGCATGGAAACCACTGCATTACAGACAAATAATGTCTAATCACAAGATATGTGGCCTGTAATTGAAAAAGTGTCGTGATGATCTCTCCATTGCGAAAGGCTCAGGTCTATTTCGTATTCAGATCTCCAGGAGGGGACCGCTAATGGGGAGGTGACAATGAGAAGTAGATTGAATAACCAATGAAAGTTGGTTCAAATGGCTCTGGGCAGACTGTAGCGCCTAGAACCGACCAATGAAAGAGTCTACGAGTTGGGCGTGCAATGTCAGTTTTAATGTAGTAGGGAAGCTTAAAACGTGAAAAGGGAAATGCAAAGGCTCATTGTAAATCTAGTGGGGGTTCGTGAAGTGCAATGGAAAAAATGATAAGGACATCTTCTTAGATGAATATAGGGTAATATCAGCAGCAGCAGAAAATGCAATAGAAAAGGAAGGCTGACAGTGAGCTACTGTGAAAAGGTCTGTGACAGTGTTGTCCTTGTCAGATTCGATAGCAAACAAATACCGACAACCACATATGAATGACGCAAGCGAAAGCTGAAGAAATAGGTAAGATACTTGAGGGTACAGAAAGGGTAATTCAATATGTAAAGGAAGATAAAAATCTCATAATGATCGTGGATTGGATCGAGGAATAGAAGAAAGGGTTACCGGGAGAATATGGGCTCGGCAGTGGGAACGAGACAGGGGAAAGACTAACTGAATAGTCCAATAAATTTCAGCTAGTAATAGCGAACACACTATTCAATAATCAAGAGAGGAGGAGCTATACCTCGATTCCACCTCGATTACATCATGGTCAAACAAAGATTCCGAAATCAGATTTACGATGGGAGGCGTGGCCAGGAGCAAATATACTCTCAGATCACAATTGAGTAATGATGAAGAATAGACTAAGTTTAAGAGAATCATTCTGAAGACTCTTTGTGGAAGGAACTGGGATACTGAAGTACTGAGGAATGATAGGATGCATTTGGAGTTCGTAAAGGATGTGGGTACTGTGATAACGAATACCAGAGTAAGTGCTTCAGTTGAGGAAGAGGGGGCGTCTTTAAAAAGGGCAAACACAGATTCTGGGCAGTTAAACATAGATCCAAGCAATGTGCCTGCTAAGAAACTTGGGCAACAGAAGAAAAGACTTCAACTGATCAATAAAACGAAGACGTGGAAACTGTTCATTGAAGGACCGGAATACAGCAATATAAATCAGTTAGGAATGAAGTAAATAGGAAGTGCAGCAAAGCCTAGAGAAATGGCTGCAAGAGACACGTGAAAACACCGGAAAAGAAATGAGCGTCGGAGAGACTGACTCAGCATACAAAAAAACAAGAAAACAACATTCAGTGAAATTAAAAGTAAGAGAGGTAACGTTAAGAATTCAATGGTAAGTCGACTGTTAAACGCAGATGGGAGGGAGGATACGTGGAAAGAGTATACTGAATCTCTCTATGACCTGAAAGAAGAAAAAATTCTTGTCTATATAGAAGACATACAGGATTCAGTATTAAAGTCAGAATTAAAACGGACGTGGAAGACTTGAAAGTAAGTCAGTGGGACAGACAACCTTTCATCGGATTTTCTAAAATCATTGGCGGAAGCGGCAACCAAACGACTATTCACGGTGGTGCTTAGAATCCATCAGACTGGAGACGTAATCAGCTTAATAGCTCATGCAACCAAGCTGCTGACAAGAATAATTTACACAAGACTGGAAACTAAAATTTAAGATCTGGACGACGATCAATTTCGTTAGGAGAGGTAAAAGCTCCAGAGAGGCACTTCTGATGTTGAGCTTGACAACGGAAACAAGAATAAAGGAAATCAAGACACGTTCAATGGATATGTTCACATAGAAAAAGACCTCGACATTGCAAAATGGTGCAAGATGTTCGAAATTCAGAGAAAAATTGGAGTAGGTTCTAGGGAGACACGTTTAATAAACAATATGTACAAGAATCAAAAATGGTTCTAATGGCTCTGAGCACTATGGGGCTTAACTTCTGAGGTCATCAGTCCTCTAGAACTTAGAACTACTTAAACCTAACTAACCTAAGGACATCACACACATCCATGCCCGAGGCAGGATTCGAACCTGCGACCGTAGCGGTCGCGCGGTTCCAGACTGCAGCGCCTAGAACCCCTCGGCCACTCCGGCCGGCGTACAAGAATCAAGAGCGAACAATAAGAGTGGAAGACCCACAACGAAATGCTCAGATTAAAAAGGGCGTAAGACAGGGATGAATCTGCTGTTCAGTCTATGGACCGAAAAAGGAACGACAGAAACAAAAGAAATCTCAAGCGTGTGATTAAATTTCAGGGTGAAAGGATATCAGTGATAAGATTCTCAGGTTTTCCTCAGTAAAAATGAAAAAGAAATACAGGATCTTTTGAAATGAATGAACAGTCTAATGAGTACAGAATATGGATTGACAATAAACGGGAAAAAGACAAAAGAAATGAAAAGTATCAGAAATGAATATAGCAAGGGGCTTAGTGTCAAAACTTGTGACGACAACGCAGACGAAGGAACTGTGTTAACTTTGAAGGGAAATAACCCATGACGGACTAAGCAAGGAGGACATAAAAAGTAAACTACTACAGGCAAAGAGGGCATTCGCAGCCAAGAGAGGTTTACTAGTGTCTACCACAGGCATGGCGTTAGTGTGAGGACGAAATTTCTGAGAATCTCTGGTGGAGCACAGCATTGTATGGTAGTCAATCATAGTCGGAAAAAGGAACGCAAGAGAATAGGTTCGTTTGAGGCGTGATGTTGTAGGAGAAATGAGGTGGTTCTCCGCAGAATCGACGTTAAAAGTAGCAAACAGAAAACACTGACAAGAAGGAATAGGATGACAGGAGAGGTGGCAGGCCTCGGTCTCGCATAGCAGGCGCAGATGCTCGTCGTGCAAAATACTGCGATCCTCCTTCGTGGTGGTCAGACGGGACCTTGGCAACGTGTTTGCCTGGCCTCATGTTCACAGTCAGTCTGCCTTCAGGCCACTGTCGCATCCGAATGCCCGACAAATCTGTATATCATACTATCTGACCAGACGCGCAAACAGAGAACCACACTGAGATGTCGTTCAACCTCTTCCATGTGCCGATAACACTCTCTCACACTAGTATGCGGCATTTCCGCGCCCTTTTCAGCGATCACCCAGCATCTGATGCCGTTCACGCTCTTTATGTACCACAACAGACCTGTTAACAGCAATAAACGTGAACAACACTGAAACGCCCGCTAAATCACGCAGGGCTAACAGGTAATTAGGGTTGTGGAAAGGGCCAAGGGAGTTGCGATCGGATTCATTTCACAGTTGTAATTTATTACCATTTAGTTCACAAATACACTTTTGAAAGAATTAAATTTTCTTCGCGGCTGAAGGCCTCCAAACAGATGCTTTAGAATAGGTTCAATTTTAAAGACATGACACACAGTTAAATGTAATAATAAGATAAATCGTATACATGTATGAGATCAGCAACTGGTGCGGCTGAAGGCCACCGGATTAAATCTTCAAAATTCCAAATATACTATGATGATTACTGAAGGCAGAAGGCCACAATGTTTTGAGATCTGAAAAAGGCTGATGGCCTGCAAGGTGCACAGAAAGAGATAAACAACCCCAATAAGATGACTGAAGGCCGCAAGGTTAAATTCTGAAAATTTATATATATATATATATATATATATATATATATATATATATATATAATGTATGTATTGCAACAATCGGTAAGACAATACATTAAGTTTACAAATTTCCTTTTGCAACACCAACGGCGGAAGGTCCACAATAACTTGTAAAATCTTTCAGAGGATATTACAATAACCTTTCAAGACCAGAAGGCAATATGTTTGGGCTTGAAGAAAACTGCGATAACACGTTTCCAGGGCTGAAGGCCCTCAATTAACTTTGCCCAATTGAAAATAAAAAATACAGTAAAGCCACAAAAACCTTTTAAAATAAATTACAACAACATTAACACTGTCAAAGAATAATTAAGGGAACAACACTCAGGAGCCTCCAGGGGATCGGTCAGCCCTCCTTCACTTAGGCGAGACAGACGGTGAGCCCAACTGCACTCGATTCGTCCGAACCCAACCGACGGACAGTCACGGACTGACCGACCAACCGCTTGCTTGCCACGACGGAGTACAAGAGAATTCAAGGCCCCAAATCGGTTACAAGTATCACTATTCCCAAAGAAACGCGTGTGTGAACTGAGCTGCCAAAACTACACACCATGTTTAGCAGCAACCACCGGTGAGGAAAAGACTGCCTAAAATTACGTTAGCGGCCAGGGCAGGTAACCAGAACACTAACGGCCACAAGGCAGAAAATTCCGCTGGTGCACTTAACTATGGATAAATTAATTTAATCAATTCCACCTGACGGCGGCTATCTCGAACACTTCACTCGTTGAAACTTCCTGGCAGATTAAATCTGTGTGCCGGACCGAGACTCGAACTCGGGACCCATGCCTTTCGCGGGAAAGTGCTCTACCAACTGAGCTACCCAAGCACGACTCACGCCCCGTCCTCACAGCTTTACTTCAGCTAGTACCTCGTCTCCTACCTTCCAAACTTAAGCTCCAGGAGAGCTTCTGTTAAGTTTCGCGGGCAAGTGCTCTACCAACTGAGCTACCCAAGAGCGACTGACGCCCCGTGAGACGAGGTACTGGCAGGATTAAAGCTGTGAGGACGGGGCATGAGTCGTGTTTGGGTAGCTCAGTTGGTAGAGCACTTGCCTACGAAAGGCAAAGGTCCCGAGTTCGAGTCTCGGTCCGGCACACAGTTTTAATCTGCCAGGAAGTTTCATATCAGTGCAACTCCGCTGCAGAGTGAAAATCTCATTCTGGACTTCACTCGTTGTTGCTCACAGGAAAACCTCCATAACAGCAACGCCGGAACCAACAACGTAATACTCAAAACCACTCAAGCTTCACGTCGTGGGTCGTTGAACGACGATGCTCGTACCGATCGGAGAGCTCCAGACAGACTCCGACACTGCGCAGAGTTCGCCAGCGGGCGCAGTCGACAACGCCGCACGGAGATGTCTTCGTACCAACCGACCGACCAACAGTCCACCCGGGCCGGTTTGAGTGATGCGTGGCGGCAACGGTCGGGCGGGCGATGTCCACGCAGCGGTCACTGCTGCTGCAAGCCGGCAACTGGCTGGCCCGGGATGCCTACAGACGCGTTGCAACTGACTGCCAGGGCCCAACTCACGACCCGAACTACCGCCATGAACTCTCCTCCTTGCACGTTCCGACTCGCTCCACGACAGATCACAACCGGGAAGTAAAAGCAGCCAAGCAAAGATGATATCAGAGAGGATATATCGATACGCGCTACTAGCGCCCATGACGATCAGGCAAAACAGCAACTCAGTAACGCCAGTAACTTAAATCAACGTGGTGAGATGGAAATATGTTAAACAGGGTGTAATATACCAAATGGTGGGAAGGCGAGCCATGCACGGCTCAAACACTAATATATTCTATTGGCTGTTACATCTGCCGCAGAGAATGGCAACTCTGATTATGTACATAAATGTTTTGTCATGTTGACCCGACGACATTATCTATTATGATTGCAGTGGGCAAGTGAAAATCAAGACTGGACCATGGCTTAATTAAAGCGTACCACTTTTGTAGTTACACCAGTTCATTGGTCGATTGAGACGGATGCGCCGTCATCCAGCGGAACGCCTGCACGGAACATACACCGTGCCACGCATGCAGACCGGTGGGGGCATTATTATACTATGGGAAGGGGGGAGGCCTTCACCTGGACGTCTATGAAATGGTTCAAATGGCTCTGAGCACTATGGGACTTAACTTCTGAGGTCATCAGTCGCCTAGAACTTAGAACTACTTAAACCGAACTAACCTAAGGACATCACACACATCCATGCCCGAGGCAGAATTCGAACCTGCGACAGTAGTGGTCGCGCGGTTCCAGACTGAAGCTCCTGGAACCGCTCGGCCAGTCCGGCCGGCGGACGTCTATGAAGATGTAATAATCGAAGGCAGTATGACAGTTGGGGACAACGTGAACATTACTGCGGACGAATGCATCTCTTGATACTTGATATCTTCCCCAATGGTGGTGAGATTTAGAAGCACGATAATTTTCCTTGTAGAAAAGTCAGAACTGTGCTATAGTGGTTTGAGTAGCTTGATAGTTCAGTGTCGTTTACGTCTTGATCACAAAATACTGTTATGTGCACATGATAGAACATATCTGGGACGCTATCCGATGCTAACACTATGCCCACAAACATTGGTCAGTAATTTTTGGGACCTGCATGACCTGTGCGCATTTGTATGTTGGCACATACCCCCGAAAACTTACAAAGGTTTATCGTTTCCATGTCAAGCAGAATTGCTGGTGTACTGGATTCCAAAAGTGGAGTTAAGTAAGTGGCCATAATGTTTTGGCTCATCAGTGTGGATTTTTCTGGCGATAAATGTAGACAGGACAGAAATCGCTCTCTAAAACTCCAAGAATTTTATTTTTCTTGATGGCATGCAAAAGTACTTGTTGAGTAAGCAGATTTAGTAAAAACTTTCCAACGTTTCCTATAACGTAAGGTGAAGAATATCGTCTTACTCGACCACAAAACGAGGAGTTTCTCAGCGACAAAGCTGGACCGCGAACACTGGAAACGATGTCGCGAGCGAGGAAGCCGTGCCTTTGCGGGTCGCCGCCGCTAATTACAGAGGGAGCGAACTGGAAACCCCGCAAGTCAGGCGGCCAGGCAGCCAGTGCTCTCCGGGCCGGCCGACGCCCAGCGTCGCCTCGCCTGACCTCATCCAGCCGTTCGGCTGCTTTCTGAGCCGCGCTGCTGCATACAACATGTGGCAGAAAGGCTAGGCTCCCACTGTGCGCGGGGAAAGGGCCGTCCAGCGTCCACCCAGTATCCTTTGTCAACGACTACTCTGTGCAGGCACAAATATTAGCCACCCCTGAAAACCCTGAAGCGATTGTGTGTAACAGAGACCAACGGAAAAATACTCCTATCCCAACATGAGAAAAGATGGCTACGCTCCTATTTATACGTTGACGGAAAAAACATCGCAAAAAGTAATTAATGGAGAGTAATGAAATTTCGGGAATACATTTGTCTAGGTAAATATTTAAGTGATTAATTTTTAAGAACACAAGTTGTAAGACGTATGTGTTGCCGGCGATGGGCGAGGCATGGCAGAGTCTCTGACCAGAGAGTAGTATGTAGTTAGTTATTGCTTGTCGCTAGTCGGCGTGTGTCGGCAGTAGTCTTCAGTAGTCTGCAGTAGTCGATAGGAGTCGGCGCGTGCCTGCGCGTGTCGGCAATCTGCTCTGGTCGGGACTCTGTAGGATGAGTATTATTGTAGAAGGTAAAAAAGCAGACTTGCGCATATCTAGTAATGTATATCAAGTGTAATTAATTTCCTTTAAAAAATGCCCCCAATAATAATTTTTATAATATAAGGTAATTTTTTTGAAGAAAATCATTCATTTAAATTTAAAGAAAATTTCCATTGCATGATCATTCCTTCCAAGAATCAAAAAATATATATATATATACGCCACCATTGCGCGAAGCAGTGCCCAAAAAAAAATCTCCATATAAGAGCAGATATATATTCGCAATTTTTATTGAGGTAAGAATTTTTTCCTTTTTTTATTCAGAATACAGGGCCGAGGCGCAGCGCTGCTGTCGCCATAAAATTTACCAGGTTACTGGACTTTTTATTATTTCGGTGTTTAGGAATTGAATTTTGAGGTTACATTAAAATTAATTTTGTTCAGAGGTTACAATATATAAAATTCACTTAATTATTATTTTTGTGGGAGTTTACACATGGTTCATATTTTTATTTAAAATTTTTGTGGGGAGGTTACACTTGGCGACATCCGGCCAGGATCGTATTTCTTTGTGAATCTTCTGATAAGTAGTCATATATCTGCTCTTATTTACTTAAATGTAGTTTGCATCTGGCGCAACGCATTTACTAATTGGTCACTTTTTCTTTCACAGATCATCGGCAATTTGTTGCTCTTTGTTGTATTTGCGTTTGTTGCATTTTGCATTGCCCTTGTTTCGTTTGTGCTTAATTTTTGATTTGTGAAAAATGTCGCGAAAAACTGTTAACAGTACATCGCGATGTACAATGAGTGAAATAGCCGACTCGAATAATTTGACCGATAGTACTTGCAACACTCAATGTAATAGTGACAGTCCTTCATTTAAGTGCGTACCGACCACTGATATTGATTTTGATCCTAGTGATGAGCAAACAATTTCAATTGTGTCGTCTGTTAATTGATGACACTGCACGCTCTGTTACAATGAACGCTGCCCAGCTTGACACACCCGGTTTGCAAAATTTATGTAACGAACAGACAAATTTTTCTAACGAAAATGAACAGTGTACTCAAGGTACGACAGATTTATTTAATTCCGGTGTAGTGACCAACAGTGCACATTCGATTGGCAAACATTTTCAAAAGTCACAGAATAACCAAATGGTTACACAAAACGTGACAATTGCAGGTATGCCATCAAACCGAACAGAGAATAGAGTAGGTAATATTGGGATGGATCAAATTATGGCGCTATTGGTACAACATAGTGCAAATTTCAAACAACTTAATGAAAATAATGAAAATCTCAAACAACAACTTAATGAAAATTCCAAACAATTGAATGAAAGTCTCAAACAGTCGAATGATAAACAAGACAACAATCACAAACAACTTAATGAAAATCTCAAACAACAACTTAATGAAAAACTAGATAACAATTCCAAACAGCTAAGTGAACAGATTACAGCCATAGCCGCGCAATGTCATGATACTAAAGAACAATTACGAGAAGAAATTAAGGCTTGCGCTAGTAAAAGCAGTGAAGAAATGAGATCTGTTGCACAAGAATTAAGTAGTATACAAGCAGCCACGACAGAATCACTTAGACACGAAATTAGTGCAGTCGCTAAACAATGCTCTGAAAACACAACACAGTTACACGAGGAGTTTAAATTAATGTCAGCAGAATTTTCGCGCACACTGGATGCAAAGGTAGACGCGAAATTCGACCAACAGAACAGTCAAATTGAAGAAACGTTTTAATCACCATCTACAAAACAGTGAAACGCGTTACCGTAAATTCATACAGGAACAAAATAAAGTAAAACGACAAGTCATGGAAACAATTACTGCACAGAGACAGGAAGATAAACGTAAATTGTTTACGAAAGCAAAAACATACGTTGACAACAATATTGCTACTGTATCAGACGAAATTAATACAATCAAACAGTTGAACACCGAATTGCGTGATGAAATTTCCGATCTTAAATCAAAAACAGATACACACACAGTAGACTTTCAGACAGTGACCGACAGACTTGAACAATTAGAACTAATACAGGATTCCGATGCCATCAAAGCAGACGTTAAAAAATTGAACGAAATCACACGTAAAATACAAAAACAAATTAATGCTTGTGACACTAAAAACGATGACCAGGTAAAAATACTGACTGAAAAATATGATGAATTGGCCAGTCGTATTGACGTTATTGAAAGTAATAATGACAGCAAATCAGACGATACTTCACAGATTTCGTTTAATCAAACACTTGAATTTCAAAATTTACAGCAGACAATCAGTGAGATAGATTCGTCCAATAATACACTACGTAGAAAATTGTCAACTTTACAGCAAGAAGTGACAGAGATAAAAAATATTTCAGTCATTAACACGTCACAGCATACGCCACATTCCGAACATTTCTCACACTCACACAGCCAGTATAATTTAGGTACTTACAGAGATTACGTGAGTTAGATTCCGAACAGTCACAGACAAATAGATTCTCATACAATCCTGAACCTGTTCAGACATACACAGACGATAATTTTGATTACAAACATTTTCTATCAGTGAAAAAATTTAAAGTATTTAAAAATGACAGAACACAGATTCACCCCTTGGATTGGATACAACAATTTAGCTTTGCTTTTCCACCGATTTGGCTTGTAACGCACAAACTTGAATTTATTTGCAGTTTTTTGGAAGGCGAACCGGCAACTCGTATGAGACCGATCGCGAGACAATGCTACTCGGTAGAAGAATTTCAGAAGGCTTTTCTGTCAGCATATTGGTCGAAGACTACACAGCGCGGAATTAAGGATCAATTAATTAGTTTACCAAATTATGAGAACTCAAATTTTTCCACTGTCACGCAATTTTTTGAATACATGGTCCAACAAAACCAGTACTTAAGTGAACCATATAGTGAATCTGCACTTATTCAATTATGCATTTCTAAATTACCACGGTCATGGAGAGTGTCACTTTTAACGGGTCAGCAGAAAGAAAATATTTCGGCATTCAGAGATCTGTTAGAGCTTTTGGAAGTGCAGCAATCGGATTATTCCTTTATAAACAAAAATTTTTCATATAATAACCAAGGTCAACAAACATACAGCAATTACGATCAGCCACGCAATTTCAATAGCAAAGCCAATAGACGCTTCAGAAATGACAACCACCAGAATTTTAATAACAGACAAAATTTTAATTATCAGTATCGTCAGAATTATCAGCAACAGCAAACACATTTTGGTAACAATAGAGGATTTTCTCCACAACAGCAACAAAACCAGCCGGTTAGCATACCTAACCAACAATGCAGTCTGCAAGGTCAACCAAGCTTTAATGTTTCGCCGCCTACGCGTATAGCGTCAGCTCCAACAAATAGTAACGCACAGCAACAAGGGAACCAGTACGTACAGAAAACACACTATTTCAATTCCTATCGCAATGCACCGTATAGAAATGACTATCACGACAGACATAAAAGTAATGAGCACAATTTTCAGCGTACGTTTAATAACAGTCGGTCTTACCAACAGCAAAATCATCCGCAACAACATATTATCATGAATGAACCAGACAGTAGATATCATCCGGAACGTAATACGTCAGGACGAAATAACAGAATAGTTCAAATAGTGGAAATGCCACAGCATCCTCCCGAAAATAATAGCGCGTCAGATAGAATTTGACTAAATTCAGTACAGGTTGCATCTTCCAATAACGCAAGCAATACTTTTGACACAGAGAATCTTGTTCACGAAAATGTTAGTACTTTTGACGACATCAGAGACACTCTTTTGCAGGAAAGATCAGTTATTCAAAAAACCATTTCACACCCTGTCATTGAAGTAAAAATTGGATCATCGAAATTTTCAGCAGTAATCGATTCTGGATCTCCTATGTCAGTAATAAATGAGGAAACTTTCAACGAATGCAACAAAGAGAGTACTTATCCTACGCTACCATTAGGCAAAATGAAAGTAAAAGGAGCAGTATCTGGTAAAGGAGTAGATGTAAAATTACAGACACATTTGTCATTTTGTATTGCAGGTCATACATTTCACTCAAATTTCTGGATTGTTCCCTTATTGAAGACAGACGTTATTTTAGGTACGAATTTTCTGGTGCAACACGACGCAATTATTGACTTTCAAAATTCCTATTTAATGGCGAAGGACGAAAATGTACAACTGGCTCTGGAATTTCAGCACTCTTTATCTGCAAAAGAACAAACAATTAATCGTACAGAGGTCATTTCCGCATCACGTAATTTAGACTGTCATTCCACATTGTTCACAGATACGTACGTACACAACTATAATACTCCAGACGAAGCCGACTATGACGTTATGCAGATGATTTCTGATAAAGTTAAAGAGAGCAGAGCAAATACAGACGACGAACGCACGCAACTACGCAAAATTCTTTTACAGCAAGCTCCAGTTTTTGACAACGTGCCTGGTACTATGTCCGGCTTTATGTATGAATTTCAAGTTAAACAGCACGGCACATTTAAAGCCAAACGTTATCCCATTCCGTATATTCACAGAGAACAAGTTAAGAAAGAATTGCAAGCTATGCTTGAACAAGGAATTATTGAACCGGCAGTTAGTCCGTACATAAACCCACACCATATTGTTAAGAAAAAGGATGGTTCACTTCGCCTCGTACTTGATTCGAGTCACATCAATGACATTATTATTAATGAAACGGATCGCCCACAGACACTAGAAGAACTTCTACAGAAATTTCATGGTACTGCTATTTATTCCACATTAGATATGAAGTCGGGATTTTGGCAAATTCAACTCCATCCGATCTGCAGAAAGTACACGGCTTTTCTCTGTTTGGGTGACTGTTATCAGTTTTGTAAATTACCGTTCGGTTTAACTATTTCTTCAGCAGCATTTATTCGTGGTCTGAATACAATACTTCCGACAGAACTTAAAGACAGAACCACAACGTACGTAGACGACATTCATATTGCAGAAGCTAACTGGTCTGAACGCAATCTGATTCTTGAACAACTGTTGCAAACTTTTCGTGCACAAGGACTCACAGAAAATCTCAGTAAATCGCACTTTGTCAAAACTACTATGAAATTTCTTGGACATGTAATTTCAGCAGAAGGCATTGCGCCTGACCCGGAAAAACTTCAAGCTTTACGTGACATTACTGTACCTACGACGAAGAAACAACTACACAGCTTTTTGGGTTTAGTTAACTTTTTTCGTAAATTTATTCATTACTCTGCTTTAGACACCTCTAGATTATGTCAATTGACAGGTAAAAACACTATTTGGTCCTGGGATAAGCAAGCACATTCTGAATTTATGAATCTGAAACATGCTTTGTTGAATGCACCACATTTATCACATACAGATATTACAGGAAATTTTTCCATTGCCACCGACAGTTCTAACATCGCTTTAGGCATACACATTTTTCAGGAAATTGAAGAAGTAGGTTCTACAGTAATTAAAAACATCGCCTTTGCGAGTCGCATTCTGTCACCTGCTGAACGCAATTATTCTGTTACAGAACTTGAAACATTATGTGTTGTATGGTCATTTACGAGATTTCGGCATTTTCTTTATGGAAGACATACGACCGTTTATACAGACCATAGAGCGATACAGTTTTTACTTTCGGCTAAATTTACTCACGACAGATTAAGCAGATGGAAACTTTATTTGCAGGAATTTAATTTTACAATTGTTCACATTCCCGACACACAAAATTTTGTAGCAGACGCACTATCCCGTTCTCTCAGCAACAATCAGCAAGACATCGCAACCAACTTCTGCAAAGCAAATTTCAGCGTCATGTACATCCAACAAGTTGCATTTGAAAATTTCATTTCGTCGTCATTGCAAGACATAGCACAAGAGCAGAGTAAAGACAACGTATGGAAAGAGATTAAACACCTTTGGGAAGATAGGAATAATGTTACCATTAGAAACCATTACACTGTACGCAATATCATTCTTTTTCGCCGCTCTCACCCTGACAGCAACAATTGGTTATTATGCATTCCTGACGAACTTGTCGTCAAATTAATTTGGTATACTCATTTAAGTTACGCACATTACGGAGCCAGAAAATGTTTTCTTATGCTGAGACAGAACTGTTATTTTGCGAACATGGAGAAACGTATTCAACGAGAATTAGCGTCGTGTAAAATCTGCCAGAAAGCTAAGTCAGATGCGCCTTCACATATTCCTCCATTACATCCCATTGTACCTGTTAAATTGTGACACATGGCCGCTGTAGATATTTTTGGTCCGATTCCCAGAACTAATAGAGGTTTCTGCTACATCTTTGTCGCTGTTGAACTCACTTCAAAATTTGTTACCTTCACTCCGTTACGCAAAGCTACTGCTAAAACTGTTTCGAAAGCATTTGTAAAACATTTTCTGTTTCAAGTAGGGCATGTGTTGAAAGTAATTTCCGACAATGGATCACAGTTTCGATCTGCTATATGGACACGTATGCTAAGAGATAGAAACATTTCTCCGATCTATATATCCAGGTACCATGCTTCTTCGAACCCTTGTGAACGATTAATGAAAGAAATTGGTAAACTGTGTAGAATATACTGCCATAAAAGACATATTGAAGGGGACACACACATACTCTCATTCCAGGATGTAATTAATTCCATACCAAATGAATCTACTATGCTATCTCCGTCTGTTATACTGAAAAATGTTGAACCACCTACCAAATTAAAGAATTAGTAACCTTTCCTACATCGCGTCGACTACGACACCATGAAATAATTGACATTGCGCTGAACAACATCAAACGTGCCGCAGAGCGCCGGAGAAGACAGCAAAAACAGGTTTGTACACGCCGTGACTTTCACATTGGACAGAAGATATTAGTACGTACACACTATTTATCCAACAAAGGAAAGAGTAGATGCAGTAAATTTTAGCTTCTATACGCAGGTCCATATCGAATTCGCAGCATTCCTCACCCCAATGTAGTACACGTCGAAACTTTGAGAACCAGAAAAAGCAAGGGCAATCACCATGTCTCCAACATCAAACCCTTTATTGAATGAACATACTTTATGATTTATCACACTGTAATGCCATTTCCTAATTTTTTTATGACCACTCATGCAATTATATTCACATGAACACTTACTGATGATTGTCGTATTTTTTCTTGGCAAGTGCCCGGCAAGGTAAGGTTAGCAGGTCGCTTTTCTTGTCGTTACACATCAGACCGTGTCCATTTTTCATGTATGTATGATTGTTTTCCAGTTTTGTTTGTATGCACTATGAACTATTCAAGATATAACAAACACCAGTTGACTTTGACATTTTTCCTTATGATATCTCAACACCGTGTTCCATTTTCTTTTTTCTTTTTTTTGCTGCTACATTGTGATACTCTGTGTTCATTTTTTCACCTGCACATGGTCTGTGTTTTTGACATATTACGTTTTCCGTTATGCTATGCTGTATGCTCAATTATATCACTAGAAACCAGTTTCTATTTAATGGGTATATGATTTAAATGCAAGACATTAATCTTTGTTCATCATTTTCAGAAAGAAATAACGTGTAAAATAAATAAATTAAACAGAAATGGAATTTCACCTTCGGAATGAACGAAAGAAGATGCAATACTTCGTCACGAAGAGTAACTGGATCAGAATTAACAAGCATTAACGAGAATATACTATACACATCGTATGATAGCAGTCTTAACTAATTTTTTCTTTCAGAATACGAGGCGACTGATGCAGGCTGTCAGACAGAACTATACATCTTAGTTTTAGTGATGAAATATGCTAGAAATAGTTGTATAATGAATAATGAAGTGACTTTTTTGCAGATGATAATGAATGGTGATGAATAGTGATGAAGAGTATGCTACTATGGATAATGAAGTTTTTCTTTACAGGTGGTGATAATAATGGAGTTATAGTGATATGTATAATGAAGTTTTTTTTTGCAGGTGATGATAGTAATGATAATGAAGTTTTTCCTTGCAGATGAAAATATTGACGAAGTTTATAGATTTACTGCTAGTTAAGAAATGCTATGTAGTTATTTAAGTATTTGTTGCAGTTCGTTTTGACAGTATGTCTTATGTCGCATGGTATGATGACTGAAGGTTTTGGAAAGGACAGCTAGAGAACATATATATTTTATACACATTTCACTAACTGTTAATTCGAAGTTCACTACTTTTCAGCGTAATATACATTTCTTCTTTCAGTTTAATAATCCATTTTGTATTTTTTTTTTTTTTTTTTTTTTGCAGGAGAAATTATTCATGAAATTAATGTACTATAAGCAGTTGGTCTTTAAACCTGTGTCAATCATAAATGTGATCACATATACTCTATTTGTTTCATAACCTTGCTACAGCTGACTCATGACGAATGACGTTACACAGCTTCATTTGCAGCAATAAGTCAAATGCAAATATTGTTATGCCCTGTAATTAATTATCGAACCTAACGCAATGCATTGCTAGCACAAGAAAAAAGATGTATTATCAGTCCCAAATAATGCTACCAGTTTAAGAGAGTTCTGAGTAATACTGAATGATGTTTTCTAGTCACAGACGTTGAATAATAGTTACAGTATGTTACATTTTCAATATGTCCTATGTCACTGGAATGATCAGTTCTGAGTAATACTGAATGATGTTTTCTAGTCACAGACGTTGAATAATAGTTACAGTATGTTACATTTTGAATATGTCCTATGTCACTTGTATAATCAGTTCTGAGTAATACTGAATAATATTTTCTAACCACAGACCTTGAGTAATAGTTACAGTGTGTTACATTTTAAATATGTCCTATGTCACTTGAATGATGAGATCTGAGTAACACTGAATGATGCTTTGTAATAATGCATAAATACTATGCCCATAATTTCAGTAAATAATATTTTTGTTATACTCTATAAATGCTATGCCAATACTTGACCCTCATTTTGAATGATAACTTCTGAATAATACTGAATAAGGTTTTATAAAAATATAAGAATACTTTGTAACTGGCTAATGAGTGCCAATAATTATTTTTAAATATGTCATATGTCACTTGAATGGTGAAAAAGGTTTTTTAATATTCAATACTTGCTATACGTTTAGTAACTGTCCAATGAGTGCCAATGATTACTGTGACTATGGCTTCTGATGGTTTGTAACTGGCCAATGAGTGCCAATAATTATTTTAAATATGTTGTATGTCACTTGAAAGATGAAAAATGTTTTGTACTATTCAATACTTGCTATATGTTTTGTAACTGACCAATGAGTGCCAATGATTACTATAACTAAGTGAATTATGTTAATACTATGCCATTCATTAGTTCCTGTTTTCAGTGATGACTTCTGATGGTTTGTAACTGGCCAATGAGTGCCAATGTGCACTGTAATCAGATGATTTATGAACATTATTCTGTAATACTTCATACATGGTACAGAAACATTCAGTAACTGGGCGATGAGTGCCATCAATTATTCAAATCAGTTGTTAGACTAATGTAATTCTCAATGAGGACTAGTATGTGACTTAATGCCCTTCACCTTCTGACCTAATTACCAGAAATTACTGCAATATCCGTTTGTCCTGTGTATCCTCATGATCATGGAGCACTATATTGGGTTTTTGCACTAATTCTACGTTGGTGTACCTTACAAGAACGTGGTGTTGACACAAGCTGTCCACCACCTTGAGCGATGGAAATGTTATTATGGTCCCACTGTTTGGTGTACCTAATGTACTACCGAAATGATAACATGGAATATTACTACGACATTTCAGTGTCTTGGCTACACTGATTAATACTTGAAGGAAAAGAACTTCAGATTGTCTCACTTGGTGTTGTGCTTCTGTAGAAAGATATGGACTTTCAGTGCAGCTGCGTGCAACCTAAAGTGCTACAACCATGATGCAATCCTTCCCTTTCCTATCCTAGTTCTTGTAAAATAGTAAAAAAAAAGAGTATATACAGTGCGTGTGCACTTTATGTCATTTTGTTAATATGATTTGTACTCATTGCATATACATTTTGTGATTTCCTGATATGTTCTGTACTACAGTGCGTGTGCACTTTATGTTATTTGTTAATATGATTTGTACTCATTGCGTATACATTTTGTGATTTCCTGATATGTTCTGAACTACAGTGCGTGTGCACTTTATGCCATTTCTTAATATGATTTGTACTCATTGTGTATACATTTTGTCTTTGCTTGATGTGTTCTGTACTCAGTGCGTGTGCACTGTATTTTATTTCATGTTCTGCACTTATATATACAGGGTGTTTCAAAAATGACCGGTATATTTAAAACGGCAATAAAAACTAAACGAGCAGCGATAGAAATATACCGTTTGTTGCAATATGCTTGGGACAACAGTACATTTTCAGGCAGACAAACTTTCGAAATTACAGTAGTTACAATTTTCAACAACAGATGGCGCTGCGGTCTGAGAAACTCTACAGTACGATATTTTCCACATATCCACCATGCGTAGCAATAATATGCCGTAGTCTCTGAATGAAATTACCCGAAACCTCTGACAACGTGTCTGGCGGAATGGCTTCACATGCAGATGAGATGTACTGCTTCAGCTGTTGAATTGTTTCTGGATTCTGGCGGTACACCTGGTCTTTCAAGTGTCCCCACAGAAAGAAGTCACAGGGGTTCATGTCTGGCGAATAGGGAGGCCAATCCACGCCGCCTCCTGTATGTTTCGGATAGCCCAAAGCAATCACACGATCATCGAAATATTCATTCAGGAAATTAAAGACGCGGCCGTGCGATGTGGCCGGGCACCATCTTGCATAAACCACGAGGTGTTCGCAGTGTCGTCTAAGGCAGTTTGTACCGCCACAAATTCACGAAGAATGTCCAGATAGCGTGATGCAGTAATCGTTTCGGATCTGAAAAATGGGCCAATGATTCCTTTGGAAGAAATGGCGGCCCAGACCAGTACTTTTTGAGGATGCAGGGACGATAGGACTGCAACATGGGGCTTTTCGGTTCCCCATATGCGCCAGTTCTGTTTATTGACGAAGCCGTCCAGGTAAAAATAAGCTTCGTCAGTAAACCAAATGCTGCCCACATGCATATCGCCGTCATCAATCCTGTGCACTATATCGTTAGCGAATGTCTCTCGTGCAGCAATGGTAGCGGCGCTGAGGGGTTGCCGCGTTTGAATTTTGTATGGATAGAGGCGTAAACTCTGGCGCATGAGACGATACGTGGACGTTGGCGTCATTTGGACCGCAGCTGCAACACGGCGAACGAAAACCCGAAGTCGCTGTTGGATCACCTGCTGCACTAGCTGCTCGTTGCCCTCTGTGGTTGCCGTACGTGGTCACCCTACCTTTCCAGCACGTTCATCCATCACATTCCCAGTCCGTTGAAATTTTTCAAACAGATCCTTTATTGTATCGCTTTTCGGTCCTTTGGTTACATTAAACCTCCGTTGAAAACTTCGTCTTGTTGCAACAACACTGTGTTCTAGGTGGTGGAATTCCAACACCAGAAAAATCCTCTGTTCTAAGGAATAAACCATGTTGTCTACAGCACACTTGCACGTTGTGAACAGCACACGCTTACAGCAGAAAGACGACGTACAGAATGGCGCACCCACAGACTGCGTTGTCTTCTATATCTTTCACATCACTTGAAGCGCCATCTGTTGTTGAAAATTGTAACTACTGTAATTTCGAAAGTTTGTCCGCCTGAAAATGTACTGTTGTCCCAAGCATATTGCAACAAACGGTGTATTTCTATCGCTGCTCGTTTAGTTTTTATTGCCGTTTCAAATATACCGGTCATTTTTGAAACACCCTGTATGTAAATATTCTGTGATTGTAAACTTAGTTAATTAAGAAAAATTTGTTGCTCATGGCAAGTCCAATTCCCCCCCCCCCCCAGTGGAGGGTTATGTAAGACGTATATGTTGCCGGCGATGGGCGAGGCATGGCAGAGTCTCTGACCAGAGAGTAGTATGTAGTTAGTTGTTGCTTGCCGCTAGTCGGCGTGTGTCGGCAGTAGTCTGCAGTAGTCGATAGGAGTCGGCGCGTGCCTGCGCGTGTCGGCAATCTGCTCTGGTCGGGACTCTGTAGGATGAGTATTATTGTAGACGGTAAAGAAGCAGCCTTGCGCATATCTAGTAATGTATATCAAGTGTAATTATTTTCCTTTAAAAAAATGCCCCCAATAATAATTTTTATAATATAAAGTAATTTTTTTGAAGAAAATCATTCATGTCAATTTAAAGAAAATTTCCATTGCATGATCATTCCTTCCAAGAATCAAAAAAAAAATATACTATCGCCAGCATTGCACGAAGCTGTGCCCAAAAAAAAACCTCCATATAAGAGCAGACATATATTCGCAGTTTTTATTGCGGTAAGAATTTTTTCCTTTTTTTATTCAGAATACAGGGCCGAGCCGCAGCGCTGCTGTCGCCATAAAATTTACCAGGTTACTGAATTTTTTTATTATTTCGGTGTTTTGGAATTGAATTTTGAGGTTACATTAAAATTAATTTTGTTCAGGGGTTACAATATATAAAATTCATTTAACTATTATTTCTGTGGGAGTTTACACATGGTTCATATTTTTATTTAAAATTTTTGTGGGGTGGTTACAAAGTTAATATAAGCACAAGATAAGGCATTGCAAAATGTGAAATGGCTCAAATGGTTCAAAATGGTTCAAATGGCTCTGAGCACTATGGGACTCAACATCTTAGGTCATAAGTCCCCTAGAACTTAGAACTACTTAAACCTAACTAGCCTAAGGACATCACACACACCCACGCCCGAGGCAGGATTCGAACCCGCGACCGTAGCAGTCCCGCGGTTCCGGACTGCAGCGCCAGAACTGCTAGACCACCGCGGCCGGCAAAATGTGAAACGCTGGTACATTAATAATTGGTGTAACCGGCAGAATGTTGATGCAAGCGGCAGACGTGGGTATATTGTGTGGTACAGGTGCCAGATCATATTTTGTGGGATAGAGTTCTATGCAGTTGCACTTAGTCGGTTAACACAGGGACGGTTAATGCTGTTTGTGGATGCCGATGGAGTTGTCGTTCGATGGTGTCTAATATGTGCTCGCCTGCAGACGGATATGATGATCGAACACTACAATGGCAACACAGCGACACTCTGTGTAGCATGTTGGGTTACAACAGCGGTATGTGGACGAGCGTTATCCTGTTGGAAACACCCTCTGGAATGCTACTCATGAATGGCAGCACAACAGGTCGAATCACGAAATTTATGTACAAATTTGTAGTCATGGTAAGTAGGATGACCACGAGAGTCCTCCCTCTGCCATAAGAAATCACATCCCAGGCCATAATTCCAGATGTAGGCCTATTGTGTGTGGCACACAGACAGTTTGGTTGAAGGTCCTCAACTGGCCTCCTTCTAACCAATCCACAGCCATCACTGACAAAGCAGAAGCAGAAAACACGACAGACCTCGATGGTGATGGTTTGAGTTCAGTGGAATGCACGCTACAGGGCGTCTGGCTCGGAGCTGTCCTTAAAGTAACCGATTTTTAACGGTTCGTTGTGTCCCTGTAGTGTCAGCTGCTGCCCATATTGCTACTGCAGATGCAGTACTATGTGCCAGGTCCATACGATAGTATTGGAACAACTTGTGTTCTGGAACAAAGTACCATTATCCAAGATGGTGGCGATGACGTCATCCAAGATGGTGGCGATGACGTCATCCAAGATGGCGGATTTTGGAGGGAAGTTTGAATTTTGGAGGGAAAATGTCACGCCCCCCTCCCCCTGAAAAATGGCGGGAAGTTCAAATTCCAACACGATAATGGCTGGAAAAAAGTACTTGTCTTCATTATGTAACTAATTTCAAGCATGTTTGTTCGCTATGAGCTCTATAGCCCAACTGGCTTAGTTCATATCGTCGCCAGCGTGACGTCATCCAATATGACAGATTTTGGCGAGAAGAAGGTCAGTTGGGCTACCTCCCCAAATCCTAACACCCCCACTCCCCCAGGAAATGGCGGGAAGTTCAAATTCCAACATGATAATGGAGCGAAAAATGGACTTGTCTTTATTATTTAACCAATTTCAAGCAGATGTGTCTGGGTCTGGGCTGCAAGTGACTTAGTGCATATCATCGTCACCAGAGTGCGCTACCATGACGTCAATCAAGATGGCTGCATGCAGTGTATCCACCACATGGCTTAGTACACAGAGGACGCTGTCTTGACGTCAGCTGATGATGCGAGTACCGTTATCCAAGACGGCTACAATTTTTTTTTGTTCGCCACTCAGATGACCGGAATTGGCTGTGCACATTCAGTCTTTGCTGAGCTGTCGTTGTCAAACCATCGTCATGTGTTCGATCATCGAGATGAATGGGAAGGATAGGGCAGCTTTCAATAGCTGCATTATATGTAGACGTTCGAGGGAGGACTGTAGCCACAGTTCACTACATCACATATGGAGGAGTATGATAATGGAGGATTGTAGGAGGAATAAGTACAAGAATTCTGTTCAGCAGATTTCGGCAATGCAGAGGGATGGAGCTAGGATGCATATCGTAGCCAGCACATGCCCATGCGCATGCGCAAACTGCCGAGATATTCATCATGAAGCATTCACTCTCCAAAAATGGAAGAGACATCCAGTTGATATCAATTCGCTTCAGTCTAAGCATATTCGTATACTCTGTATATACCACTGAAGATCAGCTGCTCACCCTCCCATCCTCGTGGTCGCGCTGAATGTGTTCTATCGATGAGTTATTGGTGTTTGAGCGGGATGAGTTTAACAGCTATGTTGTTTGTAAGCCTCCATAGCCTCCTACATGCAGAATGGAAGCGCCCATTAATGCTAGAACATATGAAGAGGAAGAATGCGGTCATGCAAATAAATGCGTTGCAGCGAGATGCTTTAAAGATGCATTACCCATCTCATGGAAACATCTTCTGTTGTTGGAACCGTCTGCCTTTTCTAAAAGCATTATATAAGCTCCCAGCCCACAAGAGACGACTGCCTCCGATCCAGCAGACTGAAGAACTGATCTAGTTCACGATCTCTCCGCTACAGAGCGCTTCGATAGGTCATGTGATCACACGATTCAGCCAATATGAACACGGCATCATGATGACGTAGGTCGATGATGTATAAGGAGAACTCAGCAGCTGCTCGATCTCTGTTCGGGTCAGTCAGTCAGTCAAGATGAAGCGTGAGTCACTACAGCAGCAACAACAGCAGCAGCAGCAGAATAGTAGGAGGAAGCAGCAGAAAATTAAGTATCTATTTCGCAAAATTATTATTATTATTATTATTATTATTATTTCTGTAGCAGCAGCATATTATGCTTATGAATATTCTTCTTTGTCCGCTAGCTTCACCCGTGTCGTCAGCATCAGCAGATTCCAACCTGTCAGGGCCTGCACACGTGGTGACCTTGGATTCTTCCATGCAGGATCCTGTAGTACAGCTCTTAGCATGCTGGAGCAGGATAACGAGGTGCTAATGTCAGTGCCAGAGACTGCGTTTGAGGCGGCTTCACAGTACTGGACTCCTTCGTACGCGCCGTCCATTGATCATCGAACAAGAGACGTACAACCATCAGTGCAAGAACAGCAGGCTAACCGCGCTGGTGTGGATGTTGTGGATGAGAAGATACCGACCTCCAGTGCACCACAGCCTTTACTGTTCGCCTCATGCTATGTGTTAACAGTTAGTGGTTCAAAGCGTCTTCATGTAGGGCTTGAAGTTTCACAAGACGGTAGCCTGTCAATGTGTTATTGCTCGAAATTATACCAAAAAATATTATAGTTAGTTTTTCTGACTACGAGTGGGATGAACTCTGTCGTCTAAAGACGTACATCAAGAAGCATATGACGATGCTACACTAAGAATTAAAGGTGCTGACGGTCATAGTATTTTCATGCTGCACTCGACTGTTGATAACATGGCAGTAATTAGTACAATAGAGAGACTAATAGATGGCGTCCATATGTTCAAGCTGTATACAGTGACATCATTAACTGGCTTCACTCATGTAGCATTCACATAGAAGATATGGATCATTGTTTTAGTACCTGTATAACTGCAGTGCCGAAGTCTTGTGCTATTCCTCGAATAGGTATTGAAAATGTTGAACTCAAATTTACTGATGGAATACCGAACTACTGCAATGCGCCTAGAACATTACGCGATATACGTGCTGAATTTGAGGGATATAAGAAACAGCTATTTTCGAAATACTGTACTTCTGCTGCACCGCTTAAAGGAGAATCAACTTGCGGTTTTCCATGCTGATCATAACTGTATATCTTGAATAAATAAATATATTTATAAAATTAAATTTCTCTTTATCTTTTTTATTTCTCTAGACAAAAATGTCACATACTTTAATAGACGTTAGTATACGTTTATGTACGTTAATGTATGAGACACTCCTCACTTTTAAATATATCACTTGGCGTTCATTCTATCGTGTAGCCGTTGTAGCTCAGTTGGTAAGGTGACTGCGTTATAGTGGCTACACACATATATTATTTGTCATATAAAAGCCTATTGCATGCCAGTACCTAGCACAGTAGATATCATGGCAGGCTGGGTGGAGCACCCTGTGATGATGACCAAGACAAGAAGACCAATAAGAAGAAGAATGGACCAGCATACGAGCTATAATTGTCCTCATGGCTCTGTTAACGCACTTGGAGTCTGCTTCGAGCACCTTTTCGTCTTCTCCAAAACACTCTTTCAACCCAAGTACCAGTTACTCCAGAAAATATTAGATGGGATAGATGGTGTAATGTACAGAGCATTCAGCGAAAGCGACGACATCCCTCCCACCTGAAGAGGTAAAGCCTAACACTTTCTTCATATTTGACGATGTTGCTGTAGAAAAGGAGGATCAAATTCGTAGATATTTCTGCTTTGGTCGGCATATGGATGTTGACGTATTTTATCTGAGTCAGACATATTCCAGGATCCCAAAACCATTGGTGAGGGATAATGCCAATCTCATTATAGTCTTCAAACAAGACAATCTCCATTTAAAACACATTTACCAGGCTCATGTAGGGACTGACATGTCATACAATGTATTTGTAAAGATATGTGCTGATTGTTGGAACCACTTACAATACGGGTTTCTCGTTATTGATAAAAGTCGGAAACTGAATGACGGTAGGTATAGCCGGAACTTCCAGGAGTTTCTCCGTGTATAAACGTACAAAATAGCTGAGTGCGTCAGTAGGTACTACACTATGGACAAATTCGCACAATGGCGGACGCTCAGTCTGAGAGGTTAGATGTGCATGGACAGAATGCTCGCATGTACACCGATATGAAATTTAAGAATCTTGAGGCAAGACTAGGTAAGGTTGTAAGGGAATTAAAGGACACTCAGAAACTTCTTGCGCTTAACCAAAATCGGCTGTTGTTGTTGTTGTGGTCTTCAGTCCTGAGACTGGTTTGATGCAGCTCTCCATGCTACTCTATCCTGTGCAAGCTTCTTCATCTCCCAGTACCTACTGCAACCTACATCCTTCTGAATCATTCATCTCTTGGTCTCCCTCTACGATTTTTACCCTCCACGCTGCCCTCCAATACTAAATTGGTGATCCCTTGATGCCTCAGAACACGTCCTACCAACCGATCCCTTCTTCTGGTCAAGTTGTGCCACAAACTTCTCTTCTCCCCAATCCTATTCAATACTTCCTCATTAGTTATGTGATCTACCCATTTAATCTTCAGCATTCTTCTGTAGCACCACATTTCGAAAGCTTCTATTCTCTTCTTGTCCAAACTATTTACCGTCCATGTTTCACTTCCATACATGGCTACACTCCATACAAATACTTTCAGAAATGACTTCCTGACACTTAAAACGATACTCGATGTTAACAAATTTCTCTTCTTCAGAAACGCTTTCCTTGCCATTGCCAGTCTACATTTTATATCCTCTCTACTTCGACCATCATCAGTTATTTTGCTCCCCAAATAGCAAAACTCCTTTACTACTTTAAGTGTCTCATTTCCTAATCTAATACCCTCAACATCACCCGACTTAATTTGACTACATTCCATTATCCTCGTTTTGCTTTTGTTGATGTTCGTGGTATATCCTCCTTTCAAGACACTGTCCATTCCTTTCAACTGCTCTTCCAAGTCCTTTGCTGTCTCTGACAGAATTACAATGTCATCGGCGAGCCTCAAAGTTTTTATTTCTTCTCCATGGATTTTAATACCTGCTCCGAATTTTTCTTTTGTTTCCTTTACTGCTTGCTCAATATACAGATTGAATAACATCGGGGACAGGCTACAACCCTGTCTTACTCCCTTCCCAACCACTGCTTCTCTTTCATGTCCCTCGACTCTTATAACTGCCATCTGGTTTCTGTACAAATTGTAAATAGCCTTTCGCTCCCTGTATTTTACCCCTGCCACCTTTAGAATTTGAAAGAGAGTATTCCAGTCAACATTGTCAAAAGCCTTCTCCAAGTCTACAAATGCTAGAAACGTAGGTTTGCCTTTCCTTAATCTTTCTTCTAAGATAAGTCGTAAGGTCAGTATTGCCTCACGTGTTCCCATTTTTCTACGGAATCCAAACTGATCTTCCCCGAGGTCGGCTTCTACTAGTTTTTCCATTCGTCTGTAAAGAATTCGTGTTAGTATTTTGCAGCTGTGGCTTATTAAACTGATTGTTCGGTAATTTTCACATCTGTCAACACCCGCTTTCTTTGGGATTGGAATTATTATATTCTTCCTGAAGTCTGAGGGTACCTCGCCTGTTTCATACATCTTGCTCACCAGATGGTAGAGTTTTGTCAGGACTGGCTCTCCCAAGGCCGTCAGTAGTTCCAATGGAATGTTGTCTACTCCGGGGGCTTTGTTTCGACTCAGGTCTTTCAGTGCTCTGTCAAACTCCTCACGCAGTATCGTATCTCCCATTTCATCTTCATCTACATCCTCTTCCATTTCCATAATATTGTCCTCAAGTACATCACCCTTGTATAGACCCTCTATATACTCCTTTCACCTTTCTGCTTTCCCTTCTTTGCTTAGAACTGGGTTTCCATCTGAGCTCTTGATGTTCATACAAGTGGTTCTCTTATCTCCAAAGGTCTCTTTAATTTTCCTGTAGGCAGTATCTATCTTACCTCTAGTGAGACAAGCCTCTACATCCTTACATTTGTCCTCTAGCCATCCCTGCTTAGCCATTTTGCACTTCCTGTCGATCTCATTTTTGAGACGTTTGTATTCCTTTTTGCCTGCTTCATTTACTGCATTTTTATATTTTCTCCTTTCATCAATTAAATTCAATATTTCTTCTGTTACCCAAGGATTTCTACTAGCCCTCGTCTTTTTACCTACTTGATCCTCTGCTGCCTTCACTACTTCATCCCTCAGAGCTACCCATCCTTCTTCTACTGTATTTCTTTCCCCCATTCCTGTCAATTGTTCCCTTATGCTCTCCCTGAAACTCTCTACAACCTCTGGTTCTTTCAGTTTATCCAGGTCCCATCTCCTTAAATTCCCACCTTTTTGCAGTTTCTTCAGTTTTAATCTACAGGTCATAACCAATAGATTGTGGTCAGAGTCCATATCGGCTAGAGAATAGAATTAGCGCAATTGAGGGGAAGATTGAAGCTGAAGTTGTTGTTATTGAAGAAGGAGGTGTGGGAAACAAGAATAAGAAGAACAACAACAAAGCATATATGAAACCACGTGATATATAGTGCTCTGATTAGTATGCTCCGAGATGTCGACGAAGCATAAAGACATTCAGGCGCGCAAAGCAGTTCGAGAGAAATTACTTTTGCTGAGGGTGAGACATTTGGGGTTGGGGTTGGGTTGGGTTAGACTAAACTGCGAGGTCATCGGTCTCATTGGATTAGGGAAGGATGGGGAAGGAAGTCGGCTGTGCCCTTTCAAAGGAACCATCCCGGCATTTGTCTGGAGCGATTTGGGGAAATCACGGAAAACCTATATCAGGATGGCCGGACGTGGGACATATGTATCAGGAGCAAACACTAAGAGAAACTTTTAAACCTGTCACCGGATCTATCAGTAAGATGACTTCGCGTGATAATGATCCAATCGCAGAATTCACCAACCAGTATGGGACGGGTAAGATAGATAGAACATTTGGTGTCAACCGGGAGAGCCGTACATGCTAGGCTCTCAAACTATGAATTTATCCGATAGCACAATACGCATCAGGGATGCAGAGTTTGAAAGAACACCTGGCTTAATGAATCTAATCTTTGTAAGGCCCTCAAAAACTTAAAATACTCTATCAATGATCGTAAAGTGTATGGTGAAATACTACAGTTGACTGAGCTGTATAAAAATCCTGACGGAAAACTGAGAAACCCGCAAAGCTCTAAATACACAACCGTTATACAACCTTTACTGAATGAGCAACCTAAAAGTATTGGTGAGGGTGTAGACTTTCAGCATAATGGTGTGAGCAATCAACTCCCGCAGTATATATATTACGATGAGCCGGATGAACTAATAGACAGACATTATAATAATTGAAAAGCACCAGTTTGCTTTAGTTCTACAATATTGCTTTTATTGCTAACTGAGTAAATATCTGAAGATGGCCTTGTAAGCCGAAAACCGGTTAGCAATAAAAGTAATATTGTAGAACAAAAGCAAATTGGTGCTTTTCATTTATTATAATGTTGTTCTACCAAGAACCGACGGAACATTCTGTTAATATAATAGACAGACCTCGACTGTTGATGGCTTCGGCTGCTGCGGGCAATATAGCTCATTCGAATGAGGTTGTTTCGATAATGTATGAGCGTCGAGAGAAAGGTATCGTCGAATAAGTGTGGAGACGGTAGTTCGAGAATTGCACAAGCCAGCACGCAAAACATACCCTCGCAGGCATGTTATGATTAATGGTCTGAATGACTTGCGGCAGGCCGATCTTGTAGATATGAGTCAGTATTCACATGAGAATAATGGATTCAAATACATTTTAATGGTTATTGATACATACTCTAAATTCGTATTGGAATTACCTGTCAAAACTAAAACCGGTAGAGATGTTGCTGTAGTGTTGGAGCGTTTGCTGCAGATAGGAACGAATCGATGTCCACACAATCTTCAAACCGATTATGGTGGTGAGTTTTACAGTGAACATTTCGAGACTGTGATGGAGCGATACGAGGTACAACACTACTCCACGTTTACCCACCTGAAAGCTAGCATCGTGGAGCGTTTGAACAGAACAGTCAAAGCTCAAATGTGGATGCGTTTTAATCTTCGCGGTTCGTACAAGTGGCTAGATATCATCCCACAGATAAGTGCGCAGTATAATCGAACCAAACATAGTACAATAAAAATGAGGCCGATTGATGTTCGCGATAATTCACTCATGGACACAGTATATTTCCGCATTAAAATGCTGGACCCGCGCAAGTAGAGGTTCAATGTAGGCGACTTAGTAAGTATTTCATAACACAAGACACGGTTCGAGAAATCGTACTTACCAAACTCGTCGGTGGAAATATTCAAAGTGCAAAGAACGAACCCTAGAACATATACCTTAAAGGATGGCAAGGGTGAAGAAATTGTAGGATGCTTTTACACGGAGGAATTGCAGAAGAGTTCTGAGCCAGTTGCGTTTCTCATCGTGCGCGTGATAAGACGTCACGGGAATAGAGCGCTGGTTAAATGGTTAGGTTTTCCATCATCAGAAAACAGTTGGATTGACGCTGACGAGTTAGTATGTAACAGGGAGCGTAGACCTATATCTCATCAGTAGCGAACCATGCATGATAGGAGGCACACCATAATAAGAGGTTGAGGTGGTATTCTCGACAAATTGCCTGTTGAATTGCACATTCCGGGCTATAACTTCTGTGGGCCTGGAACAAAGCTTCAGAAACGCCTGGCACGTGGTGATAGAGGTATAAATCTACTAGACGAAGCCTGCCTTGAACACGACCTCGCATACGCTGCAAATAAAGATCTCTCAGCACGCCACGTTGCCGACTGAATATTAGCCGATAAAGCTAAGCAAATAAGACGTAGAAAAGATCTCGGAATATGTCAGCGCGTTGGCTGAATTCGTAGTTGATAAAACCGTGCGTGGAAAAATTAAGTTGGGCTTGGGGGTGATGAATTTCAAACGAATTATGAATTCAGCGCGAACAGCTTTGGGGGCGAAGAAGAAGAAGAGCGGTTGTTTGAAAAACTGTACTCTCACATCGATGTATGCAGCTAAACGTGTGTTGAAGCGGGGGGGGGGGGGGGGGGGGGAAGAAGAAAGAACAACAACAAGAAGAAGACTGCAATTAAACCACCTAGGATCCTATCACTACCAAACACATCAGGTGGAATTATCCCGTTCCTCGTTCCAGCCCTTGCAGCTCTGTCGGCGGTAGGTTCACTTACAGGTGGAGCTGCAGCCGTAGGCAAAACGGTCAACAACGCACAAAATGCACATGCGCAACTAGAGGAAGCCAGAAGACATAATCGAGCCATGGAAGCAGCAGCTATCGGAAACGGTCTCCACTTGAAACCATACAGGAAAGGACTAGGTCTCTTCATAAATAAAAAAGAAGTCCGTTAGTTATCCTACCTGTTCGAGCGCTCACGAATAAGGATCTCGTTAATATTGTTAAAGAAAAACTTCACATTCTTGGATTCCGTGGCATCTTTATGCGGGATACATTACCGAAGACCATGTGGCGGATTAATGAGTGCGGAATTGTAAATTTAGATGTTGCTGGGGGTCAGGGACCCATTGGGTAGCGTATGTTAAGAAAAGTGCAAATACAGTAGAATATTTCGATTCATTTGGGGTTTTACAGCCGCCTGAAGAATTACAACGCTACTTCACCAGCAAAAGGCGTGTTTTCTGCAATTTCCGGCGATATCAGGAATTTAACACATACCTGTACCGGCATCTCTGCGTTATGTTCCTCATCAAAGCCATGGAAAATTAGCCTTTGTCTGCATCAGCGAACCTCTGGAATGCGCGCTGTATTTAGACCGAGCGGTGATAAGTCTGGAATGCGCGCTTTCACCTCTCCTCGTCAGAGCCGGTGTGCGAACATCCACACATATAAAAGAGCCATCATTGAACGCACAGCCATCATTTGAGGTTTAGATGCAATAACGTACACTCCGACTTTAAAAGAGCGAGGATCGGTAGTACGTGTAAATTGCTTTCCGCCGAAGTGCAGGGGACTGGAGTATTGCGCTGATTGGTCTGGAGACGTATAACACAAAGAGCAACAATAAACTGCATCTGGAAATTGACGGTTGGAAGGAGATTCTACAGATAGAACCTGGTGCCTGCGGTATTGATGATTTAAACTAAGTCTTAAAACAGCCAGGAAAAGGTATTGAACTACACGCAAACATTAATACCCTTAAATATGAAATACGGACAGAGAGTGCTACGATCGACTTTAGACAGAGAGATTCAATTGGTCTACTGCTAGATTTGGCAACAGATCGTGTTTTGGTGAAGGATGCGAGTAAATTTTACGCATCAGATCAAGCTGTATATATACTACCAGCCAGCACAATCCACGTTAAATGCAATATTGCTACAAAATCATACCTCAACGATAAGTTGGTCCACTCAATGTACGGATTCTTCCCTACAGTCGGTACTGGGTATAAAATAGTTCAAGCCCCCACAAACGCTATATATCTCCTGGTGACAGTTCAGACATTGGATTAACTAGAACTGCGTATTGTTGACCAGAATAATCAGCTTGATAACTTTCGAGGAGAAGAGATCATTGTACGCTTGCCTCTAAGACGAGATGAGAGTAAGGTATAAAGCTAGCACGCTGGCCGGAGTGGCCGAGCGGTTCTAGGCGCTTCAATCTGGAACGGTGCGACCGCTACAGTCTCAGGTTCGAATCCTGCCTCGGACATGGATGTGTGTGATGTCCTTAGGTTCGTTAGGTTTAAGTAGTTCTAAGTCCTAGGGGTCTGATGACCTCAGCTGTTAAGTCCCATAGTGCTCACAGCCATTTGAACCATTATAAAGCTAGGACACCGAGCTTACAACCCATCAGTGTATCGCGGAAGCGCAAGGTGATGACACGCCTTAATTACGAATTTCCTATTTCAGCATGTTTCAAACCGCAAAATGACGTCGCTCCACGTAACTCAGTCGGTAGAGTGTGATGATCGAATTATACGTCATGAATACCACTCACACCAACCCTACGCTTCAAGCACATTTAACAAAAATGATGAAGTTAGGATTGTTATCCAGCATCAGGACGCTGTAACATTGCCCTGCAAGAGCTTCCTGTATCTGGACTGTACATTTAAGAAAGCTGACGGCACAGTGGTAACGCTATCCAAGCTCACGCGAAGTGCTGTACCATTCCTGTTTCCAGAGGTACGTTATGAACTTAACGGTATAGAAATAGATTGCGCACGTAATGTGGGTATAACAACACTTAAGAAGTACGTTTCAGCCTCAGCCTCTGATTAACACAGCTTGGAAAATGCGGGATGGTTCATAGATGCCCCGGATGGTGAGGGGGGGATACAGTCGATTTACCGCGTGCGTGCCACTAAAAATGCTCATGGGTTATTTTGAGGACATGCAGCGAATGATTATGAACGCTAAACAGGAACTTATTTTGGTGTGGAGTGCAAGTGATGCAAATTCATTCATTCAGACAGCTGCAGAGAATGTTCAAATAAAGATTAATAGTATAGTATGGGAAATGCCTCACATCATTGTTGCTGACGAAGAACGCTTGAAGCTTGTAACCTCCCCACACGTAAAATTATTCACCACAACCTCTCAACAGAAAATGTGAACATAAATAATATTCGCGCCAAGTATAACCTTCTCACAAAATTTATTAAATTGAAATTAAAAATAATTATTATAATTAGCGATTCTCATTTTTATGTGCCCTCACAACAAAACTGGTTCCCATTTAATGTACCCACAAAATTATTTTCTCATTTAATGTAAGCACGAAACAGAAAAATTCTTAAACCTCATGATAAAAAAATAAATTCAGTAACCTGGTAAAATTTGGACGACAGCAGTGCTGCGTCGTGGCCCTGTAAGATCAATCTGAATAAAAAAGCAAAAATTCTTACCTCATTAAAAACGGCGAATATATCTGCTCTTACTTAACATTTTTCCGGCACAGCTCCGTGCAATACTGGCTTATACATTTGTGATTTGTGAAAGGAAGCAACTGATTTTTAAAATTGAAATGAATGCTTTTAAAAAATGACTTTATATTGCAAAATTATTATTAGGACATTAAAAAACATTTGGATGACAGTTCAAATACATCACTAGATATGCGCGACGCTGCTTCTTTACCTTGTACAACAATACTCCATCTCCAGATTCCCGACCAGAGCAGACTGCAGACAAGCGCAGACCACCTCAGACAAGCGACTAGCAACAACAACTGCTACAGTTACACAGTTCGTACTGCATTCAACACTGCTCTCTGGTCAGCGATTCTATATCGCAGACAGCGCATACCTCTTAGATAACCCTCCACTGGGGGGGCAAAAATTTGGCAGCGATGGTGAGTCAATTGGACTTGCCATGAGCAACAAATTTTTCTTAATTAACTAAGTTTACAGTCACAGAATATATACATATATATAAGTGCAGAACATGAAATAAAATATCGTGCACATGCACTGAGTACAGAACATATCAAGCAATGACAAAGTGTATACGCAATGAGTACAAAACATATTAGCAAATGACATAAAGTGCACACGCACTGTAGTACAGAACATATCAGGAAATCACAAAATGTATACGCAATAAGTACAAATCATATTAACAAACGACATAAAGTGCACACACACTGTAGTACAGAACATATCAGGTAATGACAAAATGTATACGCAATGAGTACAAAACATATTAACAAATGACATAAAGTGCACACGCACTGTAGTATTTTTTTTTTTTACCAAAGGGAAGGATTGCATCATGGTTGTAGCACAGTAGGTTGCACATAGTTGCACTGAAAATCCATATCTTTCTACAGAAGCACAACACCAAGTGAGACAATCTGAAGATCTCTTCCCTGAAGAATTAATCAGTGTAGCCAAGACACTGAAATGTATTAATATTCAATGTTATCATTTTGGTAGTACATTAGGTACACCAAACAGTGGGCCCATAATAACATCTCCATCGCCCAAGGTGGTGGACAGCATGTCGTGTCAACGCCACGTTCTTGTAAGGTACACCAACGTAGAATTTGTGCAAAAACCAAATATAGTGCTCCATGATCATGGGGATAAATAGGAGAAAATGATATTGCAGTAATTCCTGGTAATTAGGTCAGAAGGTGAAGGATATTAAGTCTTACACCAGTCATCATTGAGAATTACACTAGTCTATCAACTGATTTGAGTAATTGGTGGCACTCATCGCCTAGTTACTGAACATTTCTGTGCTATGTATGAAGTATTACAGAATAATGTTCATAAGTCATCTGATTATAGTGAACATTGGCACTCATTGCCCAGTTACAAACCATTTTATGCATTATTCAAAAGTGATCATTCAACAAGAGTTAATTAATGGCATACTATTTACATAATTCAGCTATTTATAGTGATCATTCGCACTCATTGGCCAGTTACAAAACATCAGAAGTCATCCTTCAAAACAGGAGCTAATGAGTGTAGCATCAAGCTACTAGTATTCATATATATAGCATGTAAGTGACATAATACAAATATAAGAAACAGTGGCATTCATTGGCCAGTTACTAAACATATAGCAAGTATTGAATATTACAAAACATTTTTCATCATTCAAGTGACATATGACATATTTAAAAATAATTATTGGCACTCAGTAGCCAGTTACAAAACATCAGAAGTCATCCTTCAATACAGGAGTTAAAGAGTGTAGCATCAAGCTACTGGTATTAATATACAATAGCATGTAGGTAACATAATACAAATATAAGAAACAGTGGCATTCATTGGCCAGTTACTAAACGTATAGCAAGTATTGAATATTACAAAACATTTTTCATCATTCAAGTGACATACGACATATTTAAAATAATTATTGGCACTCATTGGCCAGTTACTTAACATACAGCAAGTATTGAATATTACAAAACATTTTTCATCATTCAAGTGACATATGACATATTTAAAATAATTGTTGGCACTCATTGGCCAGTTACAAAACATCAGAATTCATCCTTCAAAACAGGAGTTAAAGTGTGTAGCATGTATGCATTATCACAAAATATCATTCACTATTACTCAGAACTCATCATTCAAGTGACATATGACATATTTAAAATGTAACACACTGTAACTATTACTCAAGGTCTGTGATTAGAAAAACATCATTCAGTGTTACTCAGAACTCTCTTAAACTGGTAGCATTATTTGGGACTGTTATTACATTTCTTTTTTTTAACAGTGCAATGCATTGCCTTGGGATCGATAATTAATTGCTAGGGCATAACAATATTTACTCTTGACTTATTGCTGCAAATGAGGATAGGTAACGTCATTCGTCATGAGTCAGCTGTAGCAAGGTTTTGAAACAAATAAAGTATATGTGATCACATTCATGAAAGACACACACAAATGGGTAAAAAAAATTCAAGTACTAGAACAGGTTTAATGACCAACTGCTTATAGCACATTAATTTCATGAATAGCTTCTCCTGGAAAAAAATACAAAATGGACTATTAAGCTGAAAGAAGAAACTCATATTATGCTGAAAAGTAGTGAACTTCGAATTAACAGGTCATGAAATGTGTATTAAATATATATGTTCTCTAGCTGTCCTTTCCAAAACCTTCAGTCATCATACCATGCGACATAAGACATAGTGTCAAAATGAACTGCAACAAATACTTAAATAACTACATAGCATAAATACATAAACTTCATCATTGTCCTCATCTGCAAAGAAAAACTTCATTATCATTACTATCATCACCTGCAAAGAAAAACTTCATTATCATTACTATCATCACCTGCAAAGAAAAACTTCATTGTTCATATTACTATATTCTTCATCACTATTCATCACCATTCATTATCATCTGCATAAAGACACTTCATCATCATCACCTGTAAAGAAAAACTTCATTATTCATATTACTATATTCTACATCACTATTCATCACCATTCATTATCACCTGCAAAAAGACACTTCATCATACAACTATTCATAGTATAGAGTTCCTTATTTCTAGCATATTTCATCACTAAAACTAAGATGTGTTGTTCTGTCTGACAGCCTGCATCAACCGCCTCGTATTCTGAAAGAAAAAATTAGTTAAGACCGCTATCATACGATGTGTATAGTATATTCTTGTTAATGCTTGTTAATTCTGATCCATTTACTCTTCACGACAAGGTATTTCATCTTCTTTCGTTCTTTCCGAAGGTGAAATTCCCATTTAATTTATTTCTTTTACACGTTATTGCTTTCTGAAAATGATGAACAATGATTAATGTCTTGCATTTAAATCATACACCCATTAAATAAAAACTGGTTTCTAGTGATATAATTGAGCATACAGCATAGCATGACAGTAAACGTAATATGTCAAAAACATAGCCAGTGTGCAGGTGCAAAAATGTACACAGAGTATCACAATGTAGCAGCAAAAAAAAAAAAAAAAAATGTAAAATAGTCACGATGTTGAGATATCATAAGGCAAAATGTCAAAGTCAACTGGTGTTCGTTATATCTTAAATATTTCATAGTACATACAAACAAAACAGGAAAACAATCATACATACATGAAGAATGGAAAATGTGCACGGTCTGATGTGTAACAACAAGAAATGCCTTTCTTTGTTCAGCTTGTATGTTGTGTAGTTGATAGAGGCGAGAGTTGAAGACTTTAATGGAGAAAGAATTTGATAAAATTAATATGTCACTACATAGAATTGCATAATTGGTCATAAAATATGTAAGCTTATCTGAAAAAATGTGCACGGTCTGATGTGTAACGACAAGAAAAACGACCTGCTAACCTTACCTCGCCGAGCACTTGCCAAGAAAAAATACGATAATCATCAGTAAGTAATCACATAAATATAATTGCATCATTGGTCATATAGAAATTAGGAAATAGCATTACAGTGTGATAAATCATAAAGTATGTTCATTCAATAAAGGGTTTAATATTGGAGACATGGTGTTTGCATTTACATTTTCTGGTTCTCAAAATTTCGACATGTACTACATTGGGGTGAGGAATGCTGCGAATTCGATATGGACCTGCGTATAGAAGCTTAAATTTACGACACCTATTCTTTCCTCTGTTGGATAAATAATGTGAGCGTACTAATATCTTCTGTCCAATGTGAAAGTCACGGCATGTACAAACCTGTCTTTGCTGTCTTCTCCGGCGCTCTGCGGCACGTTTGATGTTGTTCAGCGCAATGTCAATTATTTCATGGTGTCGTAGTCGACGATATGTAGGAAAGGTTACTAATTCTTTAATTTTGTTAGGTGGTTCAACATTTTTCAGTATAACAGTCGGAGATAGCATAGCAGATTCAACTGGTATGGAATTAATTACATCCTGGAATGGGAGTATGTGTGTGTCCAAATCAATATGTTTTTTATGGCAGTATATTCTACACAGTTTACCAATTTCTTTCATTAATCGTTCACAAGGATTCGAAGAAGCATGGTACCTGGATATATAGATCGGAGAAATGTTTCTAGCTCGTAACATACGTGTCCATATAGCAGATCGAAACTGTGATCCATTGTCGGAAATTACTTTCAATACATGCCCTACATGGAATAGAAAATGTTTTACAAATGCTTTCGAAACAGATTTAGCAGTAGCTTTGCGTAACGGAGTGAAGGTTTAAATTTTGAAGTGGGTTCAACAGCGACAAAGGTGTAGCAAAAACCTCTATTAGTTCTGGGAATCGGACCAAAAATATCTACAGCAGCCATGTGTCTCAATTTAACAGGTACAATGGAATGTAACGGAGGAATATGTGAAGACGTATCTGACTTAGCTTTCTGGCAGATTCTACATGACTCTAAAACTCGTCGAATACGTTTCTCCATGTTGGTAAAATAACAGTTCTGTCTCAGTATAAGAAAACATTTTCTGGCTCCGTAATGTGCGTAACTTAAATGAGTATACCAAATGAATTTGTTAACAAGCTCGTCAGGAATACATAATAACCAATTGTTGCTGTCAGGGTGACAGCGGCGAAACAGAATATTATTCCGTACAATGTAATGGTTTCTAATGGTAACATTATTCCTATCTTGACAAAGGTATTTAATTTCTTTCCATACGTTGTCTTTACTCTGCTCTTGTGCTATGTCTTGTGATGACGACAAAATGAAATTTTCAAATGCAACTTGTTGAATGTACATGACGCCGAAATTTGCTCTGCAGAAGTTGGTTCCGATGTCTTGCTGATTGTTGCTGAGAGAACGGGATAGTGCGTCTGCTACAAAATTTTGTGTGTCGGGAATGTGAACAATTGTAAAATTAAATTCCTGTAAATAAAGTTTCCATCTGCTTAATCTGTCGTGTGTAAATTTAGCGAAAAGTAAAAAGTGTATAGCTCTATGATCTGTGTAAACGGTAGTGTGTCTTCCATAAAGAAAATGCCGAAATCTCGTAAAAGCCCAAACAACACATAGTGTTTCAAGTTCTGTAACAGAATAATTGCGTTCAGCAGGGGACAGAATGCGACTCGCAAAGGCGGTGTTTTTAATTACTGTAGTGCCATCTTCTTCAATTTCCTGAAAAATGTGTACGCCTAAAGCGGTGTTAGATCTGTCGGTGGGAATGGAAAAATTTCTAGTAAGATCTGGAGGTGATAAAATGTGGTGCATTCAACAAAGCTTCTTTCAGGTTCATACATTCAGAATGTGCTTGCCTATCCCAGGACCAAATAGTGTTTTTACCTGTCAATTGACATAATCTAGGGGTGTCTAAAGCAGAGTAATGAATAAATTTACGAAAAAAGTTAATTAAACCCAAAAAGCTGCGTAGTTGTTTCTTCGTCGTAGGAACAGTAATGTCACGTAATGCTTGAAGTTTTTCCGGGTCAGGCGCAATGCCTTCTGCTGAGATTACATGTCCAATAAATTTTATAGAAGTTTTGCCGAAGTGCGATTTACTGAGATTAACTGTAAGTCCTTGTGCACGAAAAGTTTGCAACAGTTGTTCAAGAATCAGATTGCGTTCAAACAAGTTAGCTTCTGCAATAAGAATGTCGTCTACGTACGTTGTGATTCTGTCTTTAAATCCAAAACTGTGTATCGGATGTCGTCAAAGTAATAACATTTTCGTGAACAACATTCTGCGTGTCAAAAGTAGTTGTAAGATGCAACCTGTACTGTATCTGGTCAAATTCTATCTGACGTGCTATTATTTTCGGGAGGATGCTGTGGCATTTCCACTATTTGTACTGTTCTGTTATTTCTTCCTGACGTATTACGTTCGGGATGATATCTACCGTCTGGTTCATTCATTATAATTTGTTGTTGCGGATGATTTTGCTGCTGGTAAGGTCAACTGTTATTAAACGTACACTGAAAATTGTGCTCATTACTTTTACGTCTGTCATAATAGTCATTCCTATAGGGTGCATTGCGATAGGAATTGAAAAGGTGTGTTTTCTGTACGTAGTTATTTCTTTGTTGCTGTGCGTTACTATTTGGCGGAGCCGACGTTATACGTGTAGGCGGCGGAACATTAAAGCTTGGTTGACCTTGCAGACTGCATTGTTGGTTAGGTATGCTAACCGGCTGGTTTTGATGCTGTTGTGGAGAAAAACCTCTATTGTTACCAAAATGTGGTTCCAGTTGCTGATAATTTTAACGACACTGATAATTTAAATTTTATCTGATATCAAAATTACGCTGGTAGTTCAGGAGTGTCTAATGAAAATTGTCACTTTCGGTAAAATTTGTCATATCAGGTTTTCTTTACTCCTTCTTAATCCTAGATAGTTCGATAGTTGAAGAGCTGTTTTGATAGATATAAAGGATAGTAGAAGAGAAGGCAGCAGTGCAGAAAACTAAAAATAAAATAGCACTACTACGGCTCGGCGCCCTGTGCACGCTACGGCACATATTCATGGAAGTGTAATGAATCCCCTGAGATCTATTACGCGCTGCAAAATAAATTTCAGTTTCTGCGTTACAGGTAATGCCGGTGAAAATTCAAAAGCAAGTTTTTGTATCCAATACAATTCTAGTTTCTGCATTACAGGCAATGCTGATGAAAATATAAAAGCAAATTGTCGTATCCAGTCCAAAGCGTGTACCTGCGCTCTGTCATTTTTAAATACCTTAGATTTTTTAACGGATAAAAATTGCTTATAATCAACGTTATCGTCTCTGAATGTGTGAACAGGTTCAGGATTGTGTAACAATCTGTTTGTGTGAGACTGTTCGGAGTCTAAGTCACGTACTCTCTGTAAATTACTTAAGTTATACTGGCTGTGTGGGTGTGACAAATGTTCGGAACGTGGCGTATGCTGTGACGTGTTAGTGACTGAAACAATTTTCATTTCTGTCACTTTAAAACATTCGTCAATTTGGCTATTCTGTTGTTCAAATTTCTTATCGATTTCCGTATCCAGAGTGCGTGATTCTTCTGCTGACATTAATTTAAACTCGTCGCGTATATGTGTTGCGTTTTCTGAACATTGTTCAGTGACTGCATTAATTTCATCTCTAAGTGATTCTGTTGTGGCTGCATGTGTATTACTTAATTCTTGTGCAACAGATCTAATTTCTTCACTACTGTTACTAGCACAAGCCTCAATTTCGTCACGTATTTGTTCTTTAGTATCATAACGTTGCGCGGTAACGGCTGTAATCTGTTCATTAAGTTGTTTGTTCTGTTCATTAAGGTTGTCGTGTTTTTCATTCAACTGTTTGAAATTTTCATTAAGTTGTTTGTTCTGTTCGTTTAGGTGATCGTGTTTTTCATTCAACTGTTTGAAATTTTCATTAAGGTTGTGTTGTTTTTCAATCGACTGTAGCAATACTGCCACAATCTGATCCAAGCCAAAATTAGCGACTCTATTTTCTATGCTGTGTGTTGGTATATGTGCATTTGCCACGTTTTCTGTAACCATTTGGTCATTCTGCAATTCTTGAAAAGGTTTGCCAATCGGATGTGCACTGTGGGTCACTACCACGGAATCAAATAAATCTGACGTATTTTGACTACATTGTTCATCTTCGTGAGAAAAATTTGTCTGTTCACAATTCAAATTTTGCAAACCGGCTGTGTCAAACTGGGCAGCGTTCATTGCATCAGAACGTGCCGCGTCATCAATTGTCGTTAAATTAGCAGAGGACACTATTAAATTTGTTTGCTCATCATTAGCACTAAAATCATTATTAATGGTCGGTACGCACTGATTGTCCGTAAATGGAGGAATATCATTATTATTACACAGAGTGTTGCAAGTATTATCGGTCAAATTATTCGAGTCGGCTATTTCACTCATTACACATCGCGATGTACTGTTATCAGTTTTTCGCGGCATTTTCCACAAATCAAAATTAAACACAAAAATGAAGCAACGACAAAGCAAAAAAAAAAAAAAAAGAAAAATGGAACAAACACAATTACAACAAAGAGCAATAAATTGCCGATGATCTGCGAAAGAAAGAGTGACTAATTAGTAAATGCGTTGCGCCAGATGCAAACTACATTTAAGTAAATAAGAGCAGATATATGACTACTTCTCAGAGATTCACAAAGAAATACGATCCTGGCCGGATGTCGCCAAGTGTAACCTCCCCACACGTAAAATTATTCACCACAACCTCCCAACAGAAAATGTGAACATAAATAATATTCGCGCCAAGTATAACCTTCTCACAAAATTTATTAAATTGAAATTAAAAATAATTATTATAATTAGCGATTCTCATTTTTGTGTGCCCTCAGAACAAAACTGGTTCCCATTTAATGTACCCACAAAATTATTTTCTCATTTAATGTAAGCACGAAACAGAAAAATTCTTAAACCTCATGATAAAAAAATAAATTCAGTAACCTGGTAAAATTTGGACGACAGCAGTGCTGCGTCGTGGCCCTGTAAGATCAATCTGAATAAAAAAGCAAAAATTCTTACTTCAATATAAACGGCGAATATATCTGCTCTTACTTAACATTTTTCCGGCACAGCTCCGTGCAATGCTGGCTTATACATTTGTGATTTGTGAAAGGAAGCAACTGATTTTTAAAATTGAAATGAATGCTTTTAAAAATGACTTTATATTGCAAAAATTATTATTAGGACATTTAAAGAAAACATTTGGATGACAGTTCAAATACATCACTAGATATGCGCGACGCTGCTTCTTTACCTTGTACAACAATACTCCATCTCCAGATTCCCGACCAGAGCAGACTGCAGACAAGCGCAGACCACCTCAGACAAGCGACTAGCAACAGCAACTGCTACAGTTACACAGTTCGTACTGCAGTCAACACTGCTCTCTGGTCAGCGATTCTATATCGCAGACAGCGCATACCTCTTACAAGCTCTTAAAAGTTCTGAATGCCGGCACCTATCTACCACTAACCTTCCGATCATGGGAGCTTCTTGAATACCCAGTCCTACCTACAGCATCCACACATACTTGGCCTATTAAAACATCAGTGCAGTTGGAAGCACCTCATTTCATCATAATCGCAATTCAAACTCAAAGACGTGGGAATCTATCAAAGGACTCAACTGAAGTTGACCACTGCAAGTTAACTAACACCAGAGTCTACCTTAATTCCGAATACTACCCGCACCAGAATCTACATCTACAGTGGGGCAGCAATCTATGTAGTCTTGAATTTGACATGTATGTGAGATTCCGAGCATCTTATTACGAAGGCGTTGAAAATGAAGGATGCCTATTGAGTCCACAGAGTTTCAAGAAGCTAGCACCAATAATCGTGGTTGAGTGTTCAAAACAGAATGAGATAATTAAAATTGGGCCTGTAGATGTATGGATTGAATTTGAATCTTCAACAAGCTTGCCAGATGACACTGCAGCGTATGCTCTAGTTCTGCATGATCGTGTTGTAAACTACTGCCCGCTCACTGGTGTAGTGCAACGAGTTGTATAAATTAATACGTGCTCTGCTAGCTCTAAGGCAAATCACGATGTTACCTGAAGGTGTGAGAATCGTAGCTGACAGACAGGGATTTTACTATGACGAAAGGAGGCAATTCATAATTAAAGACTGTGCATTAATAGCATTCACACAAAGTAATGTAATAATAGGAACATTTGCATCAAGAGTTGCATCGCCGAAAACATTCAAGGAAGTGAAATGCATTAAAACATGTAGAAGTGTAATGTGGTTAACACAGTTCTATCATGGAATTCACTGGGATGACCCCGGCATCTCTTATAAAGATTTGGCGCGATTGCTCCGATTATTTGATCACAAGAAGACAATCATCTACATTAATGGTGATGCGACGATTACCTGGCTGCATCGAATATTTAAATTTGCTTCTATTCAAGACTTGGAATTGTACGGATGTCCATCTAACCATTTACGAAAACAGTGCTTTTGTATCTGCATATGAGAATGTCAAATTACTTTTAGCTTGGATTACAAACAAATAATGATTTATAAAATTTTTGCTTTTTCTTTCTTTCTATGGCACCAAACGTCCATAGAATGTAAGTTTATTGGCGGATATTGTACAGGGTGATTCAAAAAGAATACCACAACTTTAAAAATGTGTATTTAATGAAAGAAACATAATATAACCTTCTGTTATACATCATTACAAAGAGTATTTAAAAAGGTTTTTTTTTCACTCAAAAACAAGTTCAGAGATGTTCAATATGGCCCCCTCCAGACACTCGAACAATATCAACCCGATACTCCAACTCGTTCCACACTCTCTGTAGCATATCAGGCGTAACAGTTTGGATAGCTGCTGTTATTTCTCGCTTCAAATCATCAATGGTGGCTGGGAGAGGTGGCCGAAACACCATATCCTTAACATACCCCCATAAGAAAAAATCGCAGGGGGTAAGATCAGGGCTTCTTGGAGGCCAGTGATGAAGTGCTCTGTCACGGGCTGCCTGGCGGCCAATCCATCGGCTCGGGTAGTTGACGTTCAGGTAGTTACGGACAGATAAGTGCCAATGTGGTGGCGCTCCATCCTGCTGAAATATGACTTGTTGTGCTTCTTGTTCGAGCTGAGGGAACAGCCAATTCTCTAACATCTCCAGATACTGTCGGCCATCCAGAACTTTTCCCTTTGCACAAACACCCATTCTCTGTAAACTGTTTATACCAACGTTTAATACACCACCTATCAGGAGGTTTAACACCATACTTCGTTCGAAATGCACGCTGAACAACTGTCGTCGATTCACTTCTGCCGTACTCAATAACACAAAAAGCTTTCTGTTGAGCGGTCGCCATCTTAGCATCAACTGATGCTGACGCCTAGTCAGCAGCGCCTCAAGCGAACAAATGTACAACTAAATGAAACTTTATAGCTCCCTTAATTCGCCGACAGATAGTGCTTAGCTCTGCCTTTTGTCGTTGCAGAGTTTTAAATTCCTAAAGTTGTGGTATTCTTTTTGAATCACCCTGTATATGAAGTGAATTCCAGTGGAACTGTCTGAGGCGCATACCACAACCTTGACATGCTGCGTAACGTTACCTGAGTCAATAACAGACCAGCTTTCACCTCACCTGCGTGGCGATGCGTCAGATGCCAGCCGCACGGCCGCCGGCGTCAGAAGGAAAGAGCTGAGGCGCGCTGCGTGTTTGCGACCGGCGGACTGAGTCCAGCACGCGTCATTCAGAATTCATTTGTGTCTTTAAAGCAGTAAAACCTTATAGGTCTCTCTGCAGTGCAATGTGGCTGTATCCACGTTTTGTATACAAAAAGTACATTTACCATATATTTTTTAATAAAAAGGAATGATCATGATTGAGGGTGAAATAATAATAATAAAATTCACCATTTTTGCAATAAAATAAGTGAATTCGTTATTGAATTCAGAACTTTTTTTGACAGTATTTGAAAAATATCAATTTACAGTAACATGATACAGTTTCCACATTTATATATGAGTTTACACATACATGATTTGTTTTTGACGAAAAATATCAACGTTATGCTGTTTGAAGATACGTTTTCTCAGACTTTACATTATTCAGAAATATGAGCATTTTGTTCAGATAGATGATATTACAAGTAAAGCAGAGGTACTACAACCTAATTACACTATCTTAAAAGGTAAATATCATCGCTAGTGAAATTCTACCGGAAAAAAGAAAAAACTTTTAACTAAAGGCGAACGTATTTGTTTGGCGTGGGTGGCTCTAAAATATTTTCCACTACAACAAGCAAGTGGACATATATATTTCGTTGAAGTCGATGGCTCTAAAATATTTTCCACTAGAACAAGCAATTAAAAATATATTTCTCTGAAGTAAGTGGCTCTGAAACATTTTCCACTGGAACAAGCAATTGAAAATATATTTCTCTGAAGTAAGTGGCCCTAAACATTTTCCATTACAAGAACGAGGTGAAGATATATACATGTTTTTTATTGAAGTCCATGAAGCACATATGAAGTGCGAAAAGTTTATTTTTTTCTTCATACAGAAAGTACAAGCGGGAAAATTTATCTTTTCTTTCCTATATTAAGTACTGATACTGGTCAAAAAATTTACATAAATAGATATTTTTTACTTTTTAATTTCTTCATTTTTATCATTTTATTTCAAAAAATAATTAATATATTTAAACATACACACACATAAAAGTAACAGTGTCTCCCACACTCATTCACACACTCAGACATACACAGAAGCACGCAAAGTGATCCACACCACACAACACGCTCATCCCGTATTTAGACTATGATAAAAGAGCCATACTATTTCCATGCATAGCCTCCATTCACCGCATGCACACGTTCATTCCCTCTCTATCAATCAACCAGAGTCCCCCACCCCTCCTTTCGTTTCAAGTAAATAGTGTGAGTATGGGAGGCTATCCACCCCATCCTCACAAATGACTCTCTTATCGTCATGAGGAGACAATCCGAGTTTAGACTGTAGCACAGAGCACACCTCGTGACCTCGTGATTGAATGCTAGTTTGTTGAACCATGTGTGGACGAGCGCCTTCAACGCTGCGACCATACAGGTATTGCAAATAGTCCTCGACCGTAAGAGCAAGAGATGCCATGCACCCTTTGCCCGCCTTTGAGTGCCACCGTCTATTGTACGATATGCATTCATTTTGGACCTCAGTCCCACAAACTCTGTAATTGGTAAACCATTCGACTCATCTTTCATGAGACCGATAACCTTCTTGTTCCGTCGAACAATACCGTAAGGATTATTGGCCTCATAATAGGACTAGTCGAATTCTTTACCATTGCACCTAATTACATCATATGGATAGCAGTTCTTGATCCAGTAGATAAAGCTGTATGTACACTACTGGCCATTAAAATTGATACACCCCAAAGATGACGTGCTACAGACGCGAACTTTAACCGACAGCAAAATGATTAGCTTTTCAGAGCATTCACCCAAGATTGGCGCCGGTGGCGACATCTACAACTTGATGACATGAGGGAAGTTTCCAACCGATTTCTCATACACAAACAGCAGTTGACCGGCGTTGCCTGGTGAAACGTTGTTGTGATGCCTCGTGTAAGGAGGAGAAATACGTAACATCACGATTCCGACTTTGGTAAAGATCGGATTGTAGCCTATCGCGATTGCGGTTTATCGTATCGCGACATTGCTGCTCGCGTTGGTAGAGATCCAATGACTGTTAGCAGAATATGGAATCGGTGGGTTCAGGACGGTAATAGGGAATGCCGTGCTGGATCCCAACGGCCTTGTATCATTATCAGTCGAGATGACAGGCATCTTATCCGCATGGCTGCAACGGATCGTGCAGCCACGTATCGATCCCTGAGTCAACAGGTGTGGACGTTTGCAAGACAACAACCATCTGCACGAACAGTTCGACGACGTTTGCAGCAGCATGGACTATCAGTTCGGAGACCATGGCTGTGGTTACCCTTGACGCTGCATCACAGACAGGAACGCCTGCGATGGTGTATTCAACGACGAACCTGGGTGAACGAATGGCAAAACGTCATTTTTCGGATGAATCCAGGTTCTGTTTACAGCATCATGATGGTCGCATTAGTGTTTGGCGACATCGCGGTGAACGTACATTGGAAGCGTGTATTCGTCATCGCCATACTGGCGTATCACCCGGCGTGATGGTATGGAGTGCGATTGGTTACATCTCTCGGTCACCTCTTGTTCGCATTGAAGGCAGTTTGAACAGAGGACGTTAAATTTCAGATGTGTTACGACCCTTGGCTCTACCCTTCATTGGATCCCTGCGAAACCCTACATTTCAGAAGGGTACAGAAAATGTTCAACTGCTGCCCTGACCAGCACATACTCCAGATCTCTCACCAATTGAAAACGTCTGGTCAATGGTGGCCGAGCAACTGGCTCGTCACAGTACGCCAGTCACTACTCTTGATGAACTGTGGTATCATGTTGAAGCTGCATGGGCAGGTGTACCTGTACACGCCATCCAAGCTCTGTTTGACTCAATGCCCAGGCGTATCAAGGCCGTTATTACGGCCAGAGGTGGTTGTTCTGGGTACTGATTTCTCTGGATCTATGCACCCAAATTGCGTGAGAATGTATCCACATGTCAGTTCTAGTATAATATATTTGTCCAATGAATACTCGTTTATCATCTGCATTTCTTCTTGATGTAGCACTTTTAATGACCTGTAGTGTATACATATGAAGTAACTTTGGTTCTACGAAATGAGGTTTCGCAAACTCATAGTGGAATCGGTACATGTAGAATTTGGAGGTATCCAGTATGCACATCCCCAAATGGATGGGCTTCATAAAAACTACTCCAGTCTTCGACATCTCCACAGCAACAAAGTTTTCATGGACGATTGTTGGCCGCTTATAATTTGGCCTGGCTATATTTTTCTCACGCCATAACGCCCATCCCATTCGGTTCTAATCGCAATATCGCGTTCATTTCGCACATTCTGTATAGTCTTCCCGAAAATGGAATTATTCATTGATTTATAAACGTCTTTATCAAAACCATTAGTCGCGGCCGCCCTCTTTGCGGTATTTAGTTCAATATACTCCTTCAACCATGGGGATTGCTTGAAGAAGATTTCCCAGGTAACTCTAACATGCTTCATCCCTAAACTGAGGCACTAATGGAGGTTATAATAATGAATGATGTACTTCTGCTTAGCCCTAACAGTAGCCAGCAGTTTAGGGATGGTGCTTCCTCGCAGAATTTGTAGCTCTGCACGTAACAGCAAGTCGCTTGTCTCTCCATGCAAATTATTAGGGTATGTGATGTATGCTTCAAGCACATACCCTGCATCAGAATCAGCCGCAAGACTCATTATTTGACCACCGAATCCCTTGAATTCCTCTTTGGACATCAAGCGAAACCCCCCGAACGGCAGCGATTGCATCATGGTGTGCCCCTATAAGTTGTTAACATCTAAGTACAGAATGTAATTGGAATCAAGGGCGGCCTTAGTGGCCGAGCGGTTCTAGGTGCTATAGTCTGGAACTGCGTGGCCGCTACGGTCGCAGGCTCGAATCCTGTCTCGGGCATGGATGTGTGTGATGTCCTTAGGTTACTTAAGTTTAAGTAGTTCTAAGTTCTAGGGGACTGATGACTTCAGAAGTTCAGTCCCATAGTGCTCAGAGCCATTTGAACCATTTTGATCCCTCGCTCAAAAAATAGAAGCATTGCCAGATCAGTGAAAAGTTCAATGCTGCGGCCCGTTTTTTTTTTTTTTTTGTTTTTTTTGCATCGCCTGTCAGAGTGCTGGTAAAAGCAGATATGTTGGGCAGCCTGATTTCATTGAGTTTTGCCATACCATACACACTCGTATGGGAAAACTCCTTTCCTAGTCGCAAGTTGAGACTTTGTCTCATCGGGAAATGCAGATCGAGTATATGCATATCATTCCGAGGTAAAGTCTCAACCAGTTTCTGGAGTGAAGTCTGCATAAAGCGTAGAGAGTCAAGGAAGCGGAGCGTAATTTTTGGCGTCATTGGTTTTGAAAGAGAAATGTACTTCTCAGCACTTTCCGGGAGGACACTGAACTGTTCCGTCTTCTTACCGAACTTAGCTAAGTGCTCAACGAGAAAATGAGCGTCATACCCGCTCAAATTATGAAAAAAGACGGGTATGTGTCTAGGTAACTGATACTTCAAGTTGCATGCATTGTGAGCTGCACTGCGGAACTTACGCGTTAGATGACAGTGGTCTCTGCGAGGTGTTTCCACTTTTTTGTCTAAGGCCAGCCCACATATATGACAATTAACCGCATTTTCATACATTTCATCATCTTCCTTTGATTTGGTCATGGGAATGTTGGTGCTGTAGAGCCTGTCGACTTCCCACGAAAGCTTTTCAAGCTCTGTGAGAAGCCAAACCGCTGGATCTTTCCCTACATAAGACTGATAGCGGTTAAGTTTCGAATCATATCCACATACAACTTGGAACGCTGCCGCATATGGTACGTGTTTTTGTGTGAAATTTATGTGTGAGGCTAGGGGTTTTCCTTCACAACGAGTAATAGGAGCCGGTAAGCATTCAAAATCGGCGTAGGCAACAAAAGGACAACGCTGCTGGTGGTGAGCAGTGGGCATAATCACACGTACCTGTTCCTTGGAAGCACAATCTAATAGGTGTCGCTAATAACTCTTGAGATGAGAAATAGTTCAAACACCTTAAACAAGTATGCTTTTTATAGGTATCTTTTGATAGTTGGGCGGAAAGAAGTCTGGACATGTCTTTGATCCAGACGTAGTGGTAATTATCACCTTCAGAGAAGAGGAGCATGTTTACATGCAACTCTCGCCCACCTGCAAATTTTGAGAAATGGAGGGGGCCTACTACTGTATGCTTGTCCTGCTCATCTGACTTGTCCTTATTCTCCAGGCCATAAACTTGGACCGATATTCCGGTATTCTGAACCTCGAATTTATGTATGTCCTGGATCTTTACAAAGAACCCTATATCATCAAAGTTATACTGTCTTTTAGTATATTTGACTTTGTAACTGCCCGGACGGTGGGGTTGTTCTTGTAATTTCTCTGACAAGCCAGGACTGACCATGCAAAACAAGTGTTATCAAATTCATTTTGAACATTAATGCAAGCGTGCTTATTAGCAATACATTCATTGGATCATAGACATTTATATGAATGTCGAGGTGTGGTATGCTGCAGCGCGCTTTAGTGGACCCACATACTTCCATCTCGGAAAATCGGGCCATAATAGCGTTCAGAGTGGATTCTCAGTACCACTCAGCAATCGATGTGTCCCGAGAAATGACGCCATTATCACCGCATATGCAGAGCAGAGTCGTTGTCTCCGCCTCACCTTGATGTTTAGGTGGGTGACTCAATTCGCAGCATAACACTGCGCTGCATTTAATGGCGTTAAATCCCAGATCTTGTAGGACTTTTGAGGAGCTCTAAGACAGGTAGTCACGCTTGTAAAAACCTGACAGGGTCGCGATACCTCCCGCCCGGATTCTCAATTCTGGTGAATGAGATTCGCCCCTCAAATGCCCTAGCTACTGCTGAGTATTGTAAGGGGTTTATCACGCCGTTATTCTGATCGAATTCATTATCGATAGGACGGAGTAGAGAACTACCGCTAGCCACAGGATAATTACTTGTTCCAGGGGAGGAGGCGGTGACAGCCGACTCGAAGGGCCAGGCTGCGGCGACGGCCTGCGGGGTGTGTTGCTGCTGTCGCTACCTGCCTGAGGCGTGAAGGGCCGTTGTTGTTGTTCTTCTTCTCGGTCGCGGCCAATCGGTTGAGCTGCGCACGGACGCCAGAGGGGCTGCGGCGGTGCTGGGGGCGGAGCTTGCACGCCTTCCGCCACTTCTCACGCAGCCCTGATCGGGGCTGTACAAGGCGCCGCATGTCTTTGCGGCTGTGCGCCCTGGGTTCCAGCCCCCGCAACCGCCGCTCCAGGTACACGGGCTACGCCGTGTGATATACCTGTAACATAAATAAGAAAAAAAAATTAATTTAATGATTTAGATTTAAAAGAGCGATAAATAATAGTAAGAGTAAATAATTGTAATTATTTGTAGTAATGTTAATGTTCAAAACTATTCACCTTCTTCGCTCTGGCTCCATGGTTTCAGCAACTCATTGCAGCATTCAACAAGGCCCCCAAACCAGTCAGGCAGGTCGAGTTCCTCTTCCTCCTCGTCTAAAAACTGGGTGCACCCTGGAGCGGACATCGTTTGACCACCGTCGCCTTGTGCGCTTTGGCTGGTACACCCCTCCCTTTGCGCGGAATTAGGAACATCTATAAAGAAAAGCCAAGAATATGAAGTGTGCATATATATATATATATATATATATATATATATATATATATATATATATATATATATATATTAGATGACATTATTTTGATCTAAGAACTACATTTTTATTAGAAATGTACTTACATTCGATCTGCACTTGCGCCCTGTCCATCTCGAGCTGCTAGTCTAGAGCAGCCAACATTTGAGGGATGAAATCTAGAAAGATGAAAACGACCGAGTATAATATCGAGTATGGAAAGTAAAATGTGCAGTGACTTCAATGATACAGAAATCAGCAGACCAGAACATATAGGCAAAAAAACGAAAGAAATGAAACATTTATGGAGGGCGCTAGAAAATAAAGTATAACACGTGCTACAAACATACAGTCTGTTAAATGACACGGCATTCGGTATAGAATGCGGTCCAAAATAGCTATAACACGTACCAAAAACACAGGATCTGTTAAACGACACAGCATTCTGTATAGAATGCGGTCCTAAAGAGACACAACACAGAACATAGAAACACACAATCCGTTAAAATACCCAGCAATCTTTATAGAGAGCGGTCAGAAACGGATATAACGCATAACACAGAACACATACAATCCGTTAAAATACGCAGCAATTTTTATAGAGAGCGGACAAAAACGGATGTAAAAGATAGAATCTGTTAAATGACACTACATTCTGTATAGATTGTGGTCCGAAACGGGTGTAACACAGAACATAGAGACACAAAAACATAGAATCCGTTAAAATACCCAGCAATCTTTATAGAGAGCGGTCAAAAACGGATATAAGACAGAACATAGAAACACTAAACATAGAGGCACGCAAGACGTGGACGCACAATCTTTATAGAGAGTTGTCTAAAACACATGTAGCACTCATACACACAGTTAAAGGGTACAGATATCGGAACACTGAAAATGTACTTACCAGGTAATGGAACGTCCTCTAAGAGGGATCGTTTGCTGCTGCTGCTGCTGCCACTGCCGCTACCTGATGTGGTCTGGTTTATATAGGTGCTATGACGTAGAGTCAAGTGACTAGTGCAGTAGTGAATAGGAGAGCAGCATTCTAGTGGTAAGGGGTGGTACGTCATGAAGGACCTCAGCGCCCCTACTGGGAAAATGTGAAACTTGTCAGTTGTTCATTGAATATCGAAGTGGTACATTAAAATTAAAATGGAATTAAGTACTTGGGTAATTCATACGTTTGATGCGGGGTGTGAGTGTTAGAATATTTACGAAATACTATGTTCAGAGCGTGTATGGAGGGAGCACTCGGTCGCTCGCGGGTCTGCGACGTCAGCAGCTGACTGGAGATCGTCAGCTTTCTCTCTAGCGCCGCGTCACGGTGGCGACCTCTGATGGCACCGATATGAACTAAGTCAGTTGCAGCCCAGACTCAGTGGTTGAAACTCAGTGCTTCAAACTGGTTAACTGGTTAAATAATAAATACAAGTCCGTTTTTCCCGCCATTTTCCTAGGTGTGACGCATTATCATGTTGGAATTTGAACTTCCTGCCATTTGTCTGAGGGAGAGGGGGGGTGCGTTTCTATTTCCGCCAAAATTCAAACTTCCCGCCAAAATCCGCCATCTTGGATGACGTCACGGCCGCCAACTTGGATGACGTCATGGCCGCTATCTTGGATGACGTCATCGCCGCCATCTTGGGTAACGGTACTTTGTTCCAGAACACAGGTTGTTCCAATACTGACGACCTTCTCTCTGGGTAGTGCCTTGTGGACGTCCAGAGCCCTGTCTTCCTGTGACGGTACATTCTATTCACCACCTTAACCAGTTATCATGTATTGCAACCGTGCCTACATTCATACCACGTCTTTCTGCAGTATCACAGGAGGAACATCCAGCTTCTCGTCCTTTTACACGACCTCGATCAAACTCAATGAGGTGTTGATAATGGCATATTTGTCGCTTTAAAACCATCATTGACTCACTTCTACTCACCACATCCAAATTCAAAGGTAACTAAGGGTCCCGACTGTTAGAGCTTATATTTAAAGCAAACCTGATTTTTCATTCTCATAGTGGAGCTACTAGTACCCCCCGTATGTATCTAGCGCAAAATCTGCGTCTTTCAGATGTAGAACACGCCTGTCAACTTTCGTTTAATTCGTACAACTCCTAGGAGTAGTGATTTTTTCCATCAGAATATAAGACACTCCTCCCGAAAGTAGGGTACCAGCTGCTACCGTTTACCTTCCCCAGCACCTTCAAAAAATTTTTTCAATCGCTGTATGTCGCCCATTTCAACTTTCCCATTCTCACTCACTCATCCGGCCCAAGTCATTGTCATTATCTGTATCCCTCTGTCGCTATCTCCTATCTCAAAGCCGTCTCCTTCGTTCTGTCCTACTACTACTGTCTCACTGTCTCCGTCTTGCTCTCTCTTACTGCTACTGTTTCACTGACTCCTTCCCACTGATGATCTGCCACTGTCTCTCTCCTCCTCGTTGTCATTGTCATAGACTGCGTCTCTCTTTATCACTGGCTGTCATCCACTTCCATTTTCTCTTTGTTCCTCCCCCACGGCAACTGGCTCCTTCACTATTTTCCTAGCCTTGTTCTTTCACTGTCAACTATATTCCATGGAGACACTGTGCAGCATATTTCTCTGTGCTACGTCACATTAGAAACTGCTTTTTCGCATCTAGCCGGATTTTATCTTCGTATTTTACATGGACAAGTAGGATAATTTTCAACCTCTGTATTTTGGAAACGGATAAAGATATCAAGAAAATTTTCACGATTGTTCGAGATCGGGATCTTAGGAATAAATCGAAAAAAAATCCTCCCATTTGCTGTGCATAACCGCCTTGAAAACCTGTTTTTTGGGTGTTTCTCGATAGCGGATAAATATTTTAGAAAATGGGAGGCTCGAGCTTCTAAAGAAATGCCTAGATAATATGCCGTTAAAATTGGAGTAATGAGTTGCAGTCAGTTACTTAGATATTCACTGCTGGCGGCGAAAAAATGTTGAAAAACGCTTTTTTAGAGTTTTCTCAGGAATAGCTGTAACGAAATGATGCCCCCATGAACTCCTTAAGGCGCACCGTCGACCGCGTCTAATGCAAAAAGAACCAACCGATAGATGCTTCATTTGACTAAGCTGGAGTGAGTGTGTAGTATTCAAACTTTGATCCTGTATCGTCAGAATAGTTACATATCGTGATACTTCTGATGGGTATACAAACATTCTCAAGCCAAAGGGCTATCCAAAATACTTTACCCTGTCTTTAGATAACGAATAGAAACCGAGGTGCCTCGCAGAGTGGCCGCACGGTTCCAGGCGCCATGTCACGGATTGCGCAGCCTCTCCCACCGGAGGTTCGAGTCCTCCTCGGGCATGGGTGTGTGTGTGTGTGTGTGTGTTGTTCTCAGCAAAAGTTAGTGTAAGTTAGTTTAAGTAGTGTGTAGGTCTAGGGACCGATGACCTTAGCAGTTTGGTCTCTTAGGCATTCACACACATTTGAACAGAACCCGACGTATGAGCCCCGGAAAAATCCCATTTTTACAGTTTGTGTATGGGAACATATTGGTAGCGCACACTGTCGCATGCGTGCCGATACACAAGATGTTTAAGTAACGGCAAGTTTTATTTTTTGAAAATGATTATATCTATCCCTCTGCACCCGGTTTGGGCAACCTTCGGTTACCTGCCGGTCCAATTTTCGTACTTCCTTAAGCCGTCACGCCTCACACAAGTTTTGCTGATGAACAATGCATCGAACAATTGTAAAATTGTCCTTCTCAATATTCAGCAGATTTTTAATTTTGTATACTAATAAAAATTTGTCGTAAAACGAACTTGGCAGTCACTCCATTGGAGGAAACACCAGAGAATGGACTCACTGCCGAAGGTTCCGCTGTTTTTTTCTTTTTTTTTCACTTCTTCAAAAATATCTTCACCAGTAGTGGTTCCGTGTAATGGCTTTAGAGCTAATAATTCTTCCGTTGCAATGCACTTCACATCTACACTACGAACAAAAATTGCAAACTGAGCTGCGTCTGACAAATCAGTAGACTACTCCCGTCCAGAGTGATCGCAAATGCTTCGAATGTGGCTGCACAATCAGACAACTTTTTTTAGTGTTACCTGATATCATACCATTTCGTCAGGCAACACTTGTTCGAACTGACTCTCTTTAGTGGGACATAGTACAGCTACAGTGTCAAAGAGGCACTCCTTTCCGAATTCACTTTCAACAAAACGGTTTAACGATATCGCAATTTTTCTAATTACTGTAAAATCAGCTTTAACAGAATTGTCCCACTGTGTCCTTGGTTTTGCCAGCATTTGATGTTGCTTGTTCATACTAAAAATTAATAATTTAACTTTGTCTTCTTGCAATTAACCTCTAAGCTGTCGATGAGAAATGTGTACTTTTCCATATTATATTCCTTCACAACAGCTAATGATCCACTACACAATAAGCAAAGAGGTTTATCTTTGTACATAGTAAAGAACTAATCCTCCGTCATTTCTCCCGGAACTGACGACGATCAGCATCTACTATCCTCATCTTAATGCCGGCCTTATTGCGAATAAACTCAGTAAAAACGAACGGAAACACCTTCACTACATTAACAAAAGCTAGCAGAGAACTTTACATATCAACCGACAACAGATAATTAATTTATTCACCAAGTAATGGCAACTGCTCCTGTTCTTCAAATCGGTACATTTCGCTAGTAGTTGGTAATTTTCGTGCCATTGTCTCCTGCTGCCAACTTTTGCGATCTATGAACGTGTAGCACAGACATAGGCAGTAGGCGGTAAACAACGTGTGTGTTTTGTCAGCACTGATCCAGATGCGAAAGTAATTCTCTTCGCATCCCTTCAAGGCAGTGTGCTGTTTACCCCGGCCGCCGTACTAGGACTGTAAAGGTAGTTAAAATACTGGGTCGGTGTGATGGCACTGCACATGCGCACAGTAAGCTAGACTTTCAGTGATATGCATCCTGAACTGCTAACTCGACGCCAGCAGAGCGTCGGTCTAAATAACCGAAAATGCGTAACGGGCGGGTTCCATTGCGAGCGCTTCGCTCTCTCTCCCACGAATCTCTTCCACGGGCCGGACTTAAACCAATCTAGGGTCGGATCCGGGCCGCTGGCCGCCCGCTGCCGACCCGTGGTCTGCATTAATATAGCTCCAACAGAGTAGCCTCAGTTAGATATGGTAGACCATATCTGATTCCTGAAATAATTCTCGAACTCCATCTTTGGGATAGGTTTTAGCACTCTCCAAAATATATTTTTAATCTCAACTCCGCTTTCAAAACAACGGCCCTTTAAGGTTGTTTAGGAGCAGAAAAAGTTCCTTGGGGTTTTTCTGGTTAATCTGACTTAAATCCATCTTGGGAATATATCTATGTATTGTGTAAATACGTGTGTCATCACCTGTTGTGATAAGTTTCCGTAATTGTGCACCGTTGTTGTCTTCGTCTAGCGACTCTTAAGCAAATGGCATTCACCGCTGTTTCTACTTATTTTATGAGCAGAAACGCCTCTTTCTTGTTGCAGTCTACACTTATTTATATAGTCCAGGCATGTTTTGCCTCTCACATTAAGCCGTTTCCGTGGACTGAATAGTTATTCGTTTTTTCGCCGAACTCCAAACTTGTTCTCATTTGGTCGCACTGTCTCTTTATTTATGAAACATCGACACAAGATCAAGTCCGGATCATTTTTGTTTTGTAGTTTTTAAATTTCGTAAGCTAAAAGGAGTGGAACACCAATGTTGGTCTGGTACCAGCTACATATCTTCATTACGAGAAATGTGAGTGATTTCTGCGTAACGTTGTTTCCCCTTGGTGACACGAAGATAAGGTGACGGGCGTCATTCGTGCCGCCGTGAACCACGATTTGCAGCCTGTTGCCATGAGCCGCTGAATAGCCAAATCTAGGTCATTACCCTTCCGGCAAAAATCATAAGGGAACACTGCTCGCCCTTTCCAGCTTTCATGTTACTTCTTTGAGGTATAGTGTTGAAACTCGTACTGTTTCGGTGTTGCTAATGAACCTTCCAGCAAAGCTATAGGCACCATCCTCAAGGAACGAGCCGTCACCTGCTGACGTGTACTGTCTTTCTCAAGGTGTCAGGGGTCAGCCACCATTGCAGAGGTTCGTCCTCAGCTGAGTGTGGACCCAACACGTAAGTTGCATCGGAGAGCGGTGCGGTATCGGAAATCTCAGGCGGCCTTAGAGGCCTCAAAGTGGCACAGCTTTCACTGCAGGTGCTTCAGCGCCACCCCACCCCAGGGAAGTAGTCTGAAGTCTGTCAACGGTGGCCACGTCAAGCGCAATCAATACCCATATTTCCTTGCGTTCAGCTATAAAATAATACATATCCCTACGTTACAAATTAAAGCAGTCGTTAGGTACACTGTAACCAGTAAGCACGGTACAAACCCTTTTTTCTTTTTCTTTTCTTCGGGTCATCAGTGCTAACTGGTTTCATGGTTCCCGCCACGGGTTCCTCTCCTGTCACAATCTTTTCCTCTTGGAGTAATCCTTGCAACCTACATCCTCAATTATTAGCTGGATGTATTCCAATCCGTGTATGCCCCTACAGCTTCCTGTAGTACCATGGCAGTAATTTCCTTATGTCTTAACAGATGTCCTAACATACTATCCTTTCTTCTCGACAGCATTCCCAATATATTTCTTCCTCGTTGACTATGCGGATCCCCCCAGGGGCTCATCATTCATTTGCTGAGTATGGGCTTGGCGACCCCGGGGTCCTGAGCTGGGGACTGGTCAGCGCCGCCAGTCCCCTGTCACCGTAACCTCCGGACATGCTTCAGCGACCACCGTATGGCGCGGCGGTGGAATGTTGTGTGCTGCCGGGAATGGTAATCTTGGCTTGATCGCCTGGATTGCGAGGAAGGCCAACCTCTATAAAACCCCTCAATCTTACGGTGTGCTGCGCGCCTATAAGATGCATGGCTGTTGGGGTGGAACAGTCGCAAGCGGGCAACCTCTGGGGCACCTGCCGCACCCCAGTTGTATCAGACTTACTCAGGCACGCGGGGCTCTGTCTGAGCGGACCTTTAGTTCCCTAGCTGCTCGTGGGACCGCAGTGGACCCTTCGACCTCTACATTTCCCCCTACTAATGGATTGGGTGGGCCACTGGTAGGAAAACACACCCCATCGAAAAAGCGACTTCGTGCTACGAGTCCTCCAGCGCCTGGTGTTGCTAGAGATTTAACAGACTGTCGTAACAGAGCACATGCTGATAATCAGAATGTGTTTTTGATTATTAAACGGAAGGAGGGTAGCTTTGAGAGGGTTTCTCCCTTTTACATCCACAAGGGTCTTGAGGGAATTGCAGGAACACTGAAATCTGTGAAGTGACTGCGCAATGGGTCTGTGTTAGTTGAGACTTCTAGTTCCCATCAAGTCGCTTCTCTTCGGAAAGCAACCTGTCTCGGAGAGTACACTATCGAGACCGAGCTCCACTGCACTTTGAACTATAGTAAGGGTGTTGTGACATGTAGGGACTTGGTGGATATCCCCACAGACGAGTTAAAATCTGAGTGGGCTGACGAAGGTATTGTTGACGTGCAGCATATTATGAAACTAGTCGATGGGGACCTCGTCAAATCCGACTCGTTTGTTCTCACGTTCAGTTGCCCGAGACTCCCAGAGCATGTTAAAGTGGGGTTCTTACGGTTGCCAGTACGGCCATATTTCCCTAACCCAATGTGCCCTTTTAAATGTCAGCGCTTTGGGCATACTACGTTGGGGTGCAATGGGATAGCCACTTGTGGTAAATGTGGTCAGCCTGCCCATGAAGGAGCCGATTGTTCATCGCCTGTGAAGTGCGTGAATTGCTCTGGGAGTCACCCTGTCTGGAGCCGGGTCTGCCCCATCTATCTCGAAGAACGGAAGATACAGGAGATTAAAACATCTAAGCGCATCCCCTATGGTGAGGCCAAGAAGCTCTTTAAGGCCATGCAACCTCCTGTGTTTTCGACATCTTTCGCTTCCGCTCTGAAAAAACCGGTACAAATGGCCACTGTTGCTACGTAAACGGAGGTTGCTAGTGTTAGCACTAATACCTGCGGTTGTTTTGCAACCTGCAGCTCTCCCCGCAACGTCGGACAAGGCCGTGGTTGCCGACGTTGGGGTACTTCCTGCCTCTCCCCATATGGCGCCTTCTGCCCAGGCGAGTACAGCTCCAGCTGTTGACAAGGCTCTGCATTCAAAGCCCCCTGAGACAAAGACGCCGAAGGTGAAGGTTTTGCCACCTCAGGAGACTAGTCAGGGTCGGTCCGATGACGAGGCCATCGTACTGTCTGACATCTCCCGTGGGTCGTCATCGGAGCTGATGGACATTGATGTCGACCGGGGGCAATCTTCTCGCCCCAGGAATAAACCTCCGGCCAGTACGGGCTCTCCTCCAAAGCACAGGGGCAGGGTGAAAGTTCAGCCACCCTGATCACTGGCTCCCATATTACAGTGGAACCTGAATGGGTTCAGGACGCATGTGGCCGAATTACAACTCCTTGTACGAGAGTGCCCTTTGTATTTATGTCTCCAAGAGACACATTTTCGGGCCACTGATTCTCCTTCTTTACGGGGCTATGTCGTCTATCGAAAAGATGATCTGACGGGGGAAAGGGCAAAGGGTGGTGTTGCGGTTTTTGTCCGTGACATGCACCCCTCATCTGAGCTCCCTCTCGTTACAGACTTGCAAGCAGTTGCAGTTGACCTTCTTGTGGGTCGGAGGCTCACAGTCTCTTCAGTTTACTTACCACCTCAGGATGCGATAGACTCTGCGGCTCTCACAGACCTTATTAGCCAACTCCCCCGCCCATTTCTTCTTCTGGGGGACTTCAATGCTCATAATGTCTTATGGGGCTCTCTGACTACTTGCCCCAGGGGTCGCATTCTGGAAAGCCTCATGATGTCTGAAGAACTGTGCATCCTCAACTCTGGTGCTCCCACTCATTTCTGTACTGCTTCCGGGTCGTCATCATCTATTGACCTTTCCTTTTGCTCTCCAACACTCGCGGATTCTGCTCTGTGGGAGGTTGCTGCTGACCTCCATTCTAGTGACCACTTCCCCCTTTGGATTCGCCTCCTGGATGAGGCTGTGGCATTACCAGTGCCGCCCCGGTGGCACCTCTGCAGAGCTGACTGGACACTTTTCAGCAAACTGGCTGTTTTGGAACACCGTGCCAGCGTCCACGAATGGGTAGACCATGTTACGGCCGTGATCTCCCATGCTGCTGAATTGTCAGTCCCACGGTCATCCGGTCATCCTGAGAGGCGTCCTGTCCCTTGGTGGACCACTGAGTGCCGCTCAGCCATCCGAGCCCGCCGTGCAGCTCTGCGCCGCTTCAAGTGCCGTCCCTCAGCTGACAATCTTGCGGCCTTTTGGGTGGCAAGGGCCAAAGCGCGGCGAGCAAACGACGGTCATGGCAATCGTTCTTGAACTCTATCTCACGCTCCACTAGTTCTACGAAAGTATGGGAAGCCATCAGGAGGATTTCCGGGAAACTCAGCCAACTACCTGTCACGGCATTGCTGTATCAAGGATGTCTCCTCACGGCGCCGAGAGACATTGCCCAGACACTGGCCATTCATTTTGCGGAATCTACCGCCACTATTAACTGTGATCCAGATTTCTGCCGCTACCGCAATGCCATAGAGAGGGGTCATTTGGACTTCCGGTCTCCAAATTCTGAATCCTACAACTGCCCCTTCACAATGTGGGAACTGGATTCGGCGTTGTCTGTGGCTCATGATACTGCGCCTGCTCATGATCAAATCCGGTATAGCATGCTGCAGTACTTGTTGCTGCCATCCAAGGAAATTCTCCTGAATTGTTTTAATATGATATGGTTATCCGGCACGTACCCTGACTCGTGGAGGGAGGCGATTTTGATTCCCCTCCTCAAACCGGGGAAGGACCGAACGCATCCAGTAGTTATCGAAGTATTGCTTTGACGAGCTGTGTCGGGAAGACATTGGAACGCATGGTCAACCGTCGCCTGGTTTGGCTGCTCGAGACCAGGCAGCTCCTTAGCCCCTCTCAATGTGGCTTTCGGAGATGTCGTTCCACTATAGACAACTTGACCCTGCTTGAGGCGGCCATCCAGCAGGCCTTCCTACGTAACCAGCATTGTCTAGGTGTATTCTTTGACATTAATAAGGCGTATGACACTACTTGGCGCCGCCTTATCCTCAATCAACTCCATGAGTGGGGTTTTCGTGGCTGTCTCCCCATCTTCATTTGGTCCTTTCTTTCCCACCGCCTCTTTCGATATCGTGTTGGTAATGTGCTATCTGATTTGTACGTGCAGGAGAATGGTGTTTCTCAGGGAAGCGTTTTAAGTGTCACCCTCTTTGCCGTCGCCATTAACAGTATCACGTCCACTATCCGGAGTCCTGCCCAGTGCTCCTTGTTTGTGGACGATTTTGCTGTTTTCTGTTCTTCCTCCAGTCTTGTCACTGCTAGTCGGCAGTTGCAGCTTACGATAAAGCGCTTAGAGGCATGGACTGCGACGACGTGTTTTACCTTTTCTGCAGACAAATGTGTGTGTGTGTTCATTTTAATCGTTCTCGACGTCTTTTTACCTCCCCTGAATTGCGTCTGAGGGACACCGTTCTTCCTTTTAGAGACACTGTGAGGTTCCTGGGCCTCACTTTTGATTCGAAGTTGTCGTGGTTGCCTCACCTTAAAGACCTCAAGGTGCGGGCCCTGAAGGCACTGAATATTTTGACGTGTCTGAGCCATCGGTCCTGGGGAGCAGATCGGGCGCGTCTGCTGCAGTTTTATAGGGCTTTCGTCCGATCGCGTCTTGACTATGGTTGCACCGTGTATGGGTCAGCAAGGCCTTCGTATCTGAAGATTTTTGACGCAGTACACCATGAGGGTATCCGGCTGGCCACTGGTGCCTTCCGTACCAGTCCCATACCCAGCTTGTGTGCTGAGGCAGGAGAACCGCCGCTCGCCATCCGGCGGAAACTCCTCATGGTGCGACGGGTGTATCAATTCCTTGCCTATTCTACCTCCCCTGCGTACCCTACCGTTGCCCGACCGCATATGGAACGTCTCTTTTCCAGTCGTCCCAGGGCAACGAGACCATTTGGGATTCGTGCCAAGCATTTGCTTGAGTCCCTTGGTGTGGAGCGTGTGGCCCCCCAACGACAAGGTTTTACCCGCCTGCCTCCCTGGTTGCTCCAGAGGCCCAGCGTCCTTTTAGACTTGTCGGAGTACCGGAGGAGCTGCACTCCTGCGTTTGTTTTTACCTCCTTATTTTCCGATATTTTACACCAGCATCCCGACCATGTACCAGTATTTACGGATGGCTCTAAACAGGGTGACTCTGTTGGTTGTGCTGTTTTTTTCCCTGATCGAGTCGTCAAGTTACGGCTTCCTGTGGCGTTTACCATCTTTGACGCCGAATTGTTTGCGATCTTGCGGGCATTGGAGCAGGTGAGATGTGTTCCCAGTCTTAAGTTCCTCATCTGTTCTGACTCCCTGAGTGCCCTTCAGACCATGCAACACTTGTACCCAGCGGATACGGTCGTCCAGAACATCCATGATGCCCTACTCCACCTGCAACGGCAGGGGAAGGAGGTTTCTTTCTGCTGAGTGCCGGGGCACGTGGGTATTAGGGGAAACGAACTGGCGGATGTGGCTGCCAAAGATGCATGTTCCCTCCCTCACGTTGTTGAATGTGCCGTCCCCCTCCATGTTGTTACCTCCCTCCTGCATTTTCGTGTTATGCGTCAATGGGAAGAGGAGTGCCTGGCAGTCGGTGACAATAAGCTTCGTCTGGTCAAGGCCACGACGCGGCCATGGCGTACGTCCTACCAGTCATGCAGGCGGTATGAGGTTCTCCTCACTCGCCTCCGCATCGGGCACAGTCCCTTAACACATGGTTTTTCACTCCGGCGGTAGGACCCCCCCCCCCCCCAATCTGCAGTGCTTGTGGCATCCAGACTACTGTCAGCCACATTTTACTTGACTGTCTTTTATTCTCTGACCAGAGGGCGGTGGTTTCTTTGCCACCGGATTTGCCCTTTATTTTGCAAGACGACGCAACGACTGTGGTTAAGGTCTTACGGTTTTGTGTCCTCTCCAATTTGTTGCCTCGGATTTTAGGGAGAGGGTTTTAATGTGCTGCTGGGTGACTGGCTCACCCAGGTTTTAGGTAAGAGGTCCGCCAGTTACGAATACCTCCTTGTTTCCCTTCGGTTTCTGTCCTCCTTTCCTTGTGTTTCCTTTCCGTTTTTAGTGCGTTTCTTCTCCTCTTGTTTTGCCTCTGTATGTGAGGATTTGGAACTGCGTCAGGTCTGTGTCTTTTAGCCGTTCTCCTTGTTCGCTGTCCGTCTTAGTCCCTTCACTGCATGTGTTCCTGTTTTTATGCGTTTGGGCGCTGATTACCACGCTGTTTAGCGCCCGTAAACCTCAAACACACACACACTATGCGGAGAATCTCCTTACTCCTAAATTTATCAATCCATCTAATTTTTAAAATTACTCTGTAACACCACATCTGAAATGCTTCGATTCTCTTCTTTTTCGGTTTTCTCACAGTCCTTGTTTCATTACCATACAATGCTGTGATTCAAAAGTACACTGTTTTTTCCTGCCGCCGTAATATTGATTATGTGCTTGAATAACGAATCACATTCCTAACTAATAATTTTTCCTAATGACGTACGGTGGAGCCTGCGTATGTTTCCGTCTCTACTTTCAACAAATAAGATTCAGGGCCTTTGCGGGAGTTGCGTATAAGCTGGAACCGCAACGTACATGTTGGGGTGACCGTTCCTTCTTGGGTGGCTTTGACACGTAGCACTTTCTCCATTTTGTCTCGTCTGTCGTCTTGTCGTTCCTCCTCAATAATGTCATGTTCCCGTGAAGCTTGCACTGGGATACCGCTGTGAACGTGTCTTGACGGCAGGGAACGAATTACCCAATAAAGAATATAAGATGATATTCATGAAAAACTTATTTCTGTTCATTCGATTTCATGAGGTTAAAGCTTTCAGATGCATTCACATACATACTTGAAGTTCTTTTTGCAATTAGCCCTAGGGCCGAAGTTTTCACCTTATTCCTCGTGATATCACATTTCCTACCCAACTCTACTACCACAGCCTTTCATTATCTTATTTTCCTCGGCGTGGAAGATGGGTAATGTTATTATTCTTCCAAAACCTAAGGAGGACTTTCTTATTCCTGAAAAGAACAGATCTATATACTTCCTTGATGGTCAAGTCTGAAGCATATCTTATTGCTATCGCATCAGAAATTCCTTACTGATCACAATGTCCTCCTGTCAGAACAGTTTGGATTCCTCTGGGCGGTCCCGCTTGCGTTTCTGCGAGGGCTGCAGGTGTCGTGCTGTAGCTGCATCGACAGGTGGAGTTTGCTGGTGTGTGTCTGCGTTGTGGGACGCGGTGATTGTGTCACTAATCACTTCTTTGACGGGTGCATGAAGCGCATCAGAATCCACTGCAACGTTGTGCGGCTGGTTTTGCAAAATTTATGCAGCTGGGGGCTTCAATCAGCACCAAGTCATCGCAGCGTAGCGTAAGTTCTAACGCTTTGGAAGATAGTATAGAAGTAGAACAAATACCGGAACTAACAGTTACTGTATACACTTCGCGAGCACTAGCCGAGTAGGAAATGTTTACTCCATAGCGCTCCGATGTTGTCTGTTCCACTTCCGCGAGCGAACTGCACATTTTTCTTGGAAAGTTATTTCTAATGCACATAGATCCAGAGTACCTGGTAGTTTTGAAGACGAATCGCAAGGTAATCATTATTTCGCCACTAACCCATACATGTGACCATTCACAATTAAAACACTTCCTTTCATAAAAACTGTAAAGTACTTAAGGGGTCCTAGCCATTAAATCTCAAGAAACAGCACACTAACTATGGTTTGAAAGAGCTTACGTTGCTATAACGAAAGACAAAAGGGATTCCAAATATCCAGCATTTTGGGCCCACGTAAACTGCACCGAACACATTTCCGTTTCCATGAACTCAGCTGCTCGCCGAATAATTAACCAGCCCTCGCCAACTTGTACCCTGTTCCAACTCGTTAAATTTCATAGTTGCCCTTATGAGTACATTTCTCGTAAAGCCTCAACTGCTATTACAGCGAGCTGCAGTTGCCGACCAGGAAATGTGTCCCTATACAGCCACATGACCTTTCAGTTTCTAGATCGTTACGACACCATATTCTCATGTTGCTATCATTAAGTGAAGGTATAGACACAGTGAAGGAGCAGCCCTACCATTTACCCGATGAGTTGGAAACCCACGTTGGTACTGACAGGCAGGCGTGTTAGCCATGCTCCTTCCGACTATGTGTCCAAGTCTTAATTACTGAGCCTCTACCTTGTAACCTCCCCACAAAAAGTAATATGAATAATATTCACATTTAGTGTAACCTCCCAACAGTAAAAGTTCCGAAACCTCCCAACAGTAAGAATGTAACCATAACATTGGCATTTAGCGTAGCCCCCCAAAAAACAAACTGCGTAACCTATCAATAATAAAATGTGACTAATCTCTCAATAAAAAATTGTGGCTCACTTATAACCTTTCAATAACTGACTGTGAATTTAAACTGGTAAATTTTGGACGTCAGCACTGCTGCGTCACGGCCCTGAAAGATCATTCTGAATAAATTGAAAATTCTTACCTCAATAAGGTCGCCGGATAACGCATATATATCTGCTCCTATAAGAAATTTATCTGGCACAGCCGAGGGCAATGCTGGCCGATAGATTTGTCATGTATGAAAAGAAACCACTGATTTTTCTTTTCAATAATCGGGATGACCAAGGATTGTAGTAATTAGTAAATTCTTTGAATTGAAATGAATGATTGTCGAAAGTTACTTTTTATGAGAAAGAGTATTGTTAAATGATTTCTTTTTAAAAGCATTTGCATGGGACTTGATATAACAATCTACATATGCGCAGGGCTGATTTTATCTTATATCGCTCAGGCTCTCCATCGCTCCCCACGACCGGCCCAACCAACACGATACACCAGACTGCTCGCTAGCAACTACTTACTCCTACTGCTACACAGTTCCTACTGCATAAAACACTGCTCTTTAGTCTGAGATTCTCTTATAGCTTACATATCGCAGGCAGCGCGTGAGCAATACATCGAAATTACATCTGCTCGAGTGCGCTAGCAACAAATTCCTTAACCATGGACCTCTTACAACCTCACTTCCATCACTATAGCACAGATTGAAGCTGGCTTAACAGATTAGAATTCTCTACCCAATGAAAAATGTAAAATCATCCACATTAGTATTAAAAGAAATCCACTAAATCTGTTTTCTATGATAAATTCAATTAAGTACTTAGCGATTGCAATTACAAAAAAATTGCAATGTTAATCACTTAAAATTTGTTACCTCGACGAATGTACTCCAGAAATTTCATTACTCTACATTAACTATTTATTGGCTTTTGTATCCCGCCTAGATAGGCGGCGCGTGGGTCTGTTCTTGTAAACTGAAAGGTATGCCGAATGTAGGAAGCGAATAGGTGCAGGAAAAGGTGAAGTATTTCGGTACTGCGTATAGTTTAAACTGGTTTTACTGTATCACAACAATATTAACTTGAATACATAAACTGTTACCTAACTTGGGCTGAAATGCACGTAGGTGTGAAGCCAGATGTATGAAAGCTAAGCCAGCCGTTGTGACCGAGCGGTTCTAGGCGCGTCAGTCCGGAACCGCGCTGCTACTAAGGTAGCAGGTTCGAATCATGCCTCGGGCATGAATTTGTGTGATGTCCTTGAGTTAGTTAGGTTTAAGTAGTTCTAAGTCTAGGGGACTGATGACCTCAGATGTGCTTAGAACCATTTGAATCATTTGTATCAAAGCTAACAAGTTACACTCCTGGAAATGGAAAAAAGAACACATTGACACCGGTGTGTCAGACCCACCATACTTGCTCCGGACACTGCGAGAGGGCTGTACAAGCAATGATCACACGCACGGCACAGCGGACACACCAGGAACCGCGGTGTTGGCCATCGAATGGCGCTAGCTGCGCAGCATTTGTGCACCGCCGCCGTTTGCCGTGGCATACGGAGCTCCATCGCAGTCTTTAACACTGGTAGCATGCCGCGACAGCGTGGACGTGAACCGTATGTGCAGTTGACGGACTTTGAGCGAGGGCGTATAGTGGGCATGCGGGAGGCCGGGTGGACGTACCGCCGAATTGCTCAACACGTGGGGCGTGAGGTCTCCACAGTACATCGATGTTGTCGCCAGTGGTCGGCGGAAGGTGCACGTGCCCGTCGACCTGGGACCGGACCGCAGCGACGCACGGATGCACGCCAAGACCGTAGGATCCTACGCAGTGCCGTAGGGGACCGCACCGCCACTTCCCAGCAAATTAGGGACACTGTTGCTCCTGGGGTATCGGCGAGGACCATTCGCAACCGTCTCCATGAAGCTGGGCTACAGTCCCGCACACCGTTAGGCCGTCTTCCGCTCACGCCCCAACATCGTGCAGCCCGCCTCCAGTGGTGTCGCGACAGGCGTGAATGGAGGGACGAATGGAGACGTGTCGTCTTCAGCGATGAGAGTCGCTTCTGCCTTGGTGCCAGTGATGGTCGTATGCGTGTTTGGCGCCGTGCAGGTGAGCGCCACAATCAGGACTGCATACGACCGAGGCACACAGGGCCAACACCCGGCATCATGGTGTGGGGAGCGATCTCCTACACTGGCCGTACACCACTGGTGATCGTCGAGGGGACACTGAATAGTGCACGGTACATCCAAACCGTCATCGAACCCATCGTTCTACCATTCCTAGACCGGCAAGGGAACTTGCTGTTCCAACAGGACAATGCACGTCCGCATGTATCCCGTGCCACCCAACATGCTCTAGAAGGTGTAAGTCAACTACTCTGGCCAGCAAGATCTCCGGATCTGTCCCCCATTGAGCATGTTTGGGACTGGATGAAGCGTCGTCTCACGCGGTCTGCACGTCCAGCACGAACGCTGGTCCAACTGAGGCGCCAGGTGGAAATGGCATGGCAATCCGTTCCACAGGACTACATCCAGCATCTCTACGATCGTCTCCATGGGAGAATAGCAGCCTGCATTGCTGCGAAAGGTGGATATACACTGTACTAGTGCCGACATTGTGCATGCTCTGTTGCCTGTGTCTATGTGCCTGTGGTTCTGTCAGTGTGATCATGTGATTTATCTGACCCCAGGAATGTGTCAATAAAGTTTCCCCTTCCTGGGACAATGAATTCACGGTGTTCTTATTTCAATTTCCAGGAGTGTACACAGGCAAAATCTGTAGTGGCTCGTCCACTATGAAAATGAACAATGTTGCTAGGACGTCTGCTCGTGATCAAATGGACTGAATCTGGAGCGGCGCTCGTAGAGCTGCACAGTGCCGGCTAGAGGGCGCTGTCGTCGGTGTCGGTGTCGTAGTGCCAACCTAAGAACTTGTACCTACGCCGTGGCATCGTAGCTATCGATAGCACATCGGCGTTGCGATTTTCTTTAACACCTTAAAGGCCTTTGAGTTCGTTCCCGTGTGGATGCATTCTCCCGAACTCTTGTGGGAATCAGGGTGAGGCTGCGAGCAATGGGTAAGGTGGACAGGAGGCGCTACGTACGAAGTGTGCGACATGTTGAGAATCTGGCTTGGACGGGAAGCGTGCTCAGACAGCAGAAACGATTAAGGCGACCAGCCACATAGAGCAGGAAATCCGTGTTCAAGTCCTGCTGTGACAAAAATTTTCGCTTGTCGCAATCCATTTCAATGCCAGACAGCAGCCGATGTCAGAATTTCTGTATCATTTCACCGTGAAGAATTTCGTAGCACCGTGTACCTGTGCTGCGTGCTAGTAGAGGGAATTTAGGGCAGTCAGTTTTGTGCTCTGTTTTTAATAATGTCATCTCTGCAGAGATCGTTCACTGCTAATGCGCTTTTATTATTTATTTCTAATTCCTGCTATCAGTCACTTTTTAATTTTATGTTTAATCTAACATAATACAATGCATTTCGAACATGTTCTGTTCATCTTCAGGTGTTTATACACACATACATACAGAGAAATAATACTTTAAAAGAAACAGTCTTAAACTAGATTAATCTAGAACTCTTTGTCCATTGTTACTGTAGCGGCTGGTGTGGCATTTGGGGAGGGGGGGGAGGAAGGGGGCAGTGTATGGCTAGAAATCGAAATCAGAGTTGTCCTCTGCTGGTTTTCTTTCTTGTGGTTGATTAAGTATGACATCACAGCCTGTATACGATGCAGACAGATTTGCGTCAGTTATGTGATACGAAAATAGTGTGAAAGGCTTTTATATGACGGTTGATCACTTACGATTTCATCATCTTGCTGCTTCACTTGCATCACTGGTGTAATGGCGGAGCTGTTGATTGACATTACACTACTGCACATTGTATTTTGTCACTGATTGCCAACGTAATTCACTGCACAAATTGCTTCGGTGTTATAGACACAACAGAAGATGGAGGACTGTAGCATGTATCGATTATCGAGGTTCTGTATCGATACTCTTGGTACTGACAAATTTGTAGTCAATTATTTACATTGACATAACTAGAATCTATTGAGTTAGGACTGACTTAAGACTGTTGAAGACTTTTGAGTTGTTGAATTCGGTTGTTTCATTAAGAATGTTATACCCATGCTTTGTATTATGTATGAAAATTTCCATTTCTTCCATGATATCCATTCTTTTCTTTTTCCTGTTTTGTGTAAAATTTCGAGGTTGTCTTCGATTTTGAAAGGGTGGCCTGTCTCTTTAATCTGAGTTGCTACTGCTGATTTGTTACATTTATCAAGCCTGTATCAGTCTATTTTTGTAACACGTAACTGATGCAAATCTGTCTGCGTCATATACAGGCTGTGATATCATACTTAGTCAACCACTAGGAAGTAAATCAGCAGAAGACATCAATGATTTTGATTTGTAGCCATAGACTACCTCCTTCCTCCCCCCCCCCCCCCAAATGCCACACCAGTCGCTACAGTAACAATGGACAAAGAGTTCTAGATTAATCTAGATTAAGACTGTTTCTTTTTAAGTAACATTTCTCTGTATGTTTGTATGTATAAACGCCTGAAGATGAACAGAACATGTTCGAAACGCGTTGTATTATGTTAGATTAAACATAAAATTAAAAAAGTGACTGTTAGCAGATATTAGAAATAAATAATTATCCCACACAGTCACGGTTCACAAACATAGCCATTATGGCCGAAAATAATAATGCGCTTATGTCCCGAAGAGAGGAAGTGGATTACCAAATACAAAGGATAGGGTGCTTTTTGTTTAAAAAAAAAGGAGAACATAGTGCTGATTTGCTTTTGCAATGTAGAAATTTACAAGAAATGTGATTATATTGTTTAATGTCTCCCTTGTAGCTAAACAACATTCACTTGTTTTATTTTTCTTCTTGAGAAAATGTAATTTCGGATGTTCACGATAAACAGGACTCCCTGTATAGTATGTGAAGGGACTGGAATGCAGAAAATTCGAATTATCGCCGTAGCAAGCAGCGTGAACAGTACAGCATGGTATTCGGGAAGGACGCAGGCTAGTTAAGCGACTAACAAGAGGCCCTCGCCGGCGATGCAGACCAACTTGCCGGTCCACTTAGGCTGCGACGTTCCGCGTGGTTCCCGGAACAAGTTGACGACGGCGTCGGGGGCTCGGCGTCGGCGGACACCGACACCGGCGGCGGGGCGGCGCCTTAATTGCGTTACGTAGTTGCCGGCAGTTTGACGCGACAAGTGGCCACCTCGCTGGCAGACGTCGCCCCGGCGCAGCGTCGAACACAGTTAGCGGCTGACGGGCGGCGGTAACGTCTCTGTGCAGACGGCTCAGACTGGAAAGGGAAGCCACAGCCACAACCGGAGGCAGATTCCGGTGACGTTTCCTTAAAAAAGGACCGAATCTAAACATATGGAAGAATGCCGCCATCAAAGCGGATCTTGAGCTCTTTGTTTGCTAATTTGTTATTCAGGTGGAAACAAGTGGCCTCTGTTTTGGATGGGCTGGGTTGGAGCCTCCAGTCACGGAAGTATTTTCCTAGAGTGGTCAAATCGCTGGATAGTGTGATCTCAGTTTCCTCCATCACTCGATGTTGTGTGGCCAAGGCCCAGTCGTCCGCATTTCCGAACATTTTGGATCTCGTCCTAGGCATATCGGCTATATACATGCTGAAAAGCAGTGGAGCCAGTACTGAACCTTGGGGCAGGCCATTATTAAGTTTCATGAATTTACTTCTGTTGTTACCGATGACAACCTGGAATGGTCTATTGCAGAGCATTTCGTTGATAAGGTTAGCCGTTTTTAGACATGTCACGATGCGGAGGAGCTTATAAATCAGGCCCTGTCTCCAGACAGTGTCGAACGCCGCCGTCAGGTCAACAAATACCACTGATGTTTTTTGCTGTCTTTGGAAGCCCGCCTCAATGTAGGTTGTTAGAGCGAGGACCTGATCCATGCAGCTTCTTTTCGGCCGGAAGCCCGCCTGTTCTACCGGTACAGCCTCCAGGATGACTTCGCTCATTCTGTTGTACATAAGTCTCTCCAGTAATTTATAGATCATGCTGAGTAAGGCGATTGGGCGGTAGCTCTGAGGTTGGTCACTCGGTTTTCCCGGTTTTAATATGGCAACAATTTTAGCCTTTTTGAGAGTGTGCGGAATTTTTCCAGTTTGCAACACGTTAGAGAAGAATAACGCAAGCCATAATCTTGCAAATTTACCACAGTGGAGCAGAAATTCTGGGTGAATCCCATCAAACCCTGGGGCCTTTCCTGGTTTTATATCGTTCAGGGCCATATTTAACTCTTCGACTAAAAAGGGTTGGGAATAAGATGTATTGTTCTCTGCTGTCGATTTTAGCTCTTTAATCTCCTTTTTAATTTTTATAGTATGGGCTCGTTCCTTTGGGGCCCTGGACGTCTTGCTGATGTGAACCGCAACTGTATTTGGGGACATAGCACTGGTCATTCGCAGATTTTTACCTCCACCTCCAAGTCTCCGAAGCAAAGACCACGCCCTTCTGCTTGATCTTGTAAAATCCATTTGTTCCACGGTCTCCATCCACTTAGCACGCCTGGCCGCGTCTAGGCTATGTAATAGATCGTCTGCAATTTCTTTATCCCCATTGTCCAGAAACTGTCTATAAAGCCGTTCACTTTCCTCGCTCCATCCTGGCACATATTCTTTTCTGAATCCTCTGGGCATACTAACTTTTGCTGAGCTGATGACGGCTCCAACAAATCTTTCGTAGTTCTTATACGTTGGGGGTATCCATCCAAGGCATTTATCAAGTTTTTCCGAGAAAGCAGCCCAATCTGCCCTCCCAAAGTTCCATCTAGGACGAGGATAAGAGGATATCAGGGGAATAGTAAGACCTATTTCTAAGAGCACTGGGCGATGCTGAGAGTGGGGGAAATCCTCAAGTACCCTGCGAGAGACCGGCAGAGGTTTGTTGTTCTTGTCAGTTGTAACAAAACTGAGGTCAGGGCAGGTCTCAGTTAGCCAAGCGGCTGATTTAAATGTACCTCGGTCTTTGGCGTCAAAGATTAGTTGAGTATTATGATCTTCTGTCCATTTCACCAGGTCTTCGCCGTTTTGGTCAGATATTCGATATTTCCACAGTTCATGGTGGCTATTAAAGTCACCCACGTATATTGCTGGGTGAGGCAGGGTTTGAAGGGCTTGTGGGGGCCACGATTGCCCTGGAGGCTTGTATATATTATTTATTGTGACTTCACCCACTTTATGATGACTTCGTGAATCTCGTTTGTGGTAGATGTTGATACGAGAGCCACTTCTTCGATATTTCTCCTGACGTATGTTGCCGTGCCATAATGTCTGTGGTGTGTGGCGCCTATTAGGTCATAGCCATATATTACGCCCCTTGATCTTAGCTGCTCGTCATCTTCAGTATGGGTCTCCTGAATTGCGACTACGTCAATGTCGTTCTTTGTTAAAACTTTATGCAAGTACATGCATTTGGCTCTACTTATGCCTTCAATATTCAGGTGGCAGACTCGAATCAGAGATCCGAGTTCTCTAGTCAAAGGGTTCGTTTTGCTAGAATTCATTGTGATTTGCCGTGACCAGGAGATCAACTAAGGATTATCTGGTCGCCTGTACTTTGCTAGTTCATTTAGCGTTACCCAGGGTGCACGTGTAGTACTCTACTACGGACGCGAACTAGCTTTACACCCCTCACAGGGTAGATAAATTAACATAACGTATTAACTACTAGGTCTCCCATTCGCGTACAGTAAGCTGGAGTTACGTGGCGTGAGGTCAGCTTGACTACATTCAGGCGAGAAAAGCCATGGTGTAGCGATATGCACGTAGGCATATGGCAATAGTAGCGCTGTACTTTGGTGGAGCTCTATATGTACTCAGGTAATTGACGTGAAGAGGTATCCGACGTACTTATGGCCACACGACTGCAATTCACAAAATGGTTCAAATGGCTCTAAGCACTATGGGACAGCATCTGAGGTCATCAGTCCCCTAGACTTAGAACTACTTCAACCCAACTAACCTAAGGACATCACACACATCCATGCCCGAGGCAGAATTCGAACCTGCGACTGTAGCAGCAGCGCGCTTCCGGACTGAAGCACCTAGAACCGCTCGGCCACAGCGGCCGTCTTTAATTCACAGACTGAACGCTAAATCATAGCTGGAGCTAGACGCACGGGAAATTTCATTTCGGAAATAGGGAATGTAACATTCTGACATCAACAGCGTCAAGAGTGCGCCGAGAATAACAAATTTCAGGCAATATCACACACCATGGACAACACCGTTACATTAATAACCGATGTAACGACCTGAATGGCCGAAAGCAGCGGTGTTTGAGTAGATTTGTCAGTGCTAACAGACAAGCAATAATGCGTGAAAAAGTCATAGAAATAAATGTGTGATATACGAGGAATGTATCTATGCTCCAGCAAGCCAGTAAACAGTTATTCATGGAAAGTCTAGTTCCCATGTTATAACATCATCCTTATTTGCCAAGTGACATTCATTAAACATTTATTTATTTAGCGTATGGCAATTCATTAAACAGTTTTCTCTTTAAAAAAAATAGTAAAACACAACGAAATAATCCATTAGAAGTAACAAAATGATACCTGCCTAAGACAATGATTTAAATTACAGACCCAAGATTTAAACCAGGCCCGACAAATTTAAAGGAAAATTGTTGAAACTCAAATGTAACAACGATTAGCACAATTTCAGTAAAAGGTACAATGTTTAAACACATTTAAATATCCCAAGCTAACAGAATGGCTTTAATTACAGGTCAAAATTTTTGAAGCTGAAATGTAGCAACGACTAGCCCAAATTTAATAACACGTAGAATTTTTAAACAATTTTAATGTCCCAAACTAACAAACAAACTGACAGAATGGTTCTAAATTACAAATCAAAATTTAACACAGTCTCTTGATAGAGCTGTAAAATTTAAGAGACAAGTTTTCCCTAGACCTCACTAGGGAAAACTTAATACAGAAACGGCATGACACAAAACACATCAAAGCCAAAAGACAAAATTACGCGAACTCGGGAAAGTTTTAGGCCCACGTGAAACCGAGGAAGAAAAAAAACCGCAGTCGCCGTGGCGTGGAGTTGCTTCAAGTTGCTTCACACAAGATAGCGGCAGCGGCGAATCCCAAATGCTGGCTAGTAACATCGTGCCGCTGGTGCGCTCACCCTTGTCAGGCCGGGCCAACTGCATGCACTGATTGCAGAAACAGCAGCTGACCCATCAGGCAACCGGAGGGTGCTCCTAAAATAAGCGCCATGCGAGAAGACTATGCCTAGAAATACCATCAGGTCAATTAGTACGATAACATACTTTCAGAAAATAACTGGTTGAGAAAGAAATCCAGAATAATCAACAACAACCGCGACAGAAGCCTATTAACGGATTAAACTAAGAATTTCAAGAACAATACACTGTTAAAACCAAGGACATTAACTAACCACACTGCAAACATAGTTTAAGTAGATTTTAAACAATCATCTGAACTTCCCTTCTGGGTTGAAATCCTCGTCCTCTTAAAAATATCGTCAGTTACCCGTACAAGACGGCATGCAGACCTGATCAGGCCCAAAAAACATGGTGAGGGATGTCGCCTTAGAACACCCAAGGGAGCCAACACAGAATATGTTACAGCTCTTCGGCAGTACACGCAGTATACTACGAGGGTTGCCCAGGAAGTAATGCACCCTATGTTTTTTCTTCAACAATTCTTTATTGAACAAATGGCTCTGAGCACTATGGGACTTAACAGCTGTGGTCATCAGTCCCCTAGGACTTAGAACTACTTAAACCTAACTAGCCTAAGGACATCAAACACATCCATGCCCGAGGCAGGATTCGAACCTGCGACCGTAGCGGTCACACGGTTCCAGACTGAAGCGCCTAGAACCGCACGGCCACCTTTATTGAACATCATGAGAATCACACACACGAAAGAATGTTATTTTCTTTACACACCCTATTTTTCTACGTAATCTCCGTCCCGTTCTATGGCCTTCCTCCAGTGCGAAACAAGGGCGTGTATGCTCTGTCGGTACCAATCCTTGTCCTGGTGGCGGAGCCAGTGCTTCAATGTATGAACTTCCTTTGATGACTGACAGATGCAGCGTGAATTGCCGAGTCGCTGCAAATCGTGGAGCTCCGCCGAACCGCCTTCTGATGACCTCACTCTTCGTGCCCAGTGACTGACTCTAATTCTGTTGATAGCAGATGCTCCATAGACTTTGCAAGCATTTGTAAATATTCGCCACAGTTTCTTTCTCTACAGTGAGAAATTCAATGACGGCACCTTACTTGTAACGTACATTACCTACAAACGTCATTTTGAAACTGTTCTGCAGCTATGCTATGTGCAGGAAGTGACAGAAACTTTGGGCGCTCACTCAGGAGACTTCAAATAATACATACGTAACGTTTCGTATTCGTAGTATTGTTTTCGGCTGAGAAAAGCACGCGGCGCATTAGTTTTTGGGCAGCACTCGTAACAGATCTGCCCAGATCAGAAACTAAGACATAATTAAAGGAGCACATTAATCAAATATTCATCACGGCACCAGTATCACCTGCGACGGCCGTAACATTCCTACCGTGCGCGCATAAGTTGATACCAACAATGTTAGGCATCATTTGGCATTGAAAAGTTCTATTAAAACAAAACACTAAAAAACTGTCACCACGGTCGCCACACCTGGGGATTACAACTAACTTACTTTTAAGGAAAGTAACACAGGGCACTCAGAGAAGGCAGGCTTAAACAGATTGTGTAAGCGATACAGAACACCCTAAGGCGGATAAAAACTTCCCAAAACGCACAAAGTCACACCTCAGCGGAGAATCACATTTCGCCAAACTCGCTCACACAACGCGGCGCGACAGGAGGAAAGAGGGGTGCTTTCAGAGCACCGGAATCAGCCAGTGATAATCAATGTCGTCCCTTTTGCAACGGTTCCCTCACGTATCAGAGCTAATCTGCCAAGACACCGATTACCCCCGATCCCCGTTGACTGACGTTTCCACCACTCGACTGCCTCGAAAATATTTCAAACTGCAAAACGCGGTGCAAGAGTGCTGCGCGACGAACAGATGGAAAACGAACCAGAGGTACGATCTACAGACAGCAATCGATATGAACCGATGCGGCTCAATACCTTTTAGGACAGTGAGGCGAAATTTTGTGTTAATGGGCTATGGCAGCAGGCGACCAACGCAAATGCATTTCCTAGCAGCACGACATCGCTTGCAGGGTCTCTCCTGGACTCGTGACCATGTCCGTTGGACCTTAGACTACTGGAAAATTGTGGCCTGGTCAGATGAGTCCCGATTTCAGTCGGTAAGAGCTGATGGTAGGATTCGTGTGTGTGGCGCAGACCGCACGTAGCCGTTGACCCAAGTGGTCAACAATGTACTGTGCTTGTGGTGGCTCCATAATTGTACGGACTGGACTTGATTCTCTGATCTGTCTGAACGGATTGTTGACTGGAAATGGTTATGTTCGGCTATTTGGAGACGCCTGGCAGCTTACGTTCCCAAACAACAAAAATGGTTCAAATGGCTCTGAGCACTATGGGACATAACATCTGAGGTCATCAGTCCCCTAGAACTTAGAACTACTTAAACCTAACTAACCTAAGGACATCACACACATCCATGCCCGGGGCAGGATTCGAACCTGAAACGTAGCGGTCCCGCGGTTCCAGACTGAAGCATCTAGAACCGCACGGCCACAAAGGCCGGCACCCGAACAACGATTGAAGTTTCATGGTTTTGTGCTGCCCATATCATTGGGTTACAGTTGTTCGTGATTAGTTTGAAGAACGCTCTGGACACTTCGAGCGAATAATTTGGCCATCCACATTACCCGACATGAATCCCATTGAACATACATGGAGCATAATCGAGAGGTCAGTTCGTGCACGCAGTCCAGCACTGGCAACACTTTCGTAGTTGTATACGTCTACAAAGGCAGGATAGTTAATATATTTGCAGAATACTTCCAGCCACTTGTTGAGTCAATGCCGGTTCGAGATGCTGTCCTACATCGGGCAAAAGGAAACTATTAGGAGGTACCACATGACTTTTGTCACCTCAGTATACTGCGCCAAATGGGGCTGCCACCGCAACAGGAAGCAGCGAGGCCGTGAAGGAACGAGAAAAGACATGTGTAACAGTCAGTAAACAGTTACGGCGCACTGTGGTGATGTTTTTCATTACATCGTGGCCCAGAGATAACATTCGGATGGCTGCACACGGAGAAGAATCAGCAGGAAACTGGAAGAAGGACGAAGCGTCAGGAGTGAAGTCTTGGTATTTGGTGCTCCTCAGAGCATTGTTTCACGTGCTTTGGAAGCGTTCCGAACCAGAGGCGCTGTTTGCCGAAGAAGAGGAGGTGGTCCACCAGGACCAACTACACCAGCAAATAACTGCTACACTGTGCAAAAGGCAAGACAGGTCCCACGTCGAACAACGGGTGAAATCGCAACCACATATAACAGGCCTGCAAGACACGCAGTCTCACGCTCCATAATGCACAGCGACAGCACTGTGGCGGTCTGTTTGCCCGACGACCAGTACCTCGTGTTCCACTGACACCCGCACATCGACGGCACCATTTCCGTTTATGTCAAGAGCACAGGTACTGCGTCAAATTTGTGTTGCGCGCTCTTCTCGGATGGGAGCAGATTTAGTCTTATTAGTGAGTAGTAATACTGGACGTACCCTCATATGGCGAGAGGTGGTAGCAAATACTGCACCCAGGAACACTGTCGAATGTTGTCCTGTTGCTGGCCCAAGTGTTATAAAGTGGGAAGGGGTAAATCTGCATGGGCTTACTGGCCCCCAAATCGATCACGGTACACTCATCGGTCATCGTGATTGCGACACTATACAGCTTCTCAATGTGAGTTTTTTTCAAGTGAGCATTGTGACCTGACTCAATTTTTATGGACGTGATGTAATCAAGAAACTTCATCCTGGAGCGGCGGTTCCCCCGAGATTGTATGGTTACCCAAGATTCACAAGAGTGGTATTCCTCTGTGTCCCATTGTCAGCAACTTGGGCGCCCCTACCTATAATTTGGCCAAATATTTAGCTTCAGTCCTCAGGCCATACGTAGGAAAATGTGAACATCACATATCAAAATCGTTCGACTTTATTCGACGATTAAAATCTTTGTGCTGTGGTCCCTCTGACTTGCTCGTCAGCTTTGATGTTATTTCTCTCTTTACCCGGGTTCCTCTTGAAGAGTCCCTGTTACTAATCGGTGAGAAACTAGATGAAGAAACCACCAAGTTATGTCGTCATGTGTTGACTTCAACGTATTTTCTTCTTAATGATGTATATTTTGAGCAAACTGACGGAGTGGCTATGGGGAGTCCACTCTCCCCATAGTCGCCAACCTTTTTATGGAAGACTTTGAGGACATGGCACTGAAAACTTCGTTTCTTAAACCAAAGTGTTTTTTGAGATACGTTGATGACATTTTTATGGTTTGGCCACATGGAATTGACGGTTTGAATCGCTTTTTAGGTCATTTTAATTGTCTATATCCGAATATTCAATTTACTGTGATGGTAAACTTCCATTTCTTGATGTTTTGGTTCAAAGAAAGGACGTTGGGACTTCTGGACAGCGTGTATCGGAAGCCTATTCATACTGACCGCTATCTTCATGCGACCAGGTGTCATCCACCACACCAACGTAGTGGAGTTTTGCGGACTCTGGTGAAAAGAGCTTATGCCATTTCTTCATTGGGAGACTCCTTAGAAAATGTAGTCCATCAACAAAGGATTTGGCTTACAAAACACTCGTTCGACCTATACTTGAGTGTTGCTCATCAGTGTGGGATCCGTGCCAGATCGGGTTGACGGAGGAGATAGAGAAGATCCAAAGAAGAGCGGCGCGTTTCGTCACAGGGTTATTTGGTAACCGTGATAGCGTTACGGAGATGTTTAACAAACTCAAGTGGCAGACTCTGCAAGAGAGGCGCTCTGCATCGCGGTGTAGCTTGCTGTCCAGGTTTCGAGAGGGTGCGTTTCTGGATGAGGTATCGAATATATTGCTTCCCCCTACTTATACCTCCCGAGGAGATCACGAATGTAAGATTAGAGAGATTAGAGCGCGCACGGAGGCTTTCGGACAGTCGTTCTTGCCGCGAACCATACGCGACTGGAACAGGAAAGGGAGGTAATGACAGTGGCACGTAAAGTGCCCTCCGTCACACACCGTTGGGTGGCTTGCGGAGTATAAATGTAGATGTAGATGTAGATGACGAGGAACATTTGAAAGAAGAACTTGATCATTTGAAGACTGTTTTTAAACAGAATGGATATACGGAACAAAAAATATGCCGTGCTCTTCAGTTTGGTCCGTCACGCGAGCCAATAAATGATACTTTTGAAGCTGTTGCTTATCCACCCTTTGCGGGAAGTATATCATCCAAAATTTCATCAATTTTAAGAAAATATGATACTAAAAATGTTTTTACGCCTGTGGCCAAGACTAGAGCCCTTCTTGGCTCAGTTAAAGATAATTTGGGTTTCAGGAAGCCCGGGGTTTATGAAATCCCGTGTCACTGTGGAAAGAAGTATATTGGTCAAACTATTCGAACTATTCAGGACCGGTGTGTGGAACATCATCGGCACACTCGGTTGTTCCAGCCTGAGAAATCGGCAGTGGTAGAACACTGCCTTAACGAAGGACACAGGATGATGTATGACAAGACAAAATTGATATCTCCTGCTTCTCGCTATTGAGAATGTGTTCTTAAAGAATCCATTGAAATTAGAATATCAATTAATATTATAAACAGGGATAAATGTTTTCCTCTAAGATATGGAATCCGATTTTGTCCGACATTAAACAACAATGGTGTTCTTTTCGATCACTGGATTCTTCGTACTAGTGCTGCTGCGATTTATCGTTTTCGCCGTCTACTCCCACGTGTCTACTTGCCGCCAGGAGGCGCTGCACATTATCTCGCGCACGCGCCGTGCTCTGTCCGCGGTGTATAAAGGTTTCCGTCGTTGTGGCTGGAATTCAGTTCTGGCGAGGCCGTACACGAGCATTAACTCACCTGAAGAGGTGTCAGGACGACGACATGATACGGCTGCAAACCCGTGAAGAATATCAGTAGTTACTACGCCGGGAAAGTCTACGAGATAAAAGTTAATGTTCAAGAACAGTGGCCTCTTCCGCACTTGTACATCAGTTTTTGTAGCTGAGTGATATCTGATGAACACAAACGACAGTAAGTACAATATGTTAGCCATAGTACGTACACAGCATTATAATTTTCACTGTAAGGTTTGGGAGTCCAAGATACAGTAAAATAGAAACCTATTTTCTGGTTTCTCCGATCTAGTTGCGACTCTTTTTTTTTTTTTAAATACGAAAGTACTGTATAAATAATCTGATACTTCCTTCGTACAGGGTGATGTTGGTAAATGGGGACAAACGGCAGGAAAATATGCCTGAAAGGAGCAGAAAATGTCATATTGATATACGACTGAAAATGTGTTGTAAGGGGGTATGTGAAATATCTTTAACAGTGAGTCAGTCAACATCAGCAAGTGGCTGGCCAGCATGGTTTAAACCAGAAAATCATGTGAAACATTCTCCAGGTCAACTGCCATTGTGCACGTCACTTATAACGCCTGACCGAGCGAGGTGGCGCAGTGGTTAGCACACTGTTATGTATTTAGGATGGATGGAAGCGTGCTGAGATAGTCGAATTTGTTAAGGCTCGTGTAAACGTAAAATCAGGGATCGCGTCCCGGTACCGTACAAATTTCCACTTGCGGCCATCTACTTTATATCAGAGTCCAGTTGCGGATAAAATCGGAGGAGGTAGAGATTTGTGCTCAAGGGAAGGTTTACTATCTTTTAGTTCAAAGAATAGATTTTTTTAATTGAATTTTTGGATCCATAAAAGTGTTTAGAATCCATCCCTGAAACGGTTTTTCCGAATACGGAACGTAAATGTTTGTCATTCGTGGTTGAACAAAAAATGCACCTGCCTGAAATCTGCCTTTATCACGCACCAGTTTTTTTTTTCTTTCGGAGGACAAGTTATTGTACCGGTGCTTGGGAGGAAACACACAACATTCAAATGAAAGTTGGAACGCGTGTGTTTGGATGTTAGCCCCCAAGCATTTGCATTCTGGTGCGAAGACTGTGGAGATTGCGACTTTCCTGGCAGTGAGCAGCTTCAATGAAGGGTATTAAGCAATTCTGAAGACAATGAAAACGATGGGACGTCGCCCTGGGACTCTATTCGACGCAGTTCGCCAAGCATTCGGACGAGCAGCGGATTCAAGCGGCCGAAAACAGCTTGTCACCGGCCGTACGAGCGGCTCTGGAGCAGCGCAGGATGGCCCAGATCGAGCAGAACGCACTCTATGAAGAAGAGGAAGAATTAGTTTATGGATCCGGTATAGTAGATTGAACGTACGTTGCATAATATTGCATTTATATGTAGTCAAAACTTAAAACGCGTTTTTCTCGAAATGACTTTTTTTTTTTTAAATCTTGCGGTATTGTTGTTGTTGTGGTCTTCAGTCCTGAGACTGGTTTGATGCAGCTCTCCATGCTACTCTATCCTGTGCAAGCTTCTTCATCTCCCAGTACCTAATGCAACCTACATCTTTCTGAATCTGCTTAGTGTATTCATCTCTTGGTCTCCCCCTACGATTTTTACCCTCCACGCTGCCCTCCAATACTAAATTGGTGACCCCTTGATGCCTCAGAACATGTCCTACCAACCGATCTCTTCTTCTGGTCAAGTTGTGCCACAAACTTCTCTTCTCCCCAATCCTATTCAATACTTCCTCATTAGTTATGTGATCTACCCATCTAATCTTCAGCATTCTTCTGTAGCACCACATTTCGAAAGCTTCTATTCTCTTCTTGTCCAAAATATTTACCGTCCATGTTTCACTTCCATACATGGCTACACTCCATACAAATACTTTCAGAAATGACTTCCTGACACTTAAATCTATACTCGATGTTAACAAATTTCTCTTCTTCAGAAACGCTTTCCTTGCCATTGCCAGTCTACATTTTATATCCTCTCTACTTCGACCATCATCAGTTATTTTGCTCCCCAAATAGCAAAACTCCTTTACTACTTTAAGTGTCTCATTTCCTAATCTAATACCCTCAACATCACCCGACTTAATACGACTACATTCCATTATCCTTGTTTTGCTTTTGTTGATGTTCATCTTATATCTTCCCTTTCGTTCAACTGCTCTTCCAAGTCCTTTGCTGTCTCTGACAGAATTACAATGTCATCGGCGAACCTCAACGTTTTTATTTCTTCTCCATGGATTTTAATACCTACTCCGAATTTTTCTTTTGTTTCCTTTACTGCTTGCTCAATATACAAATTGAATAGCATCGGGGAGAGGCTACAACCCTGTCTTACTCCCTTCCCAACCACTGCTTCTCTTTCATGCCCCTCGACTCTTATAACTGCCATCTGGTTTCTATACAAATTGTAAATAGCCTTTCGCTCCCTGTATTTTACCCTTGCCACCTTTAGAATTTGAAAGAGAGTATTCCAGTCAACATTGTCAAAAGCTTTCTCTAAGTCTACAAATGCTAGGAACGTAGGTTTGCCTTTCCTTAATCTTTCTTCTAAGATAAGTCGTAAGGTCAGTATTGCCTCACGTGTTCCAGTATTTCTACGGAATCCAAACTGATCTTCCCCGAGGTCGGCTTCTACTAGTTTTTCCATTCGTCTGTAAAGAATTCGTGTTAGTATTTTGCAGCTGTGGCTTATTAAACTGATTGTTCGGTAATTTTCGCATCTGTTCACACCTGCTTTCTTTGGGATTGGAATTATTATATTCTTCTTGGAGTCTGAGGGTATTTTGCCTGTTTCATACATCTTGCTCACCAGATGGTAGAGTTTTGTCAGGACTCCTTCCACCTTTCTGCTTTTCCTTCTTTGCTTAGAACTTGGTTTCCATCTGAGCTCTTGATGTTCATACAAGTGGTTCTCTTATCTCCAAAGGTCTCTTTAATTTTCCTGTAGGCAGTATCTACCTTACCCCTAGTGAGATAAGCCTCTACATCCTTACATTTGTCCTCTAGCCATCCCTGCTTAGCCATTTTGCACTTCCTGTCGATCTCATTTTTGAGACGTTTGTATTTCTCTTTGCCTGCTTCACTTACTGCATTTTTATATTTTCTCCTTTCATCAATTAAATTCAATATTTCTTCTGTTACCCAAGGATTTCTACTAGCCCTCTTCTTTTTACCTACTTGATCCTCTGCTGCCTTCACTACTTCATCCCTCAAAGCTACCCATTCTTCTTCTACTGTATTTCTTTCCCCCATTCCTGTCAATTGTTCCCTTATGCTCTCTCTGAAACTCTCTACAACCTCTGGTTCTTTCAGTTTATCCAGGTACCATCTCCTTAAATTCCCACCTTTTTGCAGTTTCTTCAGTTTTAATCTACAGGTCATAACCAATAAATTGCGGTATGGTAACTTCAAATCTACAGAACCGATTGGCATGATTCTTTGTTTCCGACGAAGCTAACTAAATTGTCTAGGAGTTGTACCACTTTTATTCTGAACCATCAACTATAAATATTTTTACTTGCTGACGAATTCGAAAAATCAATGAAAATAAACCTATTTTTTTCAAATGGTCGCCATTTTGTTTCCTATGGTCCAAATAACTTAAGCGAGGTACAAATCCTAAAGAACCTTATATACTTCGCCCACGTCAACTTAATTTTGATTTCAGACGAGCCGGCTGACCTGTGACATACGGCTCGCGGAGGTCTACATCGAAATTTTGCTTCGTCCGACGGTACTTCCGCCTTTGCTCCTGGACACTTCCAGTCGAAGAATTTCCATTATATAGATGAGATATCAAACATTTTGACCAAATTTGACATTGATATCTATAACATATTCCGAGAAAAAAAATTCTCAAAGTACATGCTTTTTTCGGGCCAAAGATAGTAAACCTCCCCTTAACGTCCCGTCGACAACGAAGTCATTAGAAACGGAGCACAAACTCGTATTGGGGATGGATAGTAACGAAATCGGCGGTGCCCTTTCAAAGGAGCCATCCCTGCATTTCTGTGAAGAGATTTAGGGAAATCACAGAAAACCTAAATCAGAATGGCGGGACGAGGGTTTGAACCGTCTCCCTCCCGAATGTGAGCCCAGTGTCCTAACCACCACGCCCGCCCCTCGATGGCTAATGTTGGAATTTCAATACAGTTAACTGTAGAGTGTAATGATGAGTATTAACTTTATAATCACTTCCGAAAATTTCTGACGTTTAAAACATGCTGATTTTATCTACTGAAGACATAAAGTCGGAAAATGAGTTCTTGATCATATTTTTGGCACTTAATTGTACAGGTCCGTCTTGATTATACAAATTTTTACACTTCACTATTACCGGTTTCGGCTACTGCCATCTTCACATCATAAAATATTCTGGTGTAGTATCGACGTCAAATTAAACATGTAGGTAGGTACATGTTTAGTTTTACATTGATACTATATCATTATGATTTTGTTGGTTATTTGTTCTAGATACCTTCTCTGGTATATATTTCGTACTCCATGTCACACAGAGTTGATGGGGCGAATCATACTTGACCTCCAGCTTACCAGCCTTACTGCTGGGCACTCTCACATCCCATTGGCTCTCCATAGCCAACTTACACCTGACAATGTACATCGATCACGCCGACGCTGCCTCCTCATCCTATAAATGGTCCGGGGAATTTACCATCTCTTTTCCTTCCCCATTTAATTTCATACACATGTTCTAACTACCAGTTCTCTTGTTTTTAGCAGAAATCATTTGACTATGACCGAACACCGGCACTAAATGTAAACAAATCACGATTTGGCAAGTTTTTGTCAATTATCTGAATTTTATTGTTCAAAAGACTTTTTACTTATTCACTTGTAATTCTCACGTGCATCTAGGAAGGGTAAGGATTCAGCGACGTTGGTGGTTAGCCCACAATAGGAACTACTGGATTTTCCGATGATTGTTGACGTATCGTCTAGAAGCCGGTCATTCCTGCGCCTCCTCATAGCCGACTTCAGTATTGGTCTTTGTCGAAATTGCTGTGAAACTGGCCGGGGAAGTGCATGTGTCCAGATCAATGGCGGTGTAAGCACAGGCTATCAGGCTATTGGGCATAGTTGTAAATGCTATTCTGAGATGAACAGATTAGCACAAGAAAGGAATTGGTGTCGAGCCACATCAAACCAACAAAAAAAAAGAAACCTAAAAAACCTTACGATTCCTTTCAGCATTTTCTGTATATCGTTTGAGTATTTGCAGATATGGGAAAGTCACCCAATATATTGTTCCAGAGACTCCTTTCCAACGCCGCCTGACGAAATTCAATGTTCGCTTTCTTTAGGAGGACATTCCTCTGAAATGTGCTACCAGTTTAATTAAGTTCCAGAGATAATGGCTTCATTAGTAAGACGGTCTCATTGAGACACTACATGTAGTTAGTTCCCTCTTTCGAACTAAACCGCTTTTGAAATCTGAAAGGGCGTTGTTAGCTTCACGTATTTACAGGGTGTTGCGTACACAACAATGCGCAGTCTCTCTGTTGAATAGCTTGGAAATAAATAAAATCCAGCCAAACTAGTTCTGAAGTATACGGTCTTCCTTATATAACTTTTCTACCTATTCCATATGCCTCAGCCTGGGCTATATGGATCCTTTTTATTTTTTTGGTTTATATGGGTTACTTGAGGAAAGAGAAAAAATGAGTCTAAGAATCTTTGTGTAGTGGAAGCGAAAGGCCATGAGAACATCTGAGTAAGTTGATCTGTAATTTTTTAAAGGACAGTTCAAGCACTGAAGTCATCTAGGAAATACGTTAAGGTCCTACACTCGGTGAAGGGGAATTACAGATCTACACCGCCCCATGGTAAAGAGGGGGTGACACCTCTTTAAGTGACGAATATCGTGGACAAGGATCGAAGAGTGACAAATATACGTCATCACCGCAGCTTTTGGGGGTAGAGCATCTTCGTACCCTGAAAATGACAAACCATTTCGGAAGGCGGAAGAGCCAGTTGATGATCAGCGGCATAGGATATTTAAGAAAAAGTGAAATAACCCCATTGAACATCCACAGATATCCCAGACATCAGCATCAAACCATCATCTCTAAATTTTCCTGACATATAAAGCAGTCTGCCAATTTGTTCTCCGCATGAGGACTGTAAAATATACAGCAAGTGAAGAACAACAGTCCCAGTTTTAAAACAGTCATTTGGACTGTGAGAACAAGCTGCATTGCAGAAAACTAGGAAACCTAAAGCTTGAAAGGGAAGGGTGGAGCCGGCAGGATTGGCCGAGCGGTTCTAGGCTCTACAGTCTGGAACCGCGCGACCGCTACGGTCGCAGGTTCGAATCCTGCCTCGGGCATGGATGTGTGTGATGTCCTTAGGTTAGTTAGGCTTAACTAGTTCTAAGTTCTAGGGGACTGATGACCTCAGCAGTTAAGTCCCATAGTGCTCAGAGCCATTTGAACCATTTTTTAAAGGGTGGAAGCCGATATTTTGGCGTATTGGAGAAGAGACGGTTTCAATAAGGAGTCATCGAGGCTGGAGAATACGTAATCATTCATATCGGAACTGATCAAGACAGACCAGGAGTGGGAGGACTTGGAGTAATTTTAAGAAAGAACATTGGCTCAGGTGTCGAGGAGTTTATACAAAATAACTCTAGGATAATTCAGAATCATTGAGGTAACACAGTAGTACACGGCAACGTCCAATGAAAATGATGCGGTAGTTTACGAAAAATAAGTAGTGTGATAAGATATGTTAAGGTAGATGAAAACCTCTTTGTTACGGTGGATCGACATGCCAGTTTGGGTGAAGAACCGAAGAGTGGATTGCCAGCAACTATGGAACTTGGGAGAGTAGTCCGACTAATTGAGTTCTGCTTTCAACGTTACAAGCGTAGGAGATGCTTCTGGATGGCCCCAGGAGACTTAAGGAGGCAACATATTGACTGAATTTTAGTGAAATCACGTTTCAGAAACTAAGTAAAAGACTGCAGGAGCTATCTGCCTGCGGACAACCTGGCCATGATGAAAAGTTTATTCAGATTCTGACGTCTGAATAAAAAGCCACTAAAACAAAAATTGGAAATGGAAAACTGAAAACCGTGGCACTGGCAAGGAATTATGCACAGTAAACAGGAAACCTAGTTAAAATTTCTAACACGTCGGAGTAAAGAAGCCTGGCAACAAATTAAGTCTGGTATATATAAAGCAGCAAGAAAGATCGTTGGGAAAACTAAAGCCCAAAAGTAGTGGATTACAGCATATGATATTCAGCTTATGGAAAACAGAAGGCTAAACAACAACACAATTCACGAACAAGAAAAAAGTAAATACATGAGACTGACGAATTTCACCAGTAAAAAACTTCCGAAAACAGAAGAAATTTTTCATGAGGAAATTTGCAGAGAAGTGAAAGGAAACAGGAAAAATGTAAGAACTGATATAGCCGGCGGAAGAACGAATAAATTATTTAAGGAACACAAAAAAAAACACTCTCGGGTACAGTAGAAGACAAAGAGGGGAAAATGGTGTTTCGTGAAGACGTAGTGAAGAGATGGATATGCTGAGGAACTGTATGACCTAACACCTTTACTGTACGATTTAGCAGGAAAAGACGAGGAAGCAGACAAAGAACGGGACCTTCTGCAAGAGACATTTGAGAAAGCTGTGGAAGATCTACGGGACACCAAAGCAACGATTATCGATGACAATGCTGCAGAGCTGATCAAGAATTCTGGCGACAGCAAGAAAATGATGCTGCTGAAACTGATTAGGTCCTTCTATAACACAGGAGAGATATCAACTGACTTCCAGAAATGCATCATGGGTCCTGTACCGAAGAAGGCGGCAGCTACAAAATGTGAACAGTATCGAATCTTCAGCCTAGTATCGCATGCCTCAATGACTCTCATAGAGGTGATCCTGAGGAGAACGGAAGAGCATAGTGACGGTATGCTCAGTGAAAATAAGTTTGGATTCAGGAAGGGATCAGGATCGAGAGAAGCGATCTTGGCACTGAGGCTTCATAAAATACAAAATACAGAAAAATCAACCAACTTATACTCGTATTGCCTTTGTAGATCTGGAAAAGGCTCTTGATAATGTTATCTGGAAACAGACATTCTGACTACTGAAGAAAGCAGGTCTCAAATGCAAGGACATGTGGATGATACACAGCTTCTATAAGATCGAAATGGTAGTGATTAGGACTTTTCGTCAGTAACAAGAAATAAAAATTAGAAATAGTGTGAGACAAGGATGTCTCTCTGTCCACTTATGTTCAATGTTTACTCCCAGGAAATTATAGACTAAGTTCGCGAAACAACTTAGGTGGGTATCAGAATAAATGAGCACGTGATACACACACTGCACTACGCAGATCACATCCCTGTGGTCACGGAGACGAAAGATCTAAAGAAGGTCCTCAGCACGATGAAAAGGATTTTCTGCAATCAGTAAGATACCAGAATAAACGGATGTATGAGAATCAGTGCTGCTATGAAGTAGTGAAAAAGAGTATAAACCATTAAGAATAAGAATTGTAAGAGTGGAGGTAGATATAGAAGAATTTACCGATTTGGGAAGCAGGATCACAAAGAAGATTAGAGAAGAGGAGACATTGTTCCCATCTTCAAAAAACGCAGTAAATGGCTTTGTAGAAATTACAGAGAAATAACCCTTATGAGTCATACAGCCAAAATTTTTGAAAGAATTTTACTAAATCGGATAAGAGAAAAGATAGAAAAGAAGCTGAATGAACAACAGCATGGGTTTAGGAAAGGAAGAAGCACAATCGCCCTGATATTTCTATCCGTCAACTGATGGAAGAAAGTTGGGAGTATAACAAAAGGGTGATAATGGTTTTCATAGATACAAAAAAGGCAAATGACTCAGTTAAGAAGGAAAGACTCTGGGAAGAAATGAAGAAAATAAATATAGAAGATGGATACATTAATGTAATAAAGACAATGTTCAAAGGACACAATCGTAGAATTAGAACATCATTGGAGAACTCCGAATACTTAGAAATAGGACAAGGACTTAAACAAGGAAGTATTCTATCTCCTGCGCTTTTTAATGTTGCGATGGAGGGAATGAATAGGGCAGTTAAATATATGGTAAAAGAAAAAGACAAAAAGATGATTTTTGCAGATGATACGGTAATACGGGGCGATAAAGAGGTAGATGTACAGTTACAACTTGATGCTTAGAAGGAAAAAATGTAAAGGTATGGATTCAAAATAAAGATAAGAGTGAAGTACTGATACTTGAAAGAGACAAACGGATCCACGGAAATATTACTTTGAATGGAGACACCTGAAAGTGGTAGACAGTTTCACTTATTTAGGGAGTGAAAAATGTAGTGATGGAAGAACAACCAAAGAGATTAATAGGAGGTTACAGAAGGGAAGCAATTTCTGCCAAACAATAAAACACCTGATTTGGAATAAATAAGTTTCAGAAAAAGCAAAACTCCTTGTGTATAAGAGTTATTACTTCCCTATTGTCACCTACGGAGGAGAACCATGGACAATGACAGAAAAGGACTGAAGCAGACTGCAAGCAGTGGAAATGAAATTTCTCAGAGCAGTTAAGGGAAAAACAAGAATGGCCGGACTAAGGAACGTAGATATCAGAAAGGTGCTTAAACAAGAAAGTACACAACTGGCCATCAAAATTGCTACACCACGACGACTACGTGCTACAGACGCGAAATTTAACCGACAGGAAGAAGATGTTGCGATATGCTAATGAATAGCTTTTCAGAGCATTCACACAAGGTTGGCGCCGGTGGCGACACCTACAACGTGCTGACATGAGGAAAGTTTCCAACCGATTTCTCATACACAAACAGCAATTGACCGGCGTTGCCTGGTGAAACGTTGTTGTGATGCCTCGTGTACGGAGGAGAAGTGCGTACCATCACGTATCCGACTTTGATAAAGGTCGGATTGTAGCCTATCGCGATTGCGGTTTATCGTATCGCGCCATTGCTACTCGCGTTGGTCGAGATCTAATGACTGTTAGCAGAATATGGAATCGGTGGGTTCAGGAAGGTAATACGGAATGCCGTGCTGGATCCCAACGGCCTCGTATCACTAGCAGTCGAGATGACAGGCATCTTATCCGCATGGCTGTAACGGATCGTGCAGCCACGTCTCGATCCCTGAGTCAACAGATGGGGACGTTTGCAAGACAACAACCATCTGCACGAACAGTCGACGACGTTTGCAGCAGCATGGACTATCAGCTCGGAGACCATGGCCGCGGCTACCCCTGACGCTGCATCACAGACAGGAGAGTCTGCGATGGTGTACTCAACGACGAACCTGGGTGCACGAATGGCAAAACGTCATTTTTTCGGATGAATTCAGGTTCTGTTTACAGCATCATGGTGGTCGCATCCGTGTTTGGCGACATCGCGGTGAACGCACATTGGAAGCGTGTATTCGTCATCGCCATACTGGCGTATCACCCGGCGTGATGGTATGGGGTGCCATTGGTTACCCGTATCGGTCACCTCTTGTTCGCTTTGACGACACTTTGAACAGTGGACTTTGCATTTCAGATGTGTTACGACCCGTGGCTCTACCCTTCATTCGATCCCTGCGAAACCCTACATTTCAGCAGGATAATGCACGACCGCATGTTGCATGTCCTGTACGGGCCTTTCTGTATACGGAAAATGTTCGACTGCTGCCCTGGCCAGCACATTCTCCAGATCTTTCACTAATTGAAAACGTCTGGTAAATGGTGACCGAGCAACTGGCTCGCCACAATACACCAATCACTTCTCTTGATGAACTGTGCTATCGTGTTGAAGCTGCATGGGAAGCTGTACCTGTACACGCCATCCAAGCTCTGACTGACTCAATGCCCAGGCATATCAAGGCTGTTATTACGGCCAGAGATGGTTGTTCTGGGTACTGATTTCTAAGGATCTATACACCCAAATTGCGTGGAAATGTAATCACATGTCAGTTCTAGTATAATATATTTGTCCAATGAATACCCGTTTATCATCTGCGTTTCTTCTTGGTGTAACAATTTTAATGGCCAGTAGTGTATGAGAGAATAAGTTGAAAGACTAAGATGGTACGGGCATGTTAAGAGGATGTGTGGGCAGAGACTCCCCGAAATCATGGAAGATCTAAAGATTAATGGGAATATACCTAGAGGACGCTCAAGAAAACGGTGGAAAACGGAAGTGAGAATATCTGTGGAAAGGACAGGTGTGATCTGGCAGCAAGTGGAGGAAGAAAAGTGGTGGGAGGACCGAGCCAAATGGAGAGGACTCGTTAGCACCCACACCCGGCAGTAGCTGGAGCGGGATCCGGATATAGATGGATCACAAAGCAAATAAATTAAGAACTGAATGCAGCATGTCAAAACTTCATTTAATCTGAGAAGGAACTTACTTACTAGCAACAAAACAAGCTGGGAATAAGAAAATGGGTCGCGAAAGCATTTGTTTGAATGTTGCCTTATACGGGTGTGAAACTTGGATGAAAGTAGAGGAAGATACAAGATGGGTAGGAGGCCTGGAGATTTGGTGATACAGAAGGATGACAATCAACCCGAGAGCTGCCAATGAAGAGGTGCTGAGAAGGGTACAGGGATCCAGATCCCTATGGAGGCATATCCAAAGAAGAAGCAACAAACTCGTAGGACACTTTTTAAGGTTCAATAACATCGCTGGAACAATAACAGAAAGACGACAAAGGATGTCATGCATGCAACAGACTATGAATGATTTGGGATGCTCTATATGTGGGGAAATTGTGGGGTCTTGCCCACTCGTTGCTAATAGGGTATCTATGGGTTGCAGTGTTCTCGGAATGCTATACAACAGTTTCAAACGAACAACATTGGTAATTTTATTTTCTTCACGGCAAATGTCGCAAGCGAGAGGCGACGTGAAAACAGAACAGTTCTTGCTATACACCGAGCCCAAGGAAACACTTGATACTGACAGCGTAGCACTAATCACATTGCAGACTCGGGCCGATCTTGTGCGGCCGAGACTAGCAGAAGCTGCTTTTATATGCACCTGTTGTAGGGGGCGCGCGCCTGGCACGGAATGGTCCGATTCCGCGCACCATTGGCCGCCGTTCTTCAGTGTCTTCTCTGGTCTTTCGTTTCTCATCTACGTCCCGGTGTTTGTGGCTACGCCAGAACATTCCTCTCCCCCCACCCCCCACCCCCAAAAGCGACGGACTATCGTCGTGTACGGCATACGGCAACGGCGGGGGATGCAGGAGGGTGGACGCTCTGATGGGTCGGAAGCTGTGGCTGCAGGGGACGACCAGCTTCCGGCTGTACCCCGCCATTTGGCCTGCGCCCTGGCGGGAACGTCCCCCGGAAAACGACCAGAAAGGTATGTGTCCATCTCCTGCTGCCATAAACCAGATGAAGACGGCGGCGACTGCTGCGGTGTGGGCGGGTCCAGCTCCATGGGTAGGACGAGAGGAGGCGGAGAAGGCGAAGGCTCCGTCTCCATCGTGTCGGCCCGCGGTGTCATGATGACACCCGCTGACGGCTGCTGCGGCCACGTTGTCCTCTGGACAGGTGAATCTGAGGAAAGAGAGACTGAAAGATCATGGTGCATGGGCGTACCCAGCGAGGGGCAGTGGCGCCCCCCCCCCCCCCAGAAGATATTCGCAGTTTTTCACTAGTTTACTGTTTTATTTAATAAGAAATGCTGCATGTTTTCTCGGATTGTACAAGTGCATTCTTGTATATAAAATGTTTATTAAAAGCAGTTTTTCACTGGTTCACTGTTTTATTTAGTAAGAAGTGCTGTATGTTGTGTCGAGTCCTTGTCTCCTAAGACTAGTATGACCTTCCCCCCCCCCCCCCCCCCCCCTAGTTCAGATCCTGGGTACGCCCTTGTCATCGTGTATATGACAGAGGCGAAGGTGATTTTCATGGCGGCGCTACAAACTATCTGGACTTGGAACAAGATACATGCAAGCGCCTAGTCGACGGAAGATCTCGCCTCGCGCCCAGCGTCTGCCGCCGCTAAAAACCCTGTAAAAGACAATATCACGCTGCGCGAAGCGATACTTTCGGCCTTCCTGCTCCTGTGGACGCTGAGGGGAGTTGGTTGAGCAGTGTGCGATGGCGGCGGCCGTGAAGCAATTCCGCCGGCGATGGTCCATCTCGTGGGTGCAAACGATACCAGGCGAGAAACAGTTGCAAGGCTTGATCCCCTGGTGTGTGCGGAGCGAAGTTTGGCCATCTACTGCTTGAATGTTCCGACAAAACGTTCCGCTTCGCCGTTTGACTGTGGCTGGAACGGTGCACTAGTTAGATGCAGTATGCCATTGTGTTCACAGAAAGTTTGAAATTCATGTGACGTGAACTGAGGTCCGTTGTGTGACACTATTACTTCAAGTAAACCTTTTAGACAAAAAATCGATGACAACACCTGAATTATGCTACGTGACGTTGTCGAGTTCATTGCCACAGCAAAAGGAAACTTGCTATATGAGTCAACCACAATTAAACATCGAGCGTTCCAAAAAGGTCCCACAAAGTCTATGTGCACACCTCGCCATGGCGATTGCGAATTAGGCCAAGCAGAGAACATTTATGGCAAAGCGGATTGATTTACCGCATATGCGTGATACTGTGACGTCATCTGTTCTATTTGGGCGTCCATGCCCTGACAAGCACAGTGTCGCCGCGCTAACCGTTTCGTACAAAGTCCCCCAGTGTCCTTGGTGAAGTAACTGCAACATTTCTTTTTGCAAAGCTTTGGTGATCAACACACGTGACTGTCCATTGTCATTTTCGTCAACAATCACCACCTTTCTGTACAGCGAGGATGTGCCGAATTGCAAAGTATCGGCGCACTAAAGAATTCTTTATGCTATTCAAGGAGCGAGGTCGACATGTGCGAATATAATTGAGTAAAATGTTCAAATCAGAATCAGCTTTCGCGGCCTCTGCAATTTTCGTATAGTTCAGTGGAAAAGACTGAAGCAATTCAGAATCCTGAACATCGATGTGACAACAAGATGCAGCAAAAGCGTCAAAGTGTGTGTCAGGGCCAATCGGACGGCGTGAAAGTGTGTCCGCGTTAATCATGTTGAGCTGTCGGATGATACACAATCTCGTACTGGCATTGAGACAACAACAAAGCCCATCTTTACAATTTTTGGGCAGTTCGCACAGGAACCGGATTCGTCGGATGAGACAACGACTGCAAATGCTTGTGATCCGTTACTAAGTGGAATTTTTTGCCATAGAAATAGTCGTGAAATGTGGTGACACCATACACTATAGCTTATGGCTCTTTTTCAATTCGTGAATAGTCGTACTCAGCTTTGGATAACATTTTTGATGCGAAAGTAATAGGTCTGTCTTTGTCACCAATTCTGTGCGAAAGCACTACACCGATTCTGTAAGAGGAAACGTCAACTTGCAATACGACTGGTTTTTCAGGATCAAAGTGAACTAAGCATCGGTCACTGAGCAATGCATCTTTAAGTTTTTGGAAAGCTACTTCGCATTCATCTGTCCAAAAAAAGGGGACTTTTGCGACGTAAACGATGCAATGGAGCTGCGATTTATGCAGTTTTCGGTATGAACCGAACACAATAGTTCATTTTTCCTATAACTGACTGCAGTTATGTGATATTACGAGGAACTGGCTTGTCTCGTATGGCTAACAAATGCAGCTGCAGAGGATGGACACCTTGACTGTTTATGACATGGCCAAGATACTGCAACTTTGATTTAAGGAAAAAAAAACACACTTGTCCAGTTTGCATTTTAGTCCTGCGTTAGATAATGCAGGTGTACGACCGGCTACTACAATATCGTCCAAATAGTTTGAACAGTTTGGCACTTGTGCAGTCAGCTGTTCCAAATACCTTTGAAAAATGGCGGGTGCGGAAGGACTGCCAAAAGGCAAACGCAAATATTTAAACAAGCCCAAGTGAATATTCATTACACACGCCTTGAGATCCCTCATCGAGCGGTGTTTGAAGATATGCATCGCGCAAATCAGTTTTAGAAAAGTAGCGTCCAGCGCCTAATTTCTCCATAAGATCCTCTGGGCGTGGCAATGGATAAGTATCAATTACAGATTGTCGATTGACTGTAGACTTAAAGTCAACGCAGATTTGAATGCAATCTGAAGGTTTGTGGGGCAATGCCAGTGGACTTGCCCAGCGACTACCTGATATGGGCGCAGTAACTCCGCTTTCTTCCAATTTTTGAAGTTCAGAAGCGACTTTGTCCCGTAACGCACTGGTAACAGTTCTGGCTCGGCAAAATTTCGGCAGACCATTGTCTTTCAGGGTAATATGTGCAAAAACATTGTTAGCTTTGCCTAAACCTTCAGAAAAGAGTTCTGGGAATTATTTTAGCAAGCTAGCTACCCGGTTTGCATTGAATGCTGACACTGATAACACATTCCCCTGAAAGTTAAAGCCAGACAAATCAAAAGAGTCAAACATGTTCTCACACTCGCGTGATTGTAGCACTGTAAAGGACACCATTCGCGTATGCGCGTGAAACACAGCAGGGAAAGTACATGTTACGAGAATAGGAATGTCTTGTCCATTATAAGCTGTCAATTGCGTTCTAGTATTAGACAGGCGTGGAGAGCCTAAGATGTGCTATGATTAAGCAATGTTATAGAGGCACCCATGTCCAACTGAAATTTCAGACGTTTCCCACAAATAAGGAAATGTATAAAAAGTTTGTTTGACTGACATATCACTAACTAAACTCCACGCTCGCTAGTTGCAGACTTGGAGTATACTGTATTAATGACATGGGCCTTGTGACGAGAGTTTTGTGAGTGGGCTGAATTCTTATGCTTGTTCTGTTGCAAACATACGGATTGTACATGTCCTTTCCTACCAGAAGCCTAACATTGAGCTTGTCGGGAGGGGCAGTCTTGGCGTTTGTGCTTAGTATAACAGTGAGGGCAAGACTTAATTAGCAATGGGACCAAACTGCTGAGGTCATCAGTCCCTAAGCCTACACACTACTTAATGTAACTTAAACTAACTTACACTATGGACAACACACACACGCATGCCCGAGGGAGGACTCGAACCTCCGACGTGGGGAGACGGACGGACCGCGACAAGGAGCCTGACAGTGCGCGGCTACCCCGCGCGGCAAAGACTTCATTCTGTTGGCCTGTGTAACCGCCTGTTTAGCGAACTGCGTACGCGGCATGGAGGGCTGTTTACTTTGCGTGGCTAGCGCACACCGTCAGTGCGGAACGGGGCGAGCACAAGCAAGGGACTCGACCCGACAAACAGCTGGCCGCTCAAATGTATGAGCCGACAAGGCACTGTTCTCGTATTTGCACTACCTGCTGAAATGATGGATCGGTTTTAAAATCTGTTCTCTGATTTTGAAATAAGGCACATTGCACACGATCGCATCACGGAACATAATGTCTGAATATAAAGAGCAGCAAGCACATTTAAATTTGCATTTTCTTGTCATACCCTGAAAATCTGTAACCCACTAGCGATATGTTTGTCCCGGCCGTTTTTTGCAATTGAAAAACTGATACCTAGTTGCTACCACATTCACTTGTTGTTCACTTGTTGGTCATAATAGGTAGTTAGCGGTCCGTCCGGCTCCCCACGTCGGAGGTTCGAGTCCTCCCTCGGGCATGCGTGTGTGTGTTGTCCATAGTGTAAGTAGGGGTAAGCTATAGGGAGAGACGGGTCATATACAATATGTACAACAACCAAGAGGGAATAATAAGTGGACGATCAAGAACGAAGTGCTCGTATTAAGAAGGGTGTAAGACAAGGCTGTAGCCTTTCGCCCCTACTCTTCAATCTGTACATCGAGGAAGCAATGATGGAAATAAAAGAAAGGTTCAGGAGTGGAATTAAAATACAAGGTGAAAGGATATTAATGATACGATTCGCTGACGACATTGCTATCCTGAGTGAAAGTGAAGAAGAATTAAATGATCTGCTGAACGCAATGAACAGTGTAATGAGTACACAGTATGGTTTGAGAGTAAATCGGAGAAAGACGAAGGTAATGAGAAGTAGTAGAAATGAGAACAGCGAGAAACTTAACATCAGGATTGATGGTCACGAAGTCAATGAAGTTAAGGAATTCTGCTACCTAGGCAGTAAAATAACCAATGACGGACGGAGCAAGGAGGACATCAAAAGCAAACTCGCTATGGCAAAAAAGGCATTTCTGGTCAAGAGAAGTCTACTAATATGAAATACCGGCCTTAATTTGAGGAAGAAGTTTCTGAGGATGTACGTCTGGAGTACAGAATTGTATGGTAGTGAAACATGGACTGTGGGAAAAACGGAACAGAAGAGAATCGAAGCATTTGAGATGTGGTGCTATAGACGAATGTTGAAAATTAGGTGGACTGATAAGGTAAGGAACGAGGAGGTTCTACGCAAAATCGGAGAGGTAAGGAATATGTTGAAAACACTGATAAGGAGAAGGGACAGGATGATAGTACATCTGCTAAGACATGAGGGAATGACTTCCATGGTACTAGAGGGAGCTGTAGAAGGAAAAAACTGTAGAGGAAGACAGAGATTGGTATACGTCAAGCAAATAATTGAGGACGTAGATTGCAAGTGCTACTCTGAGATGAAGGGGTTAGCACAGGAAAGGAATTCGTGGCGGGCCGCATCAAACCAGTCAGTAGACTGATGACAAAAAAAAAAAAAAGGACAGTCACTCGAATGAGGCGGAAAACTGCACTTCCTACCATTGATAATAGAGAAAGTTCACAGTACCTGGTATGTTGTGGGTGATGACGTGTGCCTCAAACTCTGAGAGCCACTCGAGGCATTCCTCTTCCTGTTCACAAAATTTGCAAAGAGGTGGTATAGCAGCCGTAGTAGGCGGACCTGGTTCTGTCGGGCGAGCGGAGTTGGCGAGTACCTGCTGCAGCGACTAAGCAAGGAGCGGGGAAGGTGGGGTGGCCATATTGGAAGGCACGAACGGAAAAAATATACAAGGTAACACTGATTGCGCGGGATTAGCCGAGCGGTTTAATGCGCTACAATCATTGACTGTGCTGCTGGTCCCGGCGGACGTTCGAGTCCTCCCTCGGGCATGGGTGTGTGTGCTTGTTCCTAGGATAATTTAGGTTAAGTATTGTGTAAGCTTAGGGATGATGACCTTAGCAGTTAAGTCTCATAAGGTTTCACACAGATTTGAACTTTTTTTTTTAAACACTGATTAGCAAAAACGACAAGAAACGGGTAAAGCAAATCGAGCGCCCCTGCAAAGTAAAGACAACAGGGACATTAAGCGCCTGCAAAAATGGGGCCATGGCCGTCGGCATATAGTTCGAGTGTAGACTCGTCGCCAGTTTTGGAGTCTTGGTACTGGATTTGCAGGATCAACATTTCAGTATTGAATAGGGATACTTCATTTAATTCGTATAGAACATAAAAACGCAAATTTTTAATTTTTAATTTGCACGAGCCCTTGAAAATATCTTACGGTAGTTTATTTGTGGTCTTCACAGTATTCTGCAGTTGTCTTTCGCATTTACATTCTGTGGTTGCCTTCACTTCTTGCCTCGACCAATGCATGCATACTTAGAATAATATTGTGTCCTACTCAATACGTTTTGTTTGTAACTCATTTATTTAGTTTTTTACGAACTTATTGGCAGCTACATAGGTATGATGAAGAAATCGTATGAAAAATAAGACTACTCTGTGAAAGCAATCAAAAGGTCAAAAGTCTGCTAATGGCATCGCGGTAACGCCCTGCTGTTTAATTTGCAGCGTACGGTAGAATGAGCTGTCCTGAGAATGTTTTTTCTATGAATTTCCAATCAACGTTGTTATTACCGAGGCAATTTCCAACCGTCACTTCAGAAGAATGACCGATAGCGCTATTGAAAAACGCTCGTTCTGCAGGCCACTTGTATTGCAATGGGTCAGTACGTTACTTTTACAATGATGATGATAATACTGTCGCTTGTTTGGCGCAGTATTTAGTACTTGTAACAAGAAATGACGTCCATTCCAGTGGCTATCTCTCAGTAATTGAAAAATTATTTCTACCAATGATCTGTAGGGAAAATACGCTACACGGCCGAATTTTTTGTTGATGAACTTTATTTGCCGAAGCTACAATAGGGGTCGGAGTTACAATGCCTGACATCGGCAAAAGTAACAGACACAAATCTTTTATAAATCCATTCCGAAAACCATAAAAGAATTCAGCGAGAGAGGCACGGGAATATAGTAGGCTGGATGACGGTATATTTACAGAATCCACGTAAACAGAATACTTAAAAGATAACTAAAACAGTAATCTACTAAACTAACATTTACGTAGAAATATCTTTAACGACATTTAGTCGATAATGCCGGCCGCGATGGTCTTGCGGTTCTAGGCGCTCAGTCCGGAACCGCGTGACTGCTATGGACGCAGGTTCGAATCCTGCCTCGGGCATGGATGTGTGTGATGTCCTTAGGTTGGTTAGGTTTAAGTAGTTCTAAGTTCTGGGGGACTGATGACTACAGATGTTAAGTCCCATAGTGCTCGGAGCCATTTGAGCCATTTTAGTCGATAATGGAAACTTATACTTGATAAAACTGCAACTCCAGATGCGGCCATTAACACAGAATTAGAATCGGTGCACATACGAAATGAATTAGTGGATACATATGAACAGAATGAGCAGAACGTGCAGTTTTATTTGTGATACAGAGGTCATTAGAGACAGAGGAGTACCTCGATTAATAGTGGAAGTAATAGTGGAATGGTTTTGACCTCTGTGGAAAAAGGGTAGTATCAAGTGCAGGATTTGAACCACTGTGCTATTTGACACTGAGATTAATATCAGAAGATTTTATCCGACTACTGTGAACGGTGATGAGTAGCCTATGAAAAGAAAGCTAATGACACAATCTCCACTACTTCCTGTCATAAGTTAAAAGAAACTCAGTCCGTACTAGAGAACTGTCAGGCTGCGCCTTCATCGTCAAAATCTGAAGTTGAGGCCCAAGCACGTCAACTATTGCGTCAGGCCACGGAGTAGGAATATCTATGGAGACAGCATTAGAAGACCAAAAATTGTCGACCAGGGAAAAAGTTCGTATGGTCGCAGATTACTGTAGTGTGGTAGGAAGCGGTGTCTTGAACACGCCTGGTGCGGTGAAAGTGATGGGGAGGGGGGCACGTAAGGATAAATTTGCTAGGTTTTTCTTGGATATCTCGAAAACCGAGGGATGTATTGAAAAGTCACCCAGAAAAAAATTAGACTACGTTAAATTTCCTAGAAAAAATTAGGACTTTTAAATTTCCTAGAAAAAATTGGGACTTACACTTTCCAAATTGTAAGGAACTGTAAAATCGCAGATTATTAGAAGTAGTGTTTTATTAGTATAATTAATGTTTATTGTTCATTAGTTCGTCTTATGAATCACTGGTATGCAGTGGGGGGGGGGGGGGGGGAGTTTATTTTCCACAATTAACACCACATTGAATGTGTGAATTGTTACTAAATGATATGAAGAGCAGTTAAACGAAAACGACACAACGGAAAAAAGTAAGTAACCTGTTTATAATCTCAAAAGTAATCACCATTATCTGTTAATACATTTATCTCATTGTGAGAAAAACCTCTAAGTTCCTAAACGGAAAAATGTTTGCGGTTGCCTACGGAACCATGATTGCACCCAGGCGTGTATTTCTTGTCCAAAGCACATCTATCCCCATGAGTGTCTGTCTTTCTTCAGGGTTCTAAGAAAATGAAAAACGCACGGGGAGAGATTGGGAGCTTATGAAGAAATGGAAGGGCTTCCCGGCGAAACATCTGTACCCGCTCAAGAGTTTCTAAGTTTGTTTCGAGTATGCAGCAGAGCTTTCGCTAGGAAATCCTTTCACTTTCTCTTATACAAAGCAAGACTGTCCCTTATACAAAGCAAGAAAAGCGCACTGGCAGATTCAGCATAAATCTCTGTACACTGCTCTATGCTAGTAGACGGGAAACTGGTCCTTAATCATACTGCGTGGCAGTTGTAGCATTCATCCGAGAAAGGCGACTTCCTCCACGACAACCGCTGCCCGCTTTTCAGTTTGCAGACAGGCTATGTCTCTCATTACTTCCTGTCTAATTCTCTTATGGAAGTGGATAAAATAACTTCACTGAGTTAGTGTTCATATAATTGAGTTGTCTTCAGTTTATTAAGTGGGTACATCTCTGCAGTTGTTAAATGATCTTTTATGTAAAGTTGTTGTTGTTGTGGTCTTCAGTCCTGAGACTGGTTTGATGCAGCGCTGCATGCTACCCTATCCTGTGCAAGCTTATTCGTCTCCCAGTACTTACTGCAACCCACATCCTTCTGAATCTGCTTAGTGTATTCATCTATTCATCTATTCATCTCCCTCTACGATTTTTACCCTCCAATGCTAAATTTGTGATCCCTTGATACCTCAGAACATGTCCTACTAACCGGACCCTTCTTTTTGCCAAGTTACGCCACATACTCCTCTTCTCCGCACTTCTATTCAATACTTCATCATTAGTTATGTGATCTACCTATCTAATCTTCAGCATTCTTCTGTAGCACCACATTTCGAAAGCTTGTATTCTCTTCTTGTCCAAACTATTTATCGTCTATGTTTCACTTCCATACATGGCTACACTCCATACAAATACTTTCAGAAACGACTTCCTGACACTTAAATCAATACTCGATGTTAACAAATTTCTCTTCTTCAGAAACGCTTTCCTTGCCATTGCCAGTCTACATTTTATATCTTCTCTACTTCGACCATCATCAGTTATTTTGCTCCCCAAATAGCAAAACTCCTTTACTACTTTAAGTGTCTCATTTCCTAATCTAATTCCCTCAGCATCACCCGACTTAATTCGACCACATTCCATTATCCTCGTTTTGCTTTTGTTGATGTTCATCTTATATCCTCCTTTCAAGACACTGTCCATTCCGTTCAACTGCTCTTCCAAGTCCTTTGCTGTCTCTGACAGAATTACAATGTCATCGGCGAACCTCAAGGTTTTTATTTCTTCTCCATGGATTTTAATACCTACTTCGAATTTTTCTTTTGTTTCCTTTACTGCTTGCTCAATATACAGATTGAATAACATCGGGGAGAGGCTACAACCCTGTCTCTCTCCCTTCCCAACCACTGCTTCCCTTTCGTGCCCCTCGACTCTTATAACTGCCATCTGGTTTCTGCACAAATTGTAAATAGCCTTTCGCTCCCTGTATTTTACCCCTGCCACCTTTAGAATTTGAAATAGGGTATTCCAGTCAACATTGTCAAAAGTTTTCTCCAAGTCTACAAATGCTAGAAACGTAGGTTTGCCTTTCCTTAATCTAGCTTCTAAGATAAGTCGTAAAGTCAGGATTGCCTCACGTGTTCCAATATTTCTACGGAATCCAAACTGATCTTCCCTGAGGTCGGCTTCTACCAGTTTTTCCATTCGTCTGTAAAGAATTCGCGTTAGTATTTTGCAGCTGTGACTCATTAAACTGATACTTCAGTAATTTTCTCATCTGTCAACGCCTGCTTTCTTTGGGATTGGAATTTTTATATTCTTCTTGAAGTCTGAGGGCACTTCGCCTGTCTCATACATCTTGCTCACCAGATGGTAGAGTTTTGTCAGGACTGGCTCTCCCAAGGCCTTCAGTAGTTCTAACGGAATGTTGTCTACTCCCAGGGCCTTGTTCCGACTTAGGTCTTTCAGTGCTCTGTCAAACTCTTCACGCAGTATTGTATCTCCCATTTCATCTTCATCTACATCCTCTTCCATTTCCATAATATTGTCCTCAAGGACATCGCCCTTGTGTAGACCCTCTATATACTCGTTCCACCTTTCTGCTTTCCCTTCTTTGCTTAGAACTGGGTTTCCATCTGAGCCCTTGATATTCATACAAGTACGTTATGTAAAGTACGTTCCTATAAACAATGGCTGAGATGTTCTTAATTCGTAAGTGTCATTTTGTAAGTGACCGATGGAGTGTTAGTAGGGAAGGGATGGGATTGGTTAACGTAGCATCTTGCTGCTGTCTGTCGTTCACAGCGTATTGTAAAGCCGTGTGATCGTGTTGTTGTTGTCACTTTGTCGAGAATCAATGAATAGCCGAAAACGCTGCACTGAGTGCAACCACTTACCAGACACCCACAGTACGTCTTGCAACATGGGCGTCAATACAATGAGGTGACGTAAATCAAAGGATATGTCCTAACATCGTATCGGATATCCAGTTTCCATTGACAATATCTTTGACACAAGTATTCCCAGATACTACTCGCTCGAACTTGCTACTCATTAAAAATTCATAACAATTAACACTGGTTGCAAGTAGCATCTGTCTCTGTGCAGGTTCCAGACTTTCACAGTGTTATGGAGTCCAGTTAACGTTTTCGATTTTGCAAAGATGAAATCTGAAGTTTAATATATATAAGAGGAATCATCTCCACTGAGGCGAAAAAAGTCATGGGATACCTCGTTATAGGATATCTGAAATCCTTTTGCCCAATGTAGTGCAGCAACTCTATGTGGTATGGACTCAACAAGTTGTTGGAAGTCCCCTGCAGAAATGCTGAGGCATGCTGCCTCTATAGCTTTCCTTAATTGCGATTATATCCCATAAGTGTTCGGCGGATTTCATGTCGGGCGATCTGGGTGGGCAAATCATTCGCACTAACTGTCCAAAATGTTCTTCAAACCGGTGATGTGGCGCATTGCCATCCATAAAAATGTCATCGTTGTTTGGGGACATGAAGTCCTTAAATCACTGCAAATGGTTTTCAGGTAGCCGAACATAACCCTTTCCAATAAGTAATCGGTTCATTTTGACCAGAGGACCCAGTACATTCCATGTAAACACAACTCACGCCATGTGGGAGCCATCACCGGCTTGCAAGGTGCCTTGTTGCCAGCCTGGGTCCAAGGCTTCGTGGGGTCTGTGCCACACTCGTTCCCTTCTATCTAACCCATAAGGCCAGGTCACGGTTTTCCGGTCGTCTTCAGTCCAGTCAATAACGTCACGAGCCCAGGAGAGACGCTGTAAGTGATAGCGAATTGTTACCAAAGGCACTTGCGTAGGTCGTCTGGTGCCATAGTCCATTAGCGCAGAATTTCGCCATGGCTGTCCAAACGGATACGTTCGTCTTACGTCCCACATTGATTTCTACGGCTATTTCACGGAATATTGCTTATCTGTGAGCACTGACAACTATACGCAAAAGCTGCTGTTCTCGGTCGTTAAGTGAAGATCATCGGTTACTGCAATGTCCGTGATGAGAGGTAATGCCTGATATTTGGTATTCTCAGCACACTCTTGGCACTGTGGAACTCGAAAAATTGAATTCCCTAACGATTTCCGAAGTAGACAGTCCCATACGTCTACCTCCAACTCCCATTTCGCGCTCAAAGTCTGTTAATCCCCGTCGTGGAGCCATAACCTCGTTGGAAATCTTTCCACATGAATCACCTGAGTACAAACATACTACCCTTTTACACCTTTTGTATGCGATACTAGTACCATCTGTATATGTGCATATCGTTATTCCATGACTTTCGCCATCTCAGTACATGTCTGATGGAATAGACCTTATAATGTTTAAATATAGGAGATTGATCTGTTGTAGTACTTTGCTTGACTTGTGCTGTGTAATATCTTAAGTTCCATAACACCAGGGTGACCTACTACTGTTACAGAGAAAGGTAATTCAAGCTTCTGGATATCTTCAGCTGTTGGGAGAACAGAGGCGGGACGAGTCATTTGACACACTCACGCTGTGAAAAGCATTCGTGCCATTGATAGTGGAGACTATGAAATCGAAACTGTGGAATACATTACAGTTGGGGTAAGCTATTCAGTGTGGTACATAGCTAACAGCTCCAACCTTTTACATTATGCCCGCCGTTTTGGCCGAGCGATTCTAGGCGCTACAGTCTGGAACCGCACGACCGCTACGGTCGCAGGTTCGAATCCTGCCTAGGGCATGGGTGTGTGTGATGTTCTTAGGCTAGTTAGGTTTAAGTAGTTCTAAGTTCTAGGGGACTGATGACCTCGGAAGTTAAGCCCCATAGTGCTCAGAGCCATTTGAACCATTTTTTTACATTATAGTTCATCTAACAACTACAAAATAAATACTCACTTCAAAAACTGAAAGGAACACCATATAAACACGACTCAGTGAAGCAATTTTGTGTAATTACACAAGAAAATAGGACAGGAAATGATGGGGAGGTAAATTCTGTCTGTAAACTCAAAAGCGAGCAGCAGCCACGATGGGGAAGCTGCCTTTCCCGGAAGAGCAACAGCTGCGGTACGTGGTGACTAAGAATCAATATTCCTCTAACATTGTAGAACAGTGCGCAGAGAATTACGCAGACTCTGTCCATATGTGTTTCCTGCGTTTATTATTACTAATTCGTATTTGTGTTCCATGTAGTATTAACGCTCATTGTAGATAATAAACAAACCAGGCATCTCTCCACATTTCGCGAGCTGCGAAAGGGTCGGTATAATTTTGTGGAACATCCTGTAGCTATATTTTCTAGCATAGTGGCGTAGTGAGAATGGGGAATCGCGTGCTCACCCCTCAGTTTTCAGACGTATGAGGGAAGTGCATGACCACAATCTGGGACCTACGCTTCGAACTACAAGTCCCCTCTTTCCAACTTCTTACACACCCAGAACACAATTTATCCGTCAATAAGGTTCTACTGTACTTATAAGTATAAACATTTTAAAACCTACATTGTTTAACAATATACGTGAATATTACACTGTAACATATGATTTTTTAATAATCATCAGTATTCCGCACCCCCTGGAACGCGGAAACTATTAGTCCTAGAGAAAAAGATGAGTAGGACCTTTCTACAGAAAGTTCAATTTAGTTTAATTTTGTGTTGAGAAAAATTTTCGGCAAAGGCCGCGGTTGTCGAGATATTCTAGAAAGGCATAGAAAATGACCTTTAACCGCCATCCCCCGCTCCACCATGCTCCTATTCCATCGGTTAGGATTTTTACTTCGTTATTCATTACACTTCCCCCTACCACTGTACAAAAATCTGCCACTATACGAATGTTTTCCTCTAATTTTCCTTCGTTGACTGAAATACTTAGTGTACTACGCATGTTGCCAACATCAAACGGTAAATACCTCATTACTTAGTTTAATACCCTATTGTTTGGACCTACGCTTTGAACACAAGCCCTTTACTTCGTGTTCATTAATAGATTAGTACCACCAACGGAAAAAAATTATTTCTGCTGCAGATTCAAATCGAAATATGTTAAAGAAGTAACAGTTACCTTTCATAGGTAAGTACCACAAGGTCGTGAGGTTTTGGAGGCAATGAAAGGTAGCGACAAAATTTTGTTCTCACTTATAGTAATTGCTACGCTTTTGTGACGTAGCGACTCCACTGCGAGCAGGATCATCTTTGTAAGCCTCTCCGAGTCGGAACGCCCCGTAACAGCCAGTACCTTCGTAGGGAAAAATAATATGCAACTTGTTGCCAGGATTTATTTTATGTAAATGTGCGTGTAATTTATTGAAGTATCATGTGCCCCCTACTGTGCTTAAGTAGCAATAATAATGAAAGCTGCACTCGCATAAAATTGACACACACCCATATATATATATATATATATATATATATATATATATATATATATATATATATATGTGTGTGTGTGTGTGTGTGTGTGTGTGTGTGTGTGCGTGCGTGTGCGTGTCTTTCGCACATTCAGCTCCGCCTTACAGATAACAGTATCGCCTTTCTAAGCGTTAGTTAGAACCAAAGGGAGGTTCTTATCTAGATGTTTTCCTATTAATCGATAAAACTAGTTAAATCGCCTTACACAGCACAAAATTTTCTTGGTGGTATTTAAAAATTTTATTCTTTTTGTGGAACAAAAGTACATCCAGAAAATTTTGCCTGGCATTTGGGGTCAAGTCTGATAGCGGTCTTATATGATGCCGAAAGAAATGAGGTGTGAAACATTTTAGAACTCGAAGAAATAACGAAATGAGTTACAGATATAACAAAGATTAAGAAAACAACTGTTCCGGTTTGACCACACTTGAATATAGAACTTAAAGGAATTCATTCCTTACTTTCGTTTATTTATTAGACGTTTAATACCCCCGAGTCATGCTGTTAGGATGATGGATTTTGTTCTCCTTACGTAAACTTCTCGTTGCTGTAGCACTTTTCGGTAGAAGGATTACGTAGCCTGCCTGTACCGAAAGTGTATAGCCCAATTTACCTTTCTTTTTCCTACTAGACTTGCGTGATTAGGATGCGGAGTGGTGTGTACGTCCAGTCTTCTTGATCTAACAGTGTGTCCTCGCCAAGAGCTACATATAACTATTTGTAGAATTCACTCCACTTCTTTTTTTTTTTTTTGCTGTTTTACAGTTGGTTTATTTATTTAACTGTTCAAGGACGACGCTTTTGTATGTTTTATCCATGTCGTACTTGCTGACTAACTTTTAATATTACCGTTGTTTACCACAATACTGTTTACATAGTATGTACAGTAAGTGTCATAGACATGATTTGGATGGCCCATATTACCTGTACAGTGATTTTAATCTTCATTACATTTTAATTTTATGTTTGATCTAATTTCCATGTTACGGACTGCGCGGCCCCTCCCGCCGGAGGTTCGAGCATGGGCATGTGTGTTGTTCTTAGGATAAGTTAGTTTAAGTAGTGTGTAAGTCTTGGGACCAATGACCTCAGCAGTTATGTCCCTTAGGAATTCACAAACATTTGAACATTTGAATTTTGATCTAATTTAATCTTTCTTATGAAGTACAAGTTAACTAGATTCGTATTAGACGTTTACGTAACTTAGATGATAGCGTCATCTGTTGTACGTTCGTTGTGCTAGCGCAGCTGTATGAGACCGTCCGCCGTTTAGTATAGCGCCGCTACCGGTTAGACCGCCCAGCTGTTTGGCATCTAGGCCAATGTGGTGCACGCAAAACCTCTACACCCGCGCTCTACTGGCTGCTACAACTGTTTAAAGGTATTTATACTTCTTCATTGGTTTTCTTTATGTTTATCTGACCTCGTTTCTGATGTGGATATGGTTCGAATTCTGAAATTTTTTCGTGTAGGTTCCCCCAGTTTCTTTTCGTTATTCTGACGACTGGATTTTCATCGAGACGGTTTTATGTGTTTGTGGTTGACACTGAGTTTTGGTGGCCGGCACAATGAACTTCGTGGAGGTATGTACCGTCTATGCAACTAATTGCATAGACCGAACATATCTCCACGAATTTAGAGCAACTAAGGGAAAGACGGAAAACATATAAAAATGACAACAATGAACTTCATTTGGCTGTTTTACGTGAATGTTGTATACAGTTTTAATTAAATTATCGGTTCAGCTTAGAATAATGCCTTATAATGTCCATAAGGTAGTTCTTTAATGAGCCGTCCTTTGCCTTTCAGGTAATCTGACGATGGCTAACCACGGGGAAACGCGTAATTTTAAATAAAAATAGCTTTTAAATCGTGACTTTTATTTTCAGTACAACGTAACTAATTAGAAAAAAGCTGTTTGTAGTTGCTTCCGGCTTGTTTCCTAAGGTTCCAATGCAGAAGGCGCAAATAATCAAAGTATCCTTGTATAATTTTCTTGTACTGCCCTCCACCCCAACCACCTCAACGAAATAGCATGGTACTTCAAAATTCCCACTAGCCAAATATAAACTTTGTGAATGACGGCGGGGAAAAGATATAACAGACGATGACTGTGCGGTGCTGTTCTCAAGCAGCGTTTTTCTGAGCCACTTCGAAATGGATTGCTTTAAATATATGGGAAATGGTCCCCCCCCCCCCCCAAATTGTATCTATCGCGAATCGGAGCTAGGATCAGATGTAACCGGTAATTCTTATCCAAAGACGTATTAACTTTCTTGACAAAATTGTAACAGTTCGCCATAATGTTAGTGGGGAGCAATAAGGAAGGAATGTAATTCCGAATTCATGTCTAATTGGCTTCTGGAGAATTCATATGCAAGGAATAAAGAAAAAAGACAATCAGTTTTTCCAGGATCTTTGAATCAATCTAGGAATTCTCTAGATGACAAAAATTAATGTACAATAACTTTTTCTAGTCTTGGCATCAGTTTTCAGCGGGAATTACAAGCACTAGCGACTCCCCAGATGACGGCGGACAGATGGATCGCCGAAATATCGAGTCGTGTTGATTTTGGAATCTGAGGGAACTGTCTCTGAATATTCATCAAAGATGACTAAAGCAATACTATGGTCCAAAAAACCAAACCACTTTTTAAGGAGCCATATATTGTTTTAACGCCTCAGTGTCTTTATGCTCAGTACATGGATCCTACTCCACCCATTGCACGAGTCTGGGAATTATTATATTTATTGTTCTACATCTGTGTGTACACTCCATAAGCCACTGTACGTAGCATGTTGGAGTGTACTTCGCACCTATATTAACTGATTACTGGCCAATTTCAATCACACAAGAAGAGACAGAAAATAACTATTTTTCTAGTTAGCGCCTTGATCTCAGCTAATTGGCCGTGTTGCTGGTTGATTACATTCGACAAAGCACTACACCTTGTAAGCCGGGTCTACTGTTCTATTGTTTTTGTAAGTAAATGTAGTTCATTTAATACTTGCAGTAGTCTCGCTAGTCAGAAAAATTAAGCATCGGGTATTAATAAGTAGCTAGTTATAGAGGGCGAAATTATTCTCAAAATACATACAACGATAACCAAAGTTCTGATCGTCAGCCTACTATGCATGCTTTATCTACTCTCCCACACTGTTCTATGATTCCGTTTCTTCCAAAATATTAATAATGAAGTGGCTTTAATACGTAAACACTTCTGTACGATAAAGTTACTTTATTTCACTTTAAATTTAAAATAACTAGTTCCTACTGGTTTAGTTTTCACAATTGTAGTCATGCATTGTGTGAGTTTACCATTGCCGGCTTGTTACTCTACGATCGCCTTTTCTTTACGTAACAATTCTCCCGGATACGAAATATTATTCTGAGCTTCAAAATTCTGGCTTTACCCAGACACATACGCGTTCTACTCTCATTTTAACAGTGGTGTGTCCGCCTCAGTAGCTGCGCGTTCAACGCAGCTGAGTGCTAAGTGGAGGGAACCGAGTTCGATTCCCAACCGGGTCGGAAATTTTCTCCACTCCATGTCTGGGTGTTGTGTTGTCCTGAAGTAAGTGTCGTCATAACTGGCGATACGCTCTTGAGATGGCTGAATGGGCACGGTCCGAAATTGAGTGCTCGGGATCGTCTTATAAGCATGCTCCGGCTCGACTCAGTCCCTCCTTTGCGCCTAAGTATCTCTAGACTCCAATCTCTCCCTTCTAGAACGATGCGGCATCATCGTCGGCGCTGCCGCTGCGCTGTAGCAAAGAGCGTAAGGATAGATTCGGTCCTTCAAGTAAAGGATCGACATCGGTACCCTTAGGACATTTATGGGAACAGTGTCGTCCAGTGGGTTAGCCAAATTGTAGTCAAACAGCCAAATAGATACTTTTACTTTGAACACCTCCACGTTCCTCAAGACACAATCACATTCATCAGTAAAGGGCCTTCATTCGGCAGATGCTGTGGCTGGCTTCCGTCAACAACGTAGCTAGCGTAACTACATAATAAGCACTACAGCAAGAGAAATGGAAACTGTAAGCGCACGTTTCCGCGGCCGTTGTTACTGTCAATAAAATGTCTCAGGGTTTGTTAGCGCACTGTCAATGTATAAAATTCTAAGACTTTTCCGCTACAGTTGCAAATGCCCTTCCTCAGGGTGTCTTGTTTACTCAGACTCGCTTAGTTAAGGAAAACGCCTTGAGAAAAGTCCATTTGCAACAGTGGCCGAAACCTCGGAGAATTTTATACGGAGTGTCTCAGACCTTTTGTGTCAAACTGAAACAGGTGATAGTGGGGCCACAACCGATTATATTGTCCACCCCTGGTAGCTGAGTGGTCAGCGCGACGGAATGTCATACCAAACGGCCCGGGTTCGATTCCCGGCTGGGTCGGAGATTTTCTCCGCTCAGGGACTGGGTGTTGTGTTGTCCTTATTATCATCATTTCATCCCCATCGACACGCGAGTTGCCGGCCGGGGTGGCCGAGCGGTTCTAGGCGCTACAGTCTGGAACCGCGCGACCGCTACTGTCACAGGTTAGAATTCTGCCTCCGGCATGGATGTGTGTGATGTCCTTAGGTTAGTTAGGTTTAAGTACTTCTGTTCTAGGGAACTGATGACCTCAGAGGTTAAGTCCTATAGTGCTCAGATCCATTTGAACCATCTAAGTCTCATAACATTCCACACATACACACACACGCACACCACGATCACTGGTGTCAGTTGTCCATTACATCTGACAGTTTGTGATGTGCCCATTGCGAGATGTGTTACTGGGTACAGCTTTCTAGGGTCCGAGCCGCCTCTCTTCTGGTTCAGCAGACACTAGGAATCTTCGAGAAACTTCGCCAATGCCTCATGCCTGTTACCACGCATGCGTTGAGAATGGCGGTCCTCACATTGAAAAATTACTATGAACTACGTTGTTGTCGTGTTGGCATGCGATGTATGCTGCGTATGTCCGTAACACAATAAATATGCATTTTCCACCATTGGTTCTATCGCCCAATATTATCGGTTTTGGACTATCACCTGTTTCAATTTCACCCGAAAAGTTCTAGACAGACATGATAACTTTTGTGTATTTACCCACATTAAAGCACGGTTGGGAAATACTTGATGCACAAGACTTTGATTACATCTAACGAGAGCTGTTCCTCAAACTGTATTTTTCACGATCTAGTAAAAGTGGCTATCATAAGGAAACCAAAGCACTTCGTATGGGTTGAATGTTCCTGTTTTAGCATCGTGAAGAGGATATTTCAAGCCTGGCGACTGTGGCCCGCAGCCGCCCGCTGGCCGTTCCGCTGCAAACACTTGCCGGCAGCGACAGAGACACGGACGTGCAGAGCTGATGGCGCCATCGCTCACCTGTCGCGCGCAACCCGCACCGCCGGCGCTGTCGTGCTGGCTGGCGCCATCGTTCGGTGCCACGCGCTGCATGGCGCCACGAACATCCGTATTGTTTGTCTTGTCCCAACGCGCATCTGTAAACGTCAGCAGCTGGGAAACGCGGGCCCAGGTGTGAAGGATACTTCCCTCAAGTAGCTGGGGAGACAGATCTCAGGGTTGGAGAAACTACACCTACGCGTTAACACGAATATGTTTAAGTACTCAATGCAAACATGTACGTGCGTGAGCATCGGGTGAATCCTGCTGAACTCTGCGCTTCACTAAATCAACGCGGCACACACAAATTAGTAGTTACCGGCTTTTATTAGTGTTACCTGATGTGAATTTCAACGATTCGAGAAACTCATTTCATTTTAAAATACATATTTTTTTTAAATAGCTGTTAAAATCTTCTAAAATTTTTTTTGCAGCTGTATTAGCTGTTTGCAGTTTCTTTATTACAGGGCCATACGCAACCGGTTTCGCCATGATTTAATCGTGTCCTCAGGTTAATACATCAACGAAAAAGTATAGTATGAATTACAAGATATAAATACGGTAAAAAAGGGCAGTTAACGAGGAAGATGAGGAACAAACACTTATATAACTATTTCAACTTTGGTTCGTTAAAATACAGCCGGCCGTTGTGGCCGAGAGGTTCTAGACGCTTCAGTCCGGAACCGCGCGACCGCTACGGTTAAAATGCACGTTTTTGTCACGTTCGGACGGCGTTCGCATTGCCAGAAGCACCTAAATTGGATGAAAAATGGTTCAAATGGCTCTGAGCACTATGGGACTTAACATCTATGGTCATCAGTCCCCTAGAACTTAGAACTACTTAAACCTAACTAACCTAAGGACAGCACACAACACCCAGCCATCACGAGGCAGAGAAAATCCCTGACTCCGCCGGGAATCGAACCCGGGAACCCGGGCCCTAAATTGGATGATTACAAGATGAAACATTAAAACTTCAGTTGGGTGTCAGGCTCAAGGAGTGTACATGAGCACTGTGAACCGCGAGAGTCGTCCTAAAAATGAGTTGAAGTAAGGCCTCGTAGGAAAACTATATGGAATACACACGCGTTTGTATAGAAAAATGTAAAGATTCACCAATGATGAAAAAACAACAGATGACCACAATAAGCATTTGCACCCTCTGGCGGCATATTTCCATATTTTTTGTTGGCCGCTTCTCTCAGGATCACCGCGTGCCGACAGTTTCAATAGCATTACGCCAGCTGGTCTGTTAGGTGACCTGGCCTCCCTGCTTCAAGCATAGTTACATCTCCACCATGTGGATTTTGCGTGCATCTATTGATTTTTCATCACTGGTTTGTCTTTAAATTTTTGTATCCAAACTCGGGTGTATTCCGTATAGTTTTCCGACGCGGTCTTATTTCAACTCCTCTTTTTAGACCATACCCGCGGGTCGCAGTGCTCATGTCGCTGCCTGAGCCTGCTACCCGTTGGAAATTTTGATGTTTCATCTTCTCACCATCCAATTTAGTCACTTCTGTTTGAACCTTGGCAGACCGTGTATTTTAACGAATTATACCTCCTAATTCATATTGTAATTTTTCATAGATGTATCCATTTGAGGATGTGATTAAATTGTCACAAAACCGGTTGTGTTTGATCATATAATAAAGGAACTTCTAAAAGCTGGTGCAGTGGTTATCACACTGGACTCGCATTCGGGAGGACGACGGTTCAAAGCCGCGTCCGGCCATCCTGATTTAGGTATTCCATGATTTCCCTAAATCGCTTCAGGAAGATCCGGAATGGTTCCTTTGAAACGGCACGGCCGACTTTCTTCCCCATCCTTCACTAATCTGATGAGACCGATGACCGCGCTGTTTAGTCCCTCCCCCAAATCAACCAGCCAACCAACTAAGAGCTAATGCGGCTACCAAAAAGGTTTTTTACAAGATTTTAATAAATTTTTAAAATATTTTATAAGGTATTTAAGCTGTGGATGACCAAACTGTAAAAGCATATTTCATTTTAACTCAATGAACAAATTTGTTTCAGTATAAATGATAGAAGGTAGCGGATAATGTTAGAAGCTCCATGCGGCTCTTCACAGCCAAGTTGTCGGTAGGAAGGTTGCAACGTCAGAATGGTCAATCTTGCTGACTTCAGAATGTCAACAGAATGTCCTTTTAAATAAAGATCTTAAACATAACATTAAACCGTTATGAATGAAAAGCGAGCAGCTGATCTCACTGTACACTTCACGCTAGCGGGAGATCGTGGCAGTACAAATAGACTTAAAATTGATTGTAAAACGAGTGGTTTAATTGAGAAATATGTTAAATCAAATATTGTCAGGAAGAAACGGGTAGTCTTAAAATCGATTAATAAGAAACTTAAGTATTAAGAAGTCAAGTGATAAGAACGGATAAGAGAAATACGGGCACTGGTATTAGTAAGGCTGATTACCGATCCAAAACTGAACAATTTTTTAGTGAAATCAGTATTGAACTCATTGACTTTATCCCGACGCAAACCTTTGTTAGGGAATTGTGCAACTGTATTCTTGCTTGCAGTAACATCATTGTACCCCAAAATCAAAACCGAGCGAGGTGGCGCAGTGGCTAGCACACTGGACTCGCATTCGGGAGGACGACGGTTCAATCCCGCGTCCGGCCATCCTGATTTAGGTTTTCCGTGATTTCCCTAAATCACTCCAGGCAAATGCCGGGATGGTTCCTTTGTAAGGGCACGGCCGAATTCCTTCTCCGTCCTTCCCTAATCCGATGAGACCGATGACCTCGCTGTTTGGTCTCTTCCCCCAAACCAACCAACCAACCAACCAAAATCAAAATAAACTAAAAATAATGAATTCGAAGACTGCAAACCTCCACGCCAAAATGAAGGAATACAAACAGGAATTTCTTATCTACCCATAGTTAATTGTATTGATAATCCAATAGGATCTGATGCTAGATTTTCTCGAAAGATTTAAAGGCAATTTATGGTTATAGCGTCAATACCTTTATTTCAAACAGGAAAGCGCTCATTGATAAGCTTCAGAATAAAATATTTCTCCCATCCTGCTGCTTAGCCCCTCCCGACGTGAAAAACTTATATACGAACGCGCGTATTGATGAAACTATCAACATTTTGTTTGTAACTATTTTGTTTCTTTTCCGTAAAAGTCTCCTATTCCTAACTTTCGAACCTGAGTGTATAATAATGTGAACGTTCTTTCAGCTGAACAATGCAAGCGTTATGCTTGCGTAAACGCTATCTGATGAAAGGAGGCGCAAAAGCCACTTGAAACTGTGTAACTGTATTCCAATTAGATTTTACAAGAAATAATTTTAAAAAAAAACAGTGCTACAATGAGTGACGTCTCATCTGGCAGTTCCAACACACAAAACTGCGTTAAAATCCTGCATAAAATTACAAACTGAAAATTGAAAGAATAAATCCCCAAAATGCTTCTCTTAAAATTCCCTGTAAATTTACGTACCCAGACTAAGTAAAATTCCAAACATGAATGGCACGCACACGAACATATAACGCAGCACTGAAAAAGTCGAAATATTTGACAAAAGAAATGGGATTTGAACCAAGCTTTAACTTAACTGACTTTGATAATTTGTAATACACTGCTAGACTGTAAATGATCTGTGTGCTAACACCGACCAGGAAGTAACTGCAGTTCACCGTGTCACGAAAAGGGTTGATAAAGGATTAGTGCCAAAGCAAAGTCTATTCCATTTGACCGTGTGGTACTTCCATCAAAAGTTAAGACTGGCTACGAAGCTATTATTGTCAGACCGTGTATCCGAACACGCGCAATGCTATGAAGGTCAGCGCCACACCCACATCCGTGAATCTTGTGAAAATGCAACCAAATGCGTAACATGGAGTAGGGACGCGCATGAGGGCGAGTGTCCAGCATCCTTCCCTTCACTGTATCAATTGCGAGGGTGATCATGCTACTTCCTCACGTGACTGTCTAATCCACCTCAATGAGAGAGCCGTGTCAAGGAAAAGGTTCCTACTTACATTGCTCGGAAAATGTTGACTATCTGCACACCACAGTCTGGCAATTACACTACATTTCTCACTACGCCCCGACCTACGAAGGACATGGGTACGCAGACTTGCGTCTTCCAGTTTGGTGTCACGGTTGTGAAATAGTCGAGCTCCAAGGCCACGCCATCATCTGCTACAGGTGCTCATCATACCAGCAAACCTTCGACTGCGCCAGCGAAATCGCATGTCTCGCAAACAGAAGCACGGAAATCCAAAAAGGAGTACTCCCGCGATAACTTTCTATGCACATCTAGCCAGCCAGCGTCTGCGTCTGCACCTGACCAACGCCAAGGTTATAAGCAAGCAAACACAGGCAAACGGTTCTGCGCTTCTCCACCTTGGCATTCTTCTTCAACGATGTCGTCACTCAATATTGTGATTCGACCGACCTCCGTTTCACCAGGATGCCCTGCCAACAACCAGTCCGCTGGCGAACCAAAGGCAAATCCTCCACCCTCTGAAACTGGTCGTTATGCACATACGAATTCCGGCACTTCGCAGCCACCGCGGTGACTGCTCCCTTATTTGTCACATGTATCATTGGATATGGTTATTCTCTCGTGGAACATTTACGGCATCAGATTCAATAGAGCTGAATTACAGCTCCTCTTGCGATCATACTGTCCAGTTGTTTTCTGCCTCCAGGAAACAAAATTACATCCCCACAATCGCTTGCAACTCCCACACTTCAGTCCATTCTGACCTTCCTCCTTAGGCAGGGACTCTGGCTCATCGGGAAGCCATATTGCTTATTCGAGACGACGTATATAGTCACGCTATTTCCATGCACACCCATCTTCAAACTGTTGTCCATCTTTCCCTTCCCTGCTTCACCTTCTGCCTTTGCAGCATCTATTCACCCTTGTCTTCCGCTGTCACCAGGGCAGACATTTTGCATGTTATTACTCAACTTCCTCCTCCCTTTCTGCTGATCGGCCACTTCAGTGCCCACCATCCCGTTGGGGTCTCGACGTCCCTGTCTGAGAGGCATTATACTAGTAGATATCTTGAGCCAGCTCAGTCTAATCTGCTTGAGCACGGGTACATTCATGTTTCTTTCCCATTCTACACTATCTTTTTCCAACTTAAACCTCCCGATCTGTATTGCTAAGCTTGCTCTTCGTCTCGAGTGGTCCGTTCTCTCCAACACACACTCGAGTGAACATTTCCCCTGTGCCATTCGTTAAATAAAGCCTATCCCATCAGTGTGTCCAAACAATTGCCAGCTTTCCAAAGCTAACCGGCAGATCTACTCCTCACTGGCCACTTTCGATGAGTACCATTTCCCCTGCATTGACGACCAGGTAGGAACCGTACAAAGGTTACTTTACAAAGGAATGTTCCATACCTCGCATCTGTTCCTCTCCGCGACGTGCCTCCGATGCGCCGTAATCCGCTCGCGGAGATGAGCACTCCGCGTTTTGAAACGCCATCCCACGATGGCGAACTGTATCTGTTATAAACAGCTACGTGCACAGTGTCGCCACATTTTTAAGGAAAGTAGAAAAACTAGTTGGCTTTGTTTTGAATCTTACTTTAACGATTTTACTCCCACTTCTGTCTGGGGTAATCTCCTTTGGCTTTCAGGAACCGCGATTCATTCCGCAGTTCCTGGTCTTACCATAGTGAACATTGCCGGCCGGGATGGCCGAGCGGTTCTAGGCGCTACAGTCTGGAACCGCGCGACTGCTACGGTCGCAGGTTCGAATCCTGCCTCGGGCATGGGTGTGTGTCATGTCCTTAGGTTAGTTAGGTTTAAGTAGCTCTAAGTTCTAGGGGACTGATGATCTCAGAAGTTAAGCCCCATAGTGCTCAGAGCCATTTGAACCATTTTTTTCTTCACTGCCCTGGTTTCGTGCCAAGGTACGTGTTCATTTTGGACTCCATTTCCTTTTTATGGACACTACTACTGACATGGTGTATCGCAGAGGTTTTCTCGCACTTCGCACACGGTTTGGGGACAATGTCTTCGTCTACATCGACGTTGCCTTTGTAGTTGGCAATGATCCCTTTCAGTATCGCCTTCTTGACCAGTGCTCGATTTTTTCATCGTGAAGCTCTATGCCGTTCATTAGGGCATCCTTTACGTGTGGCGACACAGGATTCCAAATTGTGTCATCTGCTCAGATTACGTCAGTGCTCTTCAGAGCCTTCGTGTACTGAACTCAATCCACCTTTTATTACAACAGATCCAAGAATGGCTCCATTCGCTTAGCGTTGGGGAAGCCACCGTGGTGTGCCTGTGGGTTCCTCGTCACGTCGGCGTGCCAGGGAACGAGGCTGCTGATGATGTCGAAAAGGCTGAAGCTCTCCTACCTCGGCCTGCTAGTTAGTCTGTGCCTTCGGATGATCTTCGTGTCGCTGTCTGCCGGCACAATGGTCTTCTCTCCACGGGAACAAACTCCGGGACATTAAACGTCTCCCAATAGCAAGGTCGACTTCCTCTCGGCCCTCGCTTCATGGGCTCATCTTAGTTTGGCTGCGTATAGGACACTGTCGTTTTAGTTACCGCCTTTTATTAAGTGCCGACCCTGCCCCACCTTGTGCCTACTGCTCTCAACCTTGTCGGTGCGTCACTTTGACCCGGTGCTCTTTTTTAACAATGTACGTTTACGTCTATGTTTTCCGTCTACTTCGTCAGATGTTTTAACGGATGTCACACGTTCTGTCGAACGCTTCTCACTCCGATTCCTCATCGATGCTTTGAGAAATTTTCCTTGAGGACGTCATGGTCCTTAGATGATCCTCTTTTAAAGTTGCTTGATTGCGTTTTTGGCTTTTTCACCTTAGGTTTTTATTTAGTTCTCGTTTTTTCTTACATTATGATACAAGCGCTTATGACGTTAGCAGTTTTGCGCCATAAATAACCAACCAAAAAAGAACATGGTTTTCTTGTGAGTGGCTGAGGAACACTTCTGACACAGATCACAGCTCAGAATCATAGGAAAGGTTCTCAGGGGGTGCCATAAGGATGTCAATGAAACAATACCTTTCTTTTTGGGGAGTTGATTCTCATACATTTCGCGCTCGGAAACAACAGTTTCCTGTTCAGTGAGCAAAAGGAATGTCTTTGACACTATTGACCTGCCCCCCCCCCATTTTGGTACCACCTGCTTACCTTTATTGAGAATTTAAAAAAAGTGACCTGTACAGAGAAGGTCTCTGAAGCAGTCCTAGGCGTCTGTAGTCAGGCAACTGGAATTGGAGGGTAATCAAGGAGTTGGCTGCCTGCAGACATTCAGACGTTTTCTCTCTACAGGCTCATTTTAAAATTCTCAGTAAAGGTGGGTGGGTACAATGGACGGTTTTATGAATTGGGAAGTCTGAGGGGGAGGGGGGGGGGGAGGGAGAGGAACACTTCGCCGTTTTATTCATGTATGCATCAATGTTGCACCCGCCCATGACCACGCCACAGGAAGACACATAAGGAAGGAGGACTGAGGAAGTATGAGCACCCTTTACTGCTTCAGATCAACTTCAAATTTTGTAAAGTGGCTCTACCCAGTACGCAAGAGCTAAATTGTGGTCGCTCTGCATTTCGAAGTGGTGAGGTAACGGTCAATGTGGTTACAGACTGTGATGACAGTCGAGAAAGATTGAATCGTCCAGGACGTGTCAAGACTGTCAAACGTTATCAAATCTTCGTCCTGTTGCCCAGATCTTCGTCCTGTTGCCCATCATACTGTAAAATGTCATTTTAGACTGCGAAATAAGTGCAATCAACGTTCCAGGGTGATGGGTGGTTTCATTGACGCCCTTTATGCCATCCCCTGAGGACGTTCCATACTGATTCTGGGTGTCAATGTCTGGTCACTCATAAGACAACTGCGAGATTTCAGCACTAGTCGTCACGGTTCTTATGTCCTACGCAAAATGCGTCAAAGAAAGGGGTGAAGTGTGGGTAAGAGGGACACTGGCGACCTTCCACTGACACGTCAGTGGTGGCGTTGGGTAGAAATGTCGTGACATTTGATGTCAGCGTGAATCATTAACCCATCTTATACATCCCATGAATTTCTGAGCTCGCATGTGGCATGATGGTGGGTGTGTATGTGTGTGTGGTGTGTAACATCGAAACTTACATGAATAAACCGGCCTGTGGGTGGGCAACGCCTTCTACAGTCTCTTAAATTCCGCGTGCCTGCAGATAAGTGCCACAGCAGCAGTTTAACGCTAGTATGCTGTAGGTTGTGGAAGGCGTGGTGTGCCCACATGCGCCTAGGAATCGGTCAAGAGCTGTCTCTAAACAGGCACATTTTTAAAGTGTTCGACAAAGGAGTGCAGTTGGTATCGAGGCCGTTGTCGATCTGGGCCGTAGTGGAGGGACCATTTGCCTTTTTATTCCTTCATGTCAGTCAGTGGAGCACCTCCCCCCCCCCCCCCCCCCTCTCTTTCAAGTGATATGACACAGGAGGGCTTGAAACAGACGGAGAATATAAGCATCCTTTGCTGCTATGGTTCACATTGAAATTTTGCTGAAGGTGTCAGTTCACGTTCAATGGGATTGCATCCTATCATGATCGTAAAGGGGGGGGGGGTTGCTGAATCGTTTGGGGGTGTCAGTAGTGTGAAAGGTTGTAAAGACTCACTTTTAATAACTTGTCTTGAACACACTTTTATTTTTCATTAGTCTTACGCGTTTCGAATTACTGTCATTTTGAAAGGCAGCGCTATGTCTGTCACATAAAACATTCGACAAATGCGGATTTGTCTCGTGTTCGAGCATATTGACGTGATAGAATGCATTTAATGTTTTTATATGACTGACATAGCACTGCCTTTTAAAATGACAAAGTCGAAACGCGTAAGGTTAATTAAAAATAATTGTGGCCAAGACAGAAGTTATTAAAAGTGCATCCAGATGGCCACATAGTCTCACAGCATTTTCATGCAAATTGCAGCTGTCAAGATCGTCGTAGTGTTACACTGAAAACGGCCGTTTTCGTTCGTGTTTATCCCTTTCACGACCACTATACGCTTTTCCATGTGGTGTCTCTGAAATGTTTTCATCGACGACTCTTAAGAAAACCGCATGGGAGTCGTGGCTCCGTTTTCCACTCCTGGGCATCAGGAGAATAATTGAGATAATGGGACTTGATGGGTGGTGGGTTGGGGGAGGGGTGGGAGGAAGGTGACCACCTTCCTGTCAGAATTGAGGTGAAATTTGGGGCCTGTATGATCTCATTAACCCACCTTTCACCACAAATGGACTTGTGAGCTTTGACCTTTTTTTCGAAACGTGTCGACACCTTGCCTTTTGAAGCTTCGTCGAGCCTCATGATGGCACCACAGATCGTCACGCTTTCACACAGCTACAGAGGAAGGTCGTGAGCATCACTGAGGCAAATTTCTAAATTTTGCGTCGCAGTTGGAGACAATTACACGTTTTAGAAAAGTGAACCTTTAACTCTCTTGTCCAGTCACCAGAAATATTGCACACAGAAAATTATATATATCACTGTCATAAATATGTTACAAGTAGAATAAACTTTCTAAAACAGTTGAAAGAAAAACAAAAACTGTATGTCATTCTTTATTGCAGCCGCTTTACTTTGGGTTTGTGACTCGTAACAGCTTGTATCGTGCCTGTATTAAGTCAAACGATAGCGAGCAGGTAGTCATGATTGTAGCATGACAGCTGTGCCCTCGAATCCATTAGCAGTTCCAAGTAGTTTCGGCTGTGGCCAAAAGGTATCAGCTTGTTACGGACTTAAATAGTAAGTAGTTAAACATTATATTTTGATAACGAAAGTGTACGTTCTGTGCATATTACTTCTACTACTAATCATTCTTGATTTAACAAGTTTAATTATTAGTGAGAATGGAAAGTTATATTATAAATGTATATTATGTCTATTAAACGAATATACCTTAGACTGAGAACTGTGTGTGTACATTGTATGAATCATACTCACAGGGGAAATTTGGAAAGTGCAATTCGCCAGTTTATGGTACTGGCAAATGAGAAATATTTTACGATAATTCATTATTTAAAGAGGGTTTATTTTGATATTTGTGGATTTTCTAAATTTGTTCAGTTAATAAACTTCTCGCAAAGAATATTACGTTTCGATCGGTTCAGTGTAAAAGACGCGAGATTGTGTGGTTTAATTTTGATATGGGACTAGCTATGATGTCCTTTAGCCAACCAGAGAACAGTACGTTCGCGCGTATGTTGTAGCTGAGGAACTGCACTGTAAAGTCTGTTTGGACTTCAGTCATCATCATGTTTGGATACTCTGAATAGACGTTCTAATAAAACTGATTATGTGTACTAACCGATCTTGGATCATAAGAAGTGAACGATACAGCACCGAAGACATAAAGTCCAAAAATCCACTACTATATAGGTATACGAAAATGTTTAAACGTCAAAGCTTATAAATACTTAATGTAATTCCAACGATAATCATGGACGTCTCAAAAAAGATAGGCAATTAACAGTATTTGATACATGAAATGTATGTTCCAAAGATTGTTCTGTATAAATACATCGATATATGAAAGTGGTTTCTTTGCTACATATTGTTAGAGGTAAATCTTGGTTCTTTTGTGCAGGTGGTTGTATGAGTTTGAAGTGCGAAGATAGAGGACGAGTTACGTGTGTTTTATTGATTTGTATTGTGGAGTGATTTGACTGAAAATATATGTGTAATTCTGCATAAAGTGCACCAGAATTCATATTATTATTGAAACATCAACCTGATCCTACTCTAGAGCAGTATACAAAGGAAAATACAGAAAGGAAATACATAACGAGCCATCAATACACAACAAAGAAGAGCAACGAAAAATATGAGTATTTATATTATGAACAGAACTGGTTATTTGAATTCCACTGTCCCTGTCACTCGTTGCAGTGTGTTACAATCTCAGCTTGACAATGGCTGTGAAAATGTGATCGGTCGTACACGTTATTAACTTACTTGGGCAATAAGAGGGTGGGGACGGTCAGAATGTATTAATTTTATGGAATGGGCAAACCCTGATCGTGGAGTGCCGTAAAATGAACGATAAAGATCACAGGAAATTCCGATTTTTATATGTTAACTGTGACTTTTGAATTAACAAAAATCCGTGTAGCATATTTTGCTAGTTGGCACCAAGAACTGAACATTCAAAGGGATCGAATTGCATAATATTTGCGCGAGCGTTCTGTCACAGATAACCCATTTTGTAATCCTTTTTGGTACTAGGGACTGTGACTTCGTGTGACTGTCGAAATTGTAACTGAAGATTAGAAAGGGCTTAGCCGTGTTTCTTCATCAAGCAAGTGACAATACATGGAACTTTTCCTTCGCAAACTACCTTTCAATCAATTGTTCAGTTACCTGATGCTAAGAAAAAATTTCATGCAGCTTTTGTAGATATGTAGAGCGGCTAGTTTCCGCCACAGCTTTCTCTGGTCGAGGAACGTTCTCATTTTCTGACAGGTCAGGCTGTGGACCGGACAGCAGAAGAAATCACAGCAATGTGAGTCAACAGTTTTCTATACGAGAAACATTTAACAGCGTTGCATTTAATGTAATTTCATTCGCTCATTATAAATTGTTAATAAGAAGTAAAATAAAAAGGGCTGTAGTTTTGTGTTGAGGAAATACCCCTTTCCAGGTGCTGTATTTTTATAAGTTTACTTGGCGTTTTCTTGCTTTGAGTGTAATTCGTTGCATCGTTAAAGTCAAATTTAGCAATATGTCGTATTCTGTTAACAAGGTAGCTAAATTTGATAGTCTTCTTTGACTCATGTTACTCCTGAAGAAGATTTAATAGTTTTCAATCTACTGAAACTGGTTTCACAAGAGTAACAAAGTACAGCTGCCTATAGGCCAAAAGACTACAAAATGACCATAATATTTGTCTATCGGTCACAGGAGCCGTAATCTTTAATTATCTTTATTTACACAGCATATCAAAGCAATCGATCTTCGAGCAACAAAATTACGGGCTGTAGGGCAAGTAAATTAGGTGTCCCCTCCACCTGTTTAGCTTCCTTTCTTCTTTCGCTCCAGTCTTTAGTCGGCAGAAATCTGAAGATTTGGCTCAAATAGCAATTTGTTTGAGCTCCCGTTTGCTGTCGTTTGAGATCCTCCAGTACAGTGGCGAAGTGGAATGACACTGCGACAGCAGCGTGCGTTCCCATTTGTCTAAAAGATCAAATGTTAATACAGCAATAAATTATTAATGAAGATTCGAATTAAATACAATTTAAATGAATTTACACCTTAATGAAAATAACAACAGCATAAGGTAAGACACGGTGCAATGCAACGGGACAAATATCGGTTGTTCAAAAAGTCAGTATGAATTTGAAAACTGAATAAATCACGTAATAATGTAGATAGAGAGGTACAAGTTGACACACATGCTTGGAATGACATGGGGTTTTATTAGAACCAAAGAAACACAAACGTTCAAAAAATGTCCTACAGATAGCGTTTCATCTGATCAGAATAGCAATAATTAACATAACAAAGTAAGACAAAGCAAATATGATGTTCTTTTCAGGAAATGCTCAATATGTCCACCATCATTCCTCAACAATAGCTGTAGTCGAGGAGTAATTTTGTGAACAGCACTGTATAGCTTGTCCGGAGTTATGGTGAGGCATTGGCGTCTGATGTTGTCTTTCAGCAACCCTAGAGATATCGTTCGATCACGATACACTTGCGACTTCAGGTAACCCCAAAGCCAATAATCGCACGGACTGAGGTCTGGGGACCTGGGAGGCCAAGCATGATGAAAGTGGCGGCTGAGCACACGATCATCATCAACAAACGACGCGCGCAAGAGGTCTTTCACGCGTCTAGCAATATTAGGTGTTTCTTTCGGTTCTAATAAAACCCCATGTCATTCCTAGCATGTGTGTCAATTTTTACCTCTATGTCTACATTATTCCGTGGTTTATTGAGCTTTCAGATTTATACTGACTTTTTGATCACCCGGTATATTGAGTCTGAATGATCAAACGTTCACCATACTGTGACAGTTGAGAACATTAGCCTGCTTTTTGACGGACCATGGGTGTCTACCATTTGAAAACTGTCATAACCATGCCCCTTGGCACACGAACGTCAGTTCACATCCCCATATACAAAGCAGAAAGAAATACCACACAGACTAACCTGAAACAAAGTTAAATACAGAAAACAGCCATGTCTTAATCTGTCTAGAACATAAGCTACTCATTGTTCACACGACCAGTATAAAAGCGTTGTAAAGCAAAAAATACAAAAACATACAGCAAATGCATTGTCCAAATGATAACATAAAATCGGTACAAAATCTGTGTCCTGTACAGAAAACATAATACACTGTGGGAGCCACCTCATACTCCCTGCTGTTAACACAGACTAGCGACCTGCTGCCTGTGGAAAGTTGTTAGATAATACCAGTTTTAGCATACGCCACATTACAGTACCTGGTATGTATGTAATATTGCTTAACACAGCTGTGTACACATCATGGATATAGTATAACTTCGTGTGTCTGACACATGGAACAACGACAGACAACAGTGAATATCCATAAGCCACTGGCTCCAAATCCTCAAGTATGCTTAGCTCAGAAAGCCATGCCGTGCGTGCAGGTAACCTCGCACAAACGTGCCTGCTCTATACTTGCGATCAAACTTCTACCAGCTGCCGATCAGCACTTGTAGTTCTACTCTTAATTCCCCCCCCCCCCTTCCCCTCTCTGTCTGTCTGTCTCTCTCTCTCTCTCTCTCTCTCTCTCTCTCTCTCCCTCTGCCTTCTGCGCCGACAGATAACACTTTCTACACCAGAGTTTTATGCAGCGCTAGGCAGCAACAAACCACAGAATGTAGCACCAACCTAGAAAACCTAGGCAAAATTGTGCCAAACTCAACACAATAGAATGAGATAATTTGTCAAGAAGCTAATTAGGAAAGGTATGCCACTGGGAGGGTCGTTCGTAGCAGGCCGTTCTACAGACGTGATTTGAAATGTGTTTTTTCGATCGATTGCTTTTAGCGGGTGCATGAACCACTTGCACACATCATTCTCGTAAGACAGTTCGTTCCCAGTAAGGATGTATTTGAGCATTTACCAGTGCCGTGAATTAAGTCTGAAATTGTTCTGAATAAATCGTAGTATCCATCCAGTTACACCAGTCAATATATTTATTTAAACATGTCAGGATACATACACCATACAATCAAAACAGTACATAGGTAATTTCAATCTGGTACTACAAACATTACCAGTTTTCCACAAACAATGTTACGTAATAACACGCGTTTTTAAATGTTGTGCGAGCAGTATTTAGCCGGTTCACAGACTTCATGTGTAGCTGCCGTCAGTTGTTTTAAGGAGCATGAAGTTGGGCATAGGTTGCCGATGAGATGATGATTCATCGTTTGCTCTTATCCGCGTTTGCACAGGGTGAAGTCACAGGAAATTCCAGTCTTCTGTTGGTTAGTGTTACACCACTGTATCGTAGCCTGTTGAGCAAGCTAGAAGGTAACATCTCACCTACTACCACCAATTCTGTGATGTTGCGGTGTGCTAAACCAGGAATTTAATCTGAACACAGAAAGTTGTTCAGTGAATGTGTCCGCAGCAGCTGGTAAGTACTCATACAGAGAATGAGTGTCTAGGTTTGTTGCCTTATTTCTTTCTAGTTGTCCGCAGCTCGTTGTCTTGCGGTAGCGTTCTCGCTTCCTGCGCACGGGGTCCCGGGTTCGATTCCCCGCGGGGTCAGGGATTTTCCTTGCCTCGAGATGACTGGGTGTTGTTGTGTTGTCTTCGTCATCATCATTCATCCCCATTACGGTCGGAGGAAGGCAATGGCAAACCAGCTCCGCTTCGACCTTGTCTAGTCGGCGGTGCGGGTCTCTCTCGCTCCTTACACTCCTTGGAGTATGGGACCTCATCATCATCATCTTTCTAGTTGGACCGCAGGCTTACGGCAGCCGTCCGAAGGTGGGACACTTAATGGATTTTTGGCCTTTAGGAGTGGATCTGATCTCAGGCAGCCTTTTGGCGACTCTGCAAGTGCCGTTTAGGGCAACGTCAACCTATCTGGCGTGACTGGAGCTGCGCGAGAGATGACAGGAAAATTCTGTTACCGAGTAACAGAGGGCTAAGGCTGATGATCTCAGAGCGGGAGGCCGTGTGTCCCACCATATAGTCCGGAGGATGTTATTTCTTGCTATAACTTTCTTTTGGTTATCACGCAGTGAGCTTTGGAAGCTGGCGTGATGACTTCCAAATATTCTGGTGTAGTGCTGTGGTATAATTAGATGTCTTCCCACGTCGCCTGCAATTTTCTTTTTACTTGTCTGTTTTTTACGTGGAAGGTACATGCTTGTGTTTCTGGTTGTCGTGGTAGTAATTACTGACGTCTTTCAGAGATAGGGGCAATTTCCTTTCAAAACGTTCGAAACTTTTCTGCTATTGCATGGTCTTCTGCACTGATAAGACTTTTTTTCCTTCTGGGCAGGGTTGCACATTGGTGAGGATGCTAAGAGGATGGGAGCTGGGACCCTTCCTTTTGGATGGCCATTTCTCTGATTCTTCCATCAATTCCTATCATCTTGTAATTCAATAAAAAGTCTTTGCTTCTGCAACAGGCATTCAACTATCTGAGTCAGTTTATAATCCTTTGTTATTTAATAGAGCTTTTTTAGCACTCGGCGACGGTTAACTGTGTCATTTGCTTTCGTCAGGTCCATGACAACTATATCTGTGGTTTTATTGTTTTCAAAAGTATCTTCATTATTCTGCGTTAAGTGTGATACTGGTCGTAAACCTTCTTGCTCAGGTATATGTAATGGATCTATTATTTTGATAGTCTAACATTATTCGCTCGACAAATTTGTACATGTGACATAAGGAAATTGGTCTGTTGTGCTTTGGATCATCCGGATCTTTACCACGCATCAAAACTGCGACAACTGTGGTCTTTCTTCATAGTTTTGGAATTCTGCGGCTGTTGATGCAGTTGTTTAGTAAATCCAAGAGCCATTATTTGCGGATGGGGTCAAATCATTTGAGTTGTTCAGTACATATGTCATATAGGCATGCCGTTTTGCCACTTTTACGTCTGTTAAGTGCTCTGTTAAGAGCATTCATGGTGAAAGAACCACGCAGAATGTTATTGTTATGTTCGTCAAATGTTTCAATTTTTGACTTTCCTTGACTTTTTACTTTCAATGAACTGATTTGATATTTCGCTTGCAGGTATGTTGCAGTGGGCTTGGGTCTTAGATGGATCATTACTGAGGCGTTCCAGTAGCCTTCAAGCCTTGTGGCTCTCTCCTCCCATGTCTACCTCCTTCATCAAGTAAAATCCGCTGGGTTTGTTTTGACTTGGAAATACAGGTAATGACACGTTAAATGCTCGCCATGTTTTTAGCAATAAATGGGTTCATTTCGAATTGGTTCAAAATTGGTTCTGAGCACTATGGGACTTAACATCTGAGGTCATCAGTCCCCTAGAACTTAGAACTACTTAAACCTAATTAACCTAAGGACATCACGCTTATCCATGCCCGAGGCAGGATTGGAACCTGCGACCGTAGCGGTCACGCGGTTCCAGACTGAAGCGCCTAGAATCGCTTGGCCACAGCGGAATAGATGTTTCAGGAATAAGTCCCCTTGTGTGTGTGTACTTCTGGAGAGTCTAGGGATAGCTTTGACAGAGAAGAACCTGACAGTGTTCACAAACTATTCATGTGATTCCCGAAAAGATTGATTGCTTTTGATCTTTTCATTCAACATAGTTATCAATTTTTTAAAATTTGGTTTTTGAATTTATATCTTCGCTTGATATTCACAGTTTGTGGTAAGACAGCTGATACAAACTGGAACATTATTGGGCGGTGTTGTGTACGTGGAATTGGTAGGCATACTAATTTGATGCTTTGTTGCGATGGGTTTCCACTAACAGATATAAGATCAGGATTGTAACCACATTGCCATCTGTCCCAGCTGAACGACGTGAGTCATTTGTTGTCATGAATGAGTGAGACCTGATAATGTTCTGCACATTGTAGAATGGCCTCTCCATTTACATCGTCTTCTGGAACCCCCAAGCAATGCTGTGCCTGTTGAAATTGCCAATTTCAACATAAGTTTTCGGACTTTCGAAATTGGGAGAAGTATTGAAACAAAAGCCTTCGTTTGGAGGTTTTCAGATTGATGAACTACTAACTTATTAATTTCGACTGTTATGATTTCAGCGCGATTGAGCTCTGTAATTGATGTTGAGAAAATCAGAACGCCTGGTTTGGCATAAATGGCACTACCATAGTGGGACGGTGCTGGTTACAGTCGCTACGAGTTTCTTGGATGCAGAGCAGATTACGTTTGTTAGTGTGGCACAGGTTGTGTAACAGCTCTTCCATACATTCTATCAGTCTTTCAAGGTTTATAGCAACGACTGTAACTCCTGACTGTACGAGCCTTTCCCAGCATTTGGAGGTCTTCCTTACCCAACATTGTGTTTCTGGGATGGTGATGATTGATTCACTATGAGGAATTTCCCATCACATATGGAGGGTCATAACGAGCAAGAGCCAGCTTCATCCTCTAAGAGTCAGATTCCCAAAGAAGATAAATTTATACTCTGTAGAAGAGAAACGAATGGCTACTGCTATTTTATGATGTATACAGTGTGGAGGAAAATTGCCACGAAATTTTAACTCTGGATAGCTGATACCAGTAGGAACCAAAATTATAAATGTTGTGTAGGTCGGCAATGCACACTACTGAACAACAGAGCATGGCGCCACGCTCTGCTGTTGGCCGTGTGAGTGGCCTGCTGTCGTTCGTCGGTCGACGGGCAGCGCTATGGTTGTCGGTTCACACATACCCTCACCCCGGCACTGCCCCAAAGTGATACGCACACCTGTCGAATAGGCCTTGCTGTTTGTCTCCGCCCCACGGCAGAGGCATTCACACGTAAGCTTCGCTTCGGAGCACACACACGTCACCTGCGATTTAGTCATACAGTAAGCATGGTGGCACAGTGTTCGTTTGAAGAGCAACGAGATACGATTTTTGTTTATGGACTAGCCGACGGTAATGGGCATGAAGCTGACTGTTGTAAGAGAAAAAAAACCTAGCAAGATACCACCTACACCCGCAAACGTTTACAGCAATTCACCGGCGACTTGGCGAAACAGGTGATGCTGGAAGACCTCGAATGTGAAGGGATGCTGCATTTGAAGATACTGTTTTCGAGCGCCAACAGGCTTTAGGATGTGAAAGCCACGGCGGTCTCTTCTACAAGTCATCTAAAAAGTTTATTTGGTGACCAAAGAGTCGAGGTCTGCTTGATTTTGCTGTTTTGGGAAATTCATCCATTGACAAGAGGTCGTATAAGTGTGGATTCCCGTAACTCAGGGGCCTGTATTTGTCTTCTACTAAGCAGAGAAGGGAAAGCTGAAAGACAGAGGTAATATTTAGAGCGTTTGTACAAGAGTAACGAATTTGAAGGAAACATTATAGAAATGGAAGACCAAATATATGACTGAAATAGGAGTTATGAAGTGTAAAATAATTTTACAGACCACTCGAAGTTCTAAGCTGAAACAATGCTCCTGGAGTAGACGATATACCCTCAGAATTATTGGGATCCTTGAGAGAGCCATGACGAAACTATTCCACCTAGTATACAAGGTATGTGAAACAAGCAAAAACCTCCAGAATTCAAGTACAGGTTAATAATTTCCTTTCCAGATTCCGGCAGATGTGAATATCAGCGAAAATGTAGTGGTTGCAGCATACTGAAACGAACTATTTGCTGATGAATGGAGAAACTGGTAGAAGCCGACCTGTGAGAACATCAATTCGGGTTCAAGAGAGATGAAGTTACACGCGAGGCAAAAGTGGCCCAGCAGATTATCTTACTAAGACTGAAGAAAGACAGACGTACATTTATATCACTTTATGTTTACAGAAATCTTTTCATGTATTGACTAGAATATAGTCTTTGAAATTCTGAAAGTTAGCATTGATAAAATACAAAGAGATTGAAACTGTATTTACAGCTTGTTGTATGTAGACTGCAGCTTTAAGAGTCGAAAGATGTGTAATGGAAGCAGTACTGGAGAAGGGAGTGGGACAGGGCTGCAGCCTGCTCCCGATGACATTTTAACTGCACACTGAGCACGCTGTAAACCAAACCAAGAAGTAATTGGGAAAGAGAATTGAAATTGAGGGAGAAGAAATAAAAACTTTGAAACTTTTAAGTCTGCCAGTGACACTGAAACTTTGTCGGAGAAATTTTCCAAAGTGGAACAATCAGGGACCATTCAAGATCATTCGACGAAATTTTAATGTGAACCAAAGCAGCAAAGAATTTTTTTTCCGGCCCACCTGATTCGAGGCCTCCTTTGTCTTGATCACGGAGTGGAGAGTGGTCAGTGAAGTGGTGGGAGTGCAACAATGACACATGTGTGAATAAAACGGAAAAAGGTCTCTTTAAGGGCCCCAGGACGGTAACACGATCGATGACATCTGCGTACCTTTGTTTAGCACTTCAAAAATGAACTCCATCGGCACACTACAGCTGAGTGGCGTTATACTACTGCTGCATCACCTTTTTCTGAGCATATGGAATCAGAGAGGGTGTAGAAGGGGTTGCAGGCTGTTTTATTCGTGCACGTGCCAGTGTCGCACCCCATCACGATCACGCCACAGGAGGGCGCGAAACAGGACGGCAGATAGAGCATAAACATAATTTGCTGCTTTCGATCACATTGAAACTTCTTCGAATGGTTTAGAAAGGTCCCTAGTGATCTCGCTGTGTACACCAGAGCAAAACAGCAAAAACTGCTGACACGCTACACTAATAAGGGTTAAAAAATGTGTGACTAGGGCCTCCCGTCGGGTAGACCGTTCGCCGGGTGCAACTCTTTCTATTTGACGCCACTTCGGCGACTTGCGCGTCGATGGGGATGAAATGATGATGATTAGGACAACACAACACCCAGTCCCTGAGCGGAGAAAATCTCCGACCCAGCCGGGAATCGAACCTGGGCACTTAGGATTGACAGTCTGTCACGCTGACCACTTTTTTTTTTTTTTTAATCTCATTTTGTTCGCTTTCGTTCGTTGTATCTGCTCTGGGTGGACGTCGTAAGACATCCGTTTAAGTTCGTTCTTGATCGATTAACTCAGTTTTTTTATTACAGGGGGCAGCTAACCCTCTGACCGAACACGCTAAGCTACCGTGCCGGCATCTAATTTTGTTCGCTTTCGGTCGTTGCATATGCTCGGGAAGGGCGGACATCGTAAGACACCCCTTTAATTTCGTTGTTGATCGATTAACTCAGTTTTTTTTTCTTGTTACAGATTCTTTTTTGTTCGTTTTCGTTCGTTGTATCTGCTCGGCGCGGACGTCGAAAGACACCCGTTTCAGTTCGTTGTTTATCCATTAACTCAGTTTTTTTTATTACAGAGGGTAGCTAACCCAATCTCCGACCCAGCCGGGAATCGAACCCGGGCCCGTAGAATTGACAGTCCGTCGCGCTGACCACTCAGCTACCGGAGGCGGACACTAAGAAGGGGTCATATAGAAGGGGTCATATCATGTTCAGTGGGGTTGGAGTCCCATGATCTAAGAGAAGGGGCGAATCGTTAGAGGGGCGTTGTCAATACCGTTCCCTGTCGCACTGCAAACTGCAGGTTTCGATCGCGCAATGTGTGTAAATGAATGCCCCAAGGAAAAGAGTGGTCCCATTGACGTTCTTTATGCCACCTCCTGAGGCCTATTCGTGTCGTTTCGGAGAAGCGATGTGTCTAAAATGTTTTCTTCAGCCACTTGCAAGAAAACTGCGTTAGTTCAACTATGGTCGCCGCGGTTCTATCCTTCTTCGTAGGTGCGTCAAACGAAGGGATTAGATGTGGTTAAGGAGAGGTGTGGCGGCCTTCCCATTGTTTGATACGCCCATAGTGGCGTTGGGCAGAATTGTGGTGAAATTTGGTGCCAATGTGACCTCAGTGATGCAACTTACACCTGATATGAACTTTTGAGCTCTGGTATTTTTTCCACATATGTTAATATCTTGATGTTGAGGCGTCACGGAGCCCAACGATGACGCTGCAGGATGTTACTATTTTTCACCGTTACATAGGTAGGTTGTAGGCACCTTAGTGTAAGATCATGATGTGCAGGAGTCTTAAAGTAAACTAAACATGAGATCCTGGGCAGGCCAAATTGTGCCACTTCGATATGCGACCTAACCTTCAGCGAATCACCTGCGGCGGTGACGAACGATTATGAACGCGGGCAGTAGTCAACATTACGATTTACAATCCACAAATATCGAGAAAGAGTTGTTTTACTTGTTTCCCAATGGCCAGATTAGTAAAAATAAGAAAACATAAATAAATAATCACTATCTGCATTCTATCAAACATGGCGCGTGATGATACCTGTTATTCACTGACTTACGCAGATATTGTGAAACGTTCATTCCAGAGTTGGTTGTACAGGCTTATACATTGTTTCTTTAAGAGTTGCCTTGCATGTTCCCAAAATTCTGACAACTAATGAAACTCTTGCTTTCTCCAACTGATTTCACATTTTCGATCGCGGTATACAAGTTTCTAATATTACAACAATATATGTATTGAAAAGGCATGATCTGTGTGGGATCCTTTCCGATGGTGCTGTAGTCTGTCACTAGTCGTTTGGTTCTAGTCGTTAGTACTTTATAATCAAAACTTTGCGTTAGGTCATATTTTAGGGAATCTGCCGTTTATTTATTTATTTATCTATTCATTTGTTTATCCTGGCACGATTATGGGCAACAGTCCAAAAATATTCAGGTGTTTGATGAATTCTTAAGGGACTAAACTGCTGAGGTCATTAGTCCCTAGACTTACACACTATTTAAACTAACTGAAACGAACTTATGCTAAGAACAACACACACACACATGCCCGAGGGAGGACTGGAACCTCTGGCGGGAGAGGCTGTGCAGTCCGTGACATGGCGCCCCAGACCCAACGACCAGTTCACGCGGCGGCCAACAGTCCCTTTCTTACGCCCACTCAGGCATTCCACATACGTTATGTTCACAACAGAACATATGTTTTAAAAGACTTACATTAGTATGAGATACGACACTTAGAAATAGCTTTTAAATACATAGTGAGGAAGTGTTGTGCTTTACAGACGAGTGCAGAAACAAAAACAGAAAAAAGTGAAGTAGATTTAAACTGAGAACACTGCAGGGAAGGGTGTGGTCTTCAAGTGTGAGTGGGAGAGAAATAAGAATGTGATGAACACAATGAATGAAGAGAAGGGGATTTAGAGTGAGTGGCTGACTGAGAAATGAAACAATAAATCGAAATAATATTTATGTCGTTCTTCATTAGCTTAAGACTACCTGTCGGTGGAAGATTCTTGTAGACAACAGCAATCAAAAATACTTGAGAAAGTTTCCTTTTGTTTCACTATTATAGTTTTGGGAGAAATGTAGATATGTAGCATAATTCTTTCATTTGTAGTAATTCAGGGTAGTGCGGCTTCTTGGGGCGGCTGGAAAGCTAAGGGAAAAGCTGACCTTTTCAGAGTTGAAACAGATTTGAGACCGAAGTTAATCTGCAGATTTACAAACATTCAGGCTCATTTGCTGATCGTTATTAAGGCAAGGCGAGTGGAATGCGGAAAGGTGAATAACAGAGCTAAGCCCTTTCCTTCTGTAGATCTGAAATTTAATCAGTGAACAGCCCTCTCGACGAGGGGACCGGCTGCTGCGATTGCTATCGATTCGATTCTCATTACGACCGTGGGAGAGCAGGGCTCGCGTTAGGCCGCCTCGCCTGATTCCTGCAGCCGGTCGGAGCTTCCTGGAGGAAGAGGTGGCACCACTGCTTACACGGGAGACGAGGGAGGTAGCTGGCAGAAAAACTCAGACCATCGTCGGTGCGTATTGTTTGTTTATAGAGTGCACAACACTGAACAGAACTGTTTACCTTTATGGGTTTCTATTTTCTCCGAATACGTCAGGCTCCTTCTTCACAGGAAACTATTGTAACAGAGTTTCAACATCTTCGTGTAAAAGATAACATTATATAACAATACACAAATAGATTTTTAGTCGTGGTTTACTTACGTAAATATGTAACACTCCCGTTATCAACACTCTCTTTTTAATGTACACAGCAAGTTTGAAATATTTGTCATAATTTTGAAGATGTGTTAAACAGATCAAGCAATATGAGTATGTTATAAAAAAAATGGTTCAAATGGCTCGGAGCACTATGGGACTTAACTTCTAAGGTCATCAGTCGCCTAGAACTTAGAACTACTTAAACCCACCTAATCTAAGGACATCACACACAGCCGGCCAGTGTGGCCACGCGGTTAAAGGCGCTTCAGTGTGGAACCGCGCGACCGCTACGGTCGCAGGTTCGAATCCTGCCTCGGGCATGGATGTGTGTGATGTCCTTCGGTTAGTTAGGTTTAAGTAGTTCTAACTTCTAGGGGACTGATGACCTCAGATGTTAAGTCCCATAGTTCTCAGAGCCATTTGAACCATTTGAACATCACACACATCCATGCCCGAGACAGGATTCGAACCTGCGACCGTAGTGGTCGCGCGGTTCCAGACTGTAGTGCCTTGAACCGCTCGGCCACTCTGGCCGGCTAGTATGTTATCAATGCGACTATACAGGTTGGTCAGAAACAATCTCAAAAGTTTGTAAGCGTGTTTCAGGGTAAGTTGTGCTAATAAATAATTGTTAAAAAAATGAACTGGATGCGTTGCGCAGTTTCCAAATTAAATGTCATTGAAGTTAGCCAATGTGGCGGTTGCGAGCGCAAATTCAAGTGACCCTTCAGATACAATTACTGACAGTTGTTCCAATAGTGTAGATAATAGCATACGAGACGGCTGAGTCTTTGGCTCGGATTCGATACTTACTATCGTCCCATGTCACGTTTTTGTATCACTCATCGGTATAAGGATGCCGAACGAGTATTACGTTTGGTGACATTATCTCTGACGGGTCGCTTGAATTTGCGGGCACAACGGCCTGACTGGCTAAATTCAATGCTAATTAACTCGGAAACGGCGCAACATATCGAATTTTTTTCTCAACAGCTATCTCTCAGTGCAACTTACCCGGTAACACCCTTACAAGCTTTCCAGACTGTTTCTGACTACCCTCCGTAAAGACAAGTCGTCGTTTAACGTTGTCACCGAATATCTCGAAAAGTACTAGACCTTTTTACTTCTATTTACACGTTAGTTCAACAAACATTCGGACAGACATACGCTATATATTTCTTAATATATATAACTACGTATGTTATATATAAAGGGATAACGTTGTTACGAAAAATCTCGAAATGTTCTTCAGCGATTTACTCCAGTTTTACTCTATACTCTTATGAACAATCAAACGGACATAGGCTGTTTACATTTTTAAACAACAATATAAATCGTGGTCCTACAGGCTGGAGGATGGGCCAATAATTCCATACCCTAAAAAAGGAAGTGGCGAAAGCTCAAAACAAGCATCAAATATTGGATGGAAATACACTCCTGGAAATGGAAAAAAGAACACATTGACACCGGTGTGTCAGACCCACCATACTTGCTCCGGACACTGCGAGAGGGCTGTACAAGCAATGATCACACGCACGGCACAGAGGACACACCAGGAACCGCGGTGTTGGCCGTCGAATGGCGCTAGCTGCGCAGCATTTGTGCACCGCCGCCGTCAGTGTCAGCCAGTTTGCCGTGGCATACGGAGCTCCATCGTAGTCTTTAACACTGGTAGCATGCCGCGACAGCGTGGACGTGAACCGTATGTGCGGTTGACGGACTTTGAGCGAGGGCGTATAGTGGGCATGCGGGAGGCCGGGTGGACGTACCGCCGAATTGCTCAACACGTGGGGCGTGAGGTCTCCACAGTACATCGATGTTGTCGCCAGTGGTCGGCGGAAGGTGCACGTGCCCGTCGACCTGGGACCGGACCGCAGCGACGCACGGATGCACGCCAAGACCGTAGGATCCTACGCAGTGCCGTAGGGGACCGCACCGCCACTTCCCAGCAAATTAGGGACACTGTTGCTCCTGGGGTATCGGCGAGGACCATTCGCAACCGTCTCCATGAAGCTGGGCTACGGTCCCGCACACCGTTAGGCCGTCTTCCGCTCACGCCCCAACATCGTGCAGCCCGCCTCCAGTGGTGTCGCGACAGGCGTGAATGGAAGGACGAATGGAGACGTGTCGTCTTCAGCGATGAGAGTCGCTTCTGCCTTGGTGCCAGTGATGGTCGTATGCGTGTTTGGCGCCGTACAGGTGAGCGCCACAATCAGGACTGCATACGACCGAGGCACACAGGGCCAACACCCGGCATCATGGTGTGGGGAGCGATCTCCTACACTGGCCGTACACCACTGGTGATCGTCGAGGGGACACTGAATAGTGCACGGTACATCCAAACCGTCATCGAACCCATCGTTCTACCATTCCTAGACCGGCAAGGGAACTTGCTGCTCCAACAGGGCAATGCACGTCCGCATGTATCCCATGCCACCCAACGTGCTCTAGAAGGTGTAAATCAACTACCCTGGCCAGCAAGATCTCCGGATCTGTCCCCCATTGAGCATGTTTGGGACTGGATGAAGCGTCGTCTCACGCGATCTTCACGTCCAGCACGAACGCTGGTCCAACTGAGGCGCCAGGTGGAAATGGCATGGCAAGCCGTTCCACAGGACTACATCCAGCATCTCTACGATCGTCTCCATGGGAGAATAGCAGCCTGCATTGCTGCGAAAGGTGGATGTACACTGTACTAGTGCCGACATTGTGCATGCTCTGTTGCCTGTGTCTATGTGCCTGTGGTTCTGTCAATGTGATCATGTGATGTATCTGACCCCAGGAATGTCAATAAAGTTTCCCCTTCCTGGGACAATGAATTCACGGTGTTCTTATTTCAATTTCCAGGAGTGTATATACCTCGATCACGACAAAGGAAACGGATAAAGCATTTGGCAATGACAACATGTAATGTGAGGACAATGTTTCAGCCTGGTAAAATGAAAGGAATGGGCAATGAAATTTTAAATTTTAAGTATAATGTAATAGGGCTGTAGGAAAAAAGATGGCAAAGAAGTGGGCAGATCGACAAACCAGAGTACTCACTACCATGCAGCGGCCGAAGGAAAGGAAGGACTGACCAGTTTGGAACAGAGCTTATAATGACCAGGAAACCTAGGGAAAGCCTACTATAATTTTATGGGAGGAATGAGCAACAGTGCGGCGCCTTTGGGAAACATTCACTTCACGAAGAAAACTACGAGACTAGACATCTACTGTGTCAGTTCGCGCCAAGGAATAATATGTTAATTAGGTAAGAATGCCTACTTTCCACACAAAATAGTTCATCTGAATACGTGAAAGTCGGTAGTCAATGGAACAGTCAACCAGATCGACCATATTTTAATCAATACCTTCCACTCCACCTCAGCTATAGATGTACGAAGCTGCAGAAGTCCCAAATTGTGGCTCAGATTACTATGTGCTAAAATCGATTTTAAGAGAGAAACTATCGTTAGAACAGAAAAAGGGTGAACTGATGTTTAGACAGACATAAAATTCCTGATGAAATGAAAAAAAATAAAGACTAGCAGTAAGTGGGAAATTGAGTAATGAAGAGCCACCAGCAGTAGTAAGTTGAAGATGTATCAGAATGAAAATTTCATTAAGGATGCTGCAGAATAAATAATTATGAGAAGAAACAGGAGAAGCCAGAAGTAAAAGCTTTGTCATATACTATGTAGCTGAAGGACCAGACGTCCCTGTTTGGTCGGGGTAGTTCGATTTTAGGAGTCTTGTCCTCTTGTCACAATCGGGTTCTGCTGGGACTTCTAAATGTTCCGGCTGATAGAAATCAAATCAAATTCTCTGTCATACGAGGCTTCAACACATTACTTTTTATATTTCATGTGTTGTAAAGATATCTATATTTCAATATGGCATCCGCAGTCTAACGTACCATGACGTGCTGTATTACGAAATGCGTTCATAGAGCTTGCTCCGTATTACGAAACGCGTTCACATTGGCTGCTTCATGATGTGCGAGATCTTCAGTAGTACTTGCGCCGAAGTTGGTGTTATTGATAAGGAGAGCTCCTCAGCAGTTGGATCGACTTTTTGAAACCACCCGGGTGGGCCCTCATTTGCCAGTAATTGACGAAAAGGTATCAGAAAATTGCATGACGTTCAGAAGTGTTAGAAAAGGTTGTGGGTTCGAATCTCGTCATATGCATTCATTTCTTTTATTTTTTAATCTTTATCGAAATACGATTAGTTCTGTTCAATTAATTGATTGAAATGTAATTTGCTGTTTCCATTCCTTTGGCACATCATTTTCATCACAATATCAACTACTTCATTTCCTCGCATTTTTCTTCCTATCATTATCTTTCCACTTAAAATATTTGTGTTTTAAATCAATTTTTTGTATTGCCTTCGATATAATTTCTTTTTGTTTTTATCATATTATTTTCCCGTCCAGATTATTGCATTCATTATACTTATTTCTCATTTTGCTTGAATTTCGTTTTACTTATAAAATCTTTTTTTAAAAAAATCTTCATCTGCGTGTTTTTTCCATTGTACAGTAGGAATTTAGGCTAAGTTTTGAATGTTCCTACGATGATTACCATGAAAAACAATGCACAACTTGTAACGTAAAACACAGCCAATAGAAATAGATCAGATTGTTCCTGTTTTTTAACCAGTAGATCAGAATTTCCAAATTGCAGAATAGTATAGTATCCAAATATAAATAAATTCACATTCATACAAATATCAAGTGGAAAAATAATAATATAAAGCAAAGATGAAACATATGAAAAAGTTTATACGATGAATAAAATTATGTGACAAAGGAACAGAAGTAAAAAAAAATCACCTTTTAACCAAATAATCGAATAAAATTCATGACAAAAGTTATTTCGACAACGATTTAAAAACAAAAAATGTAAAAGCAACTGACGGGGTTCGACCCCATAACCTCTTCCATGTGAAGCCCTTACCCTATCTTTTTTTCTAATTCAGAAACCATGACGTTATTTTCTTAAGATGCTTATTTAGCATTTAAAAGTTTCACATAGTAACAGAAAACGAACTCAACTGAAAATCAATTATTCCACCACTTTCACATTTCAGTCTTAAAATTGGCAAGAAATTGTCCATTGAGTTATTTGTAAGGTGACTCTTTTGTAGAATTCACATTAAGTTTCCTTTTTTGGGCGAGGTTTCGTGTCTAAATACTATTATAAGCTTTACATACTGGAATTTTGAGAAAATTCGGGTACGAATGAATATATTTAGGATGACGAGTTATTTTATCGTATTCTTTCCATAAGTATGCCAGATACTGTCGATAGATGACGGCACTGTCAAATATGCCTACATGAGGTGAGATTTGTGTTGTATTCAGGTTATGTGCAGACTTTCGTGAGCTTTGTACTGAAGTTTGATTTTTTATCTTCAGTCTGACGATGAAATTTTGAAACGCTTAATAAAGAACTGTGTGATCAAGACCCTTCTATTATTTCAAAGTTGTGCCACACTTGGATCTTTTGACGAGTAGTGTCGTACGTTTTGCGTGCAAGTCCGTTAGTCCCAGTCCACCCTCGATGTAGCTGATGGTGCAGGTCAGCAGAGAAACCTTAAAGATCTTTCCCCTGTGAACCAGAATATCGCTTGTTGTATCGCTCTTCCCTGTTTTTTGTGGGCATCGGGACGATCTGAGCTGAGTACTACGCTTTTGCGAACATTTGCGTGTTGCACAGCTTGAAGTTTTCTATCATAGCTAAATTTTTACCTATGGATTTTTACTATCGCTCATATTTCATGTGCTGTCGTGCGGCAGTTCAGAGCCTCCGTTCTTTATGGGTTTTTTGCCATAATAGCGCCTGAAAACTGCTGTTGATTACTGCCAGTAGAACAGTTCCGCTGTATTTTCCACTTACTATTTGCAATTGCCAACATTACAGACTTTTTAGGGTTAACAATAGCACCTGCAGCTTTTTCGTTTTACTACCGTCGGAGGATGTTATGTAAGATGTCAACATCTCGTGAAATATCCATGAGAACGCCCAAGTCATCGGCGTAAGCTTTACACTTGAGCCTTTTATTTGCTATTGAAATTGCTTGTCACACACACATGGAGTACAGAGAAGAGGATCTAATTCTATTGCATGTAAGGCCATAGATAACGGACAACCTTGTTGGACTGATCTTTTGATGGGAATTTTCTCACTTCATCTACCATGAACCATGGACCTTGCCGTTGGTGGGGAGGCTTGCGTGCCTCAGCGATACAGATAGCCGTACCGTAGGTACAACCACAACGGAGGGGTATCTGTTGAGAGGCCAGACAAACGCGTAGTTCCTGAAGAGGGGCAGCAGCCTTTTCAGTAGTTGCAAGGGCAACAGTCTGGATGATTGACTGATCTGGCCTTGCAACAATAACCAAAGCGGCCTTGCTGTGCCGGTACTGCGAACGGCTGAAAGCAAGGGGAAACTACGGCCGTAATTTTTCCCGAGGGCATGCAGCTTTACTGTATGATTAAATGATGATGGCGTCCTCTTGGGTAAAATATTCCGGAGGTAAAATAGTCCCCCATTCGGATCTCCGGGCGGGGACTACTCAAGAGGATGTCGTTATCAGGAGAAAGAAAACTGGCGTTCTACGGATCGGAGCGTGGAATGTCAGATCCCTTAATCGGGCAGGTAGGTTAGAAAATTTAAAAAGGGAAATGGATAGGTTAAAGTTAGATATAGTGAGAATTAGTGAAGTTCGGTGGCAGGAGGAACAAGACTTCTGGTCAGGTGACTACAGGGTTATAAACACAAAGTCAAATAGGGGTAATGCAGGAGTAGGTTTAATAATGAATAGGAAAATAGGAATGCGGGTAAGCTACTACAAACAGCATAGTGAACGCATTATTGTGGCCAAGATAGATACGAAGCCCACACCTACTACAGTAGTACAAGTTTATATGCCAACTACCTCTGCAGATGACGAAGAAATTGAAGAAATGTATGATGAAATAAAAGAAATTATTCAGATAGTGAAGGGAGACGAAAATTTAATAATCATGGGCGACTGGAACTCGAGTGTAGGAAAAGGGAGAGAAGGAAACGTAGTAGGTGAATATGGATTGGGGCTAAGAAATGAAAGAGGAAGCCGCCTGGTAGAATTTTGCACAGAGCACAACTTAATCATAGCTAACACGTGGTTTAAGAATCATGAAAGAAGGTTGTATACATGGAAGAACCCTGGAGATAGTAAAAGGTGTCAGACAGATTATATAATGGTAAGACAGAGATTTAGGAACCAGGTTTTAAATTGTAAGACATTTCCAGGGGCAGATGTGGACTCTGACCACAATCTATTGGTTATGACCTGTAGATTAAAACTGAAGAAACTGCAAAAAGGTGGGAATTTAAGGAGATGAGACCTGGATAAACTGAAAGAACCAGAGGTTGTACAGAGTTTCAGGGTGAGAATAAGGGAACAATTGACTGGAATGGGGGAAAGAAATACAGTAGAAGAAGAATGGGTAGCTCTGAGGGATGAAATAGTGAAGGCAGCAGAGGATCAAGTAGGTAAAAAGACGAGGGCTAGTAGAAATCCTTGGGTAACAGAAGAAATATTGAATTTAATTGATGAAAGGAGAAAATATAAAAATGCAGTAAATGAAGCAGGCAAAAAGGAATACAAACGCCTCAAAAATGAGATCGACAGGAAGTGCAAAATGGCTAAGCAGGGATGGCTGGAGGACAAATGTAAGGATGTAGAGGCTTATCTCACTAGGGGTAAGATAGATACTGCCTACAGGAAAATTAAAGAGACCTTTGGAGAAAAGAGAACCACTTGCATGAACATCAAGAGCTCAGATGGAAACCCAGTTCTAAGCAAAGAAGGGAAGGCAGAAAGGTGGAAGGAGTATTTAGAGGGTCTATACTAGGGCGATGTACTTGAGGACAATATTATGGAAATGGAAGAGGATGTAGATGAAGATGAAATGGGAGATACGATACTGCGTGAAGAGTTTGACAGAGCACTGAAAGACCTGAGTCGAAACAAGGCCCCCGGAGTAGACAACATTCCATTGGAACTACTGACGGCCTTGGGAGAGCCAGTCCTGACAAAACTCTACCATCTGGTGAGCAAGATGTATGAAACAGGCGAAATACCCTCAGACTTCAAGAAGAATATAATAATTCCAATCCCAAAGAAAGCAGGTGTTGACAGATGTGAGAATTACCGAACAATCAGTTTAATAAGCCACAGCTGCAAAATACTAACACGAATTCTTTACAGACGAATGGAAAAACTAGTAGAAGCCGACCTCGGGGAAGATCAGTTTGGATTCCTTAGAAATACTGGAACACGTGAGGCAATACTGACCTTACGACTTATCTTAGAAGAAAGATTAAGGAAAGGCAAACCTACGTCTATAGCATTTGTAGACTTAGAGAAAGCTTTTGACAATGTTGACTGGAATACTCTCTTTCAAATTCTACAGGTGGCAGGGGTAAAATACAGGGAGCGAAAGGCTATTTACAATTTGTACAGAAACCAGTTGGCAGTTGTAAGAGTCGAGGGACATGAAAGGGAAGCAGTGATTGGGAAGGGAGTAAGACAGGGTTGTAGCCTCTCCCCGATGTTATTCAATCTGTATATTGTGCAAGCAGTAAAGAAAATAAAAGAAAAATTCGGAGTAGGTATTAAAATCCATGGAGAAGAAATAAAAACTTTGAGGTTCGCTGATGACATTGTAATTCTGTCAGAGACAGCAAAGGACTTGGAAGAGCACTTGAACGGAATGGACAGTGTCTTGAAAGGAGGATATAAGATGAACATCAACAAAAACAAAACGAGGATAATGGAATGTAGTCGAATTCAGTCGGGTGATCTTGAGGGTATTAGATTAGGAAATGAGACACTTAAAGTAGTAAAGGACTTTTGCTATTTGGGGAGCAAAATAACTGATGATGGTCGAAGTAGAGAGGATATAAAATGTAGACTGGCAATGGCAAGGAAAGCGTTTCTGAAGAAGGGAAATTTGTTAACATCGAATATAGATTTAAGTGTCAGGAAGTCATTTCTGAAAGTATTTGTATGGAGTGTAGCCATGTATGGAAGTGAAACATGGACGGTAAATAGTTTGGACAAGAAGAGAATAGAAGGTTTTGAAATGTGGTGCTACAGAAGAATGCTGAAGATTAGATGGGTAGACCACATAACTTATGAGGAAGTATTGAATAGGATTGGGGAGAAGAGAAGTTTGTGGCACAACTTGACCAGAAGAAGGGATCGGTTGGTAGGACATGTTCTGAGGCGTCAAGGGATCACCAATTTAGTATTGGAGGGCAGCGTGGAGGGTAAAAATCGTAGGGGGAGACCAAGAGATGAATACACTAAGCAGATTCAGAAGGATGTAGGTTGCAGTAGGTACTGGGAGATGAAGAAGCTTGCACAGGATAGAGTAGCACGGAGAGCTGCATCAAACCAGTCTCAGGACTGAAGACCACAACAACAACAACATCTACCATTAACAACGACTTGTGACACAGCGTTGCCCGAAATATTCTTAACTGCATTCTTGAAATTGGTGCTAAAACCCATTTTAGTCATGACTTTTTCTAGATATTTTCGAAAGCATTTACAAAGTCTATTAATAAAATAGCAGCTTTCTTTGATACGCCGGTTTTTGTGTAAGTACAGTATCTGTGGCCCAATAAGGCGTCATATATTTCTGTCCGGAACAGCACACATTTCATACGGACTGATTACTTTTTTCATTACTTGCTTTTATCTCCCAGCAAAGCACTGATGGATTAGCTTGTAGTCAATGTTGAGAAAGTTGTTCGGTTCTTTGATTTGTTTAGTTTTTGGTATTAGAAATTCTTACGGTATATCAATACTAACACGGATTTAATTAGTAATATCTAGTAAAACTTTCCCTAAACTATGAAAGTGGTTCAGATAAAATTCCACAGAACTCCATCCACGCTTGTAATTTCCTCTTAGAACTCGTTTTATTGTCTCCTGAATTTCGCGTACAGTAAAGGGCTCTTTAATATGTGTCCTGTCATTTACCGTAAGCACGTGAGGGGTTTCCTGAAGATAGCTCCTTATTTTGAATGGGTTGACGTCGTTTTCTTTGAATGGGTTTGTAAATTTGGTAGTCATTTGAGTTTTCACCTTATTCTCGTCGGTAGTTTTCAGGCCGTTATGTTTCCTCCATTGTGTTATAATATAATTCCTGCCTCTCTTCCGTTCCCTGCCTAAGTGACAAATAGAAATCGATTCTTCTGCGTTGCCACCCATTGGTTGACTCCTTATAAAAGTACCTTCCGTTTTGAGCTTATGGCATCGTTGGCCGCGAGACCCCGTCCGGGGAAGTTCGGCCGCCAAGTGCAAGTCTTATTTCAGTCAACGCCACATTGAGCGACTTGCGCGTCGGTGATGAGGATGAAATGATGATGGGGACAACACAACACCCCGTCCCCGAGCGGAGAAAATCTCCAACTCAGCCGGGAGTCGAACCCGGGCCCGCTGCACGGTAGGCAATCACGTTACCACCAAACTGAGCAGGCGGACTTCCTGGGCACCAACTTTGATTAATAAATATCTATTTGCAGGCTTTGGACGTGTGAGCTACCATTACAACGTGCTTTTAGCAAGGCACCACTTTTTGGGATGTCTTATCATGTGACCAATAAATCTTGTGGCAATGTGTGATCCTCCAAATGCCCAATCTTAATCTTCCAAATGCCTTTCTTATGGCGAAAATGAGTTTTCGGGAATTTGATTTGGCACATGTAGCTGCAATGGAATATCGTCAGCTTTGTTTCAGTTTCAACTATTTGAGCTTGTATTGAAGATGACACCCTACCAAGTCTGCTATGAACATTGATAAAAAATATGTGAACTTGGTTTTGTTGGGGTTGAAAATTTGTCAATTGTCTTCAGGACAGTAACTGTCAACCATTGCTTTAAGTTCATTACACTTGTTTGGAACAGATGTCTAATCACCATTACTAACTACATAGTTATAATCGCCACCGATGACAAGTTTAGTAGCATTTCTATGAAGTAACTGGCGAAGTTCTTGACCAAACAAAAGGCTTCTATTGGCTTTGTTTTCACTGCCGGATGGCAAAGGTTTACTAGAGCTATGTCGTGAATGGCACAAACGTTTCCACGCCCACTCGGTAAAAATTCGACATCGCTTATTTGAATGTCACGCTGCATTATAATGCCAGTACCTGTTCTAGTCTCTGAGTCAATGTTAGAAATTGCTGTGATGTCAAAAATTTAGTTAGCTGCCTCGCTTGTGATTTCTTGTACTAAAGCTATATGACGTTTAATCTCCTTTAAGAAGGTGTTAAGACCTACTATCTTGGTACAACTGAATATCTAATTTATGTGAAGAGTGGGAATGTTCCAGAGAATATGACTGTGCGCCATTTATTGTTAGGTTATGTGAACACCTCATCATCTATATCGTCTGCACATTCCATTGGTTTAGGACTTCCCTCATCAGTGGAACTGTGTGAGTAATGTCTAAATCAGATGTTTTACACGTTTCTTAGCATATCGGCCTTCAGATTTTGTTTTCCCTTTTACCTGAAGGGATCTTAACTTTTTCTTTTCCCTTATATAATTTGATTTAATTCTTTATCAAGCTCTTCGTGGGTGACATCTTTAATCAGAGATTAATCTGTAATAGGCTGTTCAGGCATGTTATCTTTAACTTCGGAGGCCGCAGAGTTTTTAATTGATCGTTTTCGCTTTTTTCTACGTGGTTTGTCTACTGTATTTTCGATTGACGTAGTCGTCTGGGACACATCAGTTTCTCAGGTAACGCTACCTTGCATTTGTGGTTCCGGTTCATCACATGTCTTGGTTTCATCAGTTTTTTACTTTTTCTTCTCAGCTTCCCAATTTGATTCTGTTTCATTGGATGTATGTTTTTGGGCTTTGGAATGAATTTCAGTAAGGTCTGCAGCCACGATGTTTACCCTGTTGAGGGTCGTGCAGTTTATTCGCTTTCTGTTACTGGTTTATGAATTTCCGTTACCATTTCCTGTGTTGGTTTTGCTCTCTCATGCACTACAGCAACAGTTGGTGGCAGTATCCTATTCTAGACTTAGGCATAACTACTGGGGATGTCACTTATTCCCATTAAAGTATCGTTTCTTTCCGTGGGAAGCTGCACCAGCACTCTTTTTAGTACAATTAGTACGCAGGTGGTCAGTAGAATGACAAACAGAACATGTCTGCAGTTGCCACTGTACTTTACAAACGCTCTATTTCCCGGAATAATGCGTAAGACGAAATGTGTCTTTCTAATTCAATCCGAACGTTTCGTACACCACTGCCGACTTGATATTGGAAAGTAAGAAACCACTTATAATTTTCAGTTTTCAAAACCGTGTCGTAGTGTTTAAGGTACGGTGCTATCACTTCATCTGCGCATTCAAAACATACATTATAAACTTTTCCACTGAAGCACCAAAGAAACTGGCATAGGCATATTTATTCAAATACAGAGATACGTAACTAGGCAGACTACGGCACCGCGGTCACAAATCCTACATAAGACAAAAAGTATCTGGCGTCGTTGTTAGATTGATGTTACTACTGCTACAATGGCAGGTTATGGAGATTTAAGTGAGTTTGAACGTGGTGTTATAGTCGGCACACGAGCGTTGGGACACAGCATCTCCGTGACAGCGATGAAGTGGGGATATTCCCGTAAAAGGTCGTGTGGTTATGGGCTCCTGGCGGGGAGACCGTTTGCCAGATGCAAGTCATTCGATTTGACGCCACTTCGGCGACTTTGCGTGGATGGGGATGAAATGATGATGATTAGGACAACACAATACCCAGTTCCTGAGAGGAGAAAATTTCCAAACAAGGCGGGAATCGAACCCGGGCCATTGGGATTGACATTCTGTCGCGCTGACCACTCAGCTACCGGGGCCGGACGCATACTCCCGTACGACCATTTCACAAGTGTACTTTAAATATCAGGAATCCAGTAAAATATCAAATCTCCGACATCGCTGCGACCGGAGAAAGATCCTGCAAGAACGGGACCAATGACGACTGAAGAGAGTCGTTCAACGTGACAGAAAACAACCCTTCCACAAATTACTGCAGATTTCAATGCTGCGGCATCAACGAGTGTCAGCGTGCGAACCAGTAACATCATTGTTATGCGCTTTCGGAGCCGAAGGCCCACTTGTGTACGTTTGAAGACTGCACTACACAGAACTTTACGTCTCTCCTGTGCCCATGAACACCGACACTGGGCTGTTGATGACTGGAAACATGTTGCCTGGTCGGACGTGCCTCGCTTCAAATTGTTTCGAGCAGATGGACGTATACGGGTATGGAGATGACCTCAGGAATCCATGGACTCTGCATGTCAGCAGAGGACTATTCAAGTTGGTGGTAGCTCTGTAATGGTGTGGGGCGTGTGCAGTTGGAGTGATATGAGACCCCTGATGCGTCTAGATACGGCTCTGACTGGTGACACGCACTTAAGCAGGCTGTCTGATCACCTGTATCCATTCATGTCCATTGTGCATTTCGATGGATTCGGACAATTCCAGCAGGACAATGCGACACCCCTTACATCCAAAATCGCTAAAAAGACGTTCCAGGAACACTCTTCTGAGTTTAACCTCTTCCACTAGCCACCAAACTCCCCATACATGACGTTCTTGAGCATATATGGAATGCCTTGCAATGTGCTGTTCAGAAGATATCTCCAGCCCCTCGTACTCTTTCGGATTTATGGACAGCCCTACAGGATTTTCGGTGTCAGTTCCCTCCAACGCTATTTCGAGTTCTAGCCATGTCGTGTTGCGGCACTTCTGCGTGTTTGCGGGGATAGTGGGCAGGTGTACCAGTTTCTTTAGCTCTTCAGTGTATATTCCGGATTGCACAACCTGCATGTACTGCAGCAACATTGCCAACAGATCCCTCAAGGTGCTTGAATTTCCTAGTACTGCCACCTGCAGCCACGAGTTTGTCACAGTTTTCAGGATCTTTAAATTTTATGAACACTGAATTCTGAATGAAATCCAGTTGGAAACCTAATTATCATAATCTTCCATTCCATGTTCTTTTAAGACTGACTCACGATTTTAAATGGCGAGGATCTAACGGCATTCCTATCAAAGATAAATTGTACGTCATTTACTCTGTTGCGCGCCGTCAGTTTACTCGCAGTTTTTCTTGAAAGAGTTTTGAAGCCGTTGAGAATGCGAACGGATGTCCGCAGGCGCCCGCGCTGCCACTGATAACGCTGCCGCACTCCCTTGTCGGAGCGCTGCGCAGGCACGTCTTGACGGCGCAATTACACGGCAACAGGATTTAGAGATGAAATGACACTAAACCTGGCTATATTTTTCAATAACTTCACGAAAACTGATGGTTTTTGACGCTGCTAGAGATTACACCACGCAATCAGTCAATTGTAATGTTTTTAACCCTACTGAGCGGAACACAAAATTCCGAAAAGTATGTCAGTTACTCGAAAACGGGGGCCCACCAGGATGAATGTTTGCAGGGTATGATACCTAGGATCTTGACCTGCATCATCGTATATTTGGTTTGAAGAAGTCGATCCGATTGCTGGGAACGTCTTCTTGTGACGCTACTGCTTTCATGTGTATTTCGTTGGTATCATTACTGTAGCCCGTGTAGCACCACTAACAGGTCCTTTATTCACTTTTTTTGGGCTGTAACCAACTCCGTAATGCCAAATGTGTTGTGTCCTGTTTAGCAACTTTTAAGATTTAAGTGTGTTATAACTACACTATGAATATGCTTATGTTTGAGGCTACGTTTGTTGTATTGTCATTGGTTGCCCACTATTCATTTCGCAGTAATGAATAGTAATTGCAAAGAATTGTTGCATTCCGAGCAGCAAGAAGTTACGAAACTCGTCCCGACTTCAGCTTCCAGAATGGGGTCTCCTTAATAAACTCGTAGCATGATAAATAAGATCAACAAAAGACGCACCATGTTTGTGAAAACCAACCAGGTATGTGCCTATGCCGATGGCACTGCAGTAGTACGAAGTAAAGCCCACAAAATCAAAGAAACATATCTGGAAATGGAAACAGAAAAATTAAAAATCAGCCTCACAGTAAATGAAAATAAACAAAATGCGTAATAATGTCACACTCCGAGGAAACACTAACCCCTAAAGATTTAAATATAAATGGGAAGTGTTTCTGCCGCGCGGGATTAGCCGAGCGGCCTGAGGCGGTGCAGTTATGGCCTGTGCGGCTGAACCCGGCGGAGGTTCGCGTCCTCCCTCGGACATGGGTGTGTGTGTTTGTCCTTAGGATAATTTAGTTTAAGTAGTGTGTAAGCCTAGGGACTGATGACCTTAGCAGTTAAGTCCCATAAGATTTCACACACATATGAACATTTTTTTGAAGTGTTTCTAAAGGTGTCCTTTTTTAGTTACTTTGGAACCTTAGTACCAAACGATAACAGCAGTGGGTCGGCTACAAGGGAAAGCATATAAGCAGGGAACGGAGATCATTTGCAAATTTACAACTATTCAGAAACAGCTTTGATATAAGGTCAAAATTCCTAAAATGTAACTTCATAGTTGGACGCTGGCAAAAGATGACAGAAAAGCTCTGACAACCTTTGATGAAAAGTACTAAGTAAAGTCTATGGCCCAATACGAAAGGAACAAGGCTTGAAGATACGCGACAACACCGAGCTACAAGCAGTAGTAGAAGGAAGAGAAATAGTAAAATTTGTCATATCATAACGAATACGATGGCTAGGACACGTGGAGAGAGTGGCGGAGGATAGAGCACAAAAGGAAGTGCAGAAAGGTATTAGCCATACTGCTAGGCGGAAACGAAGACATAGAAAGAAGGTGGATAGGTGATGTAATAAAAGACTGACCAAGATGGAGTCCAGGCATGAAAAACAGCTGCAAAAACCTAGCAGGATGGAAGAATATAGTTAAAGAAGCAAGGCTTAGTAAAGGGCTGTAGCGCTACAGAGCAAGGTGAATGACTGGGACTACCTGTTGCAGTGGATGATGCTTTGAAACGAACTTCCCCACAACTTTGGTAGCTCTGAGGGATCTACTCATCAGTCAACTTAAGTGTGCCGTGTTGAATAGGAAATGCTTCCTACTCAGTATGGCACACTTCAGCTGACTCAGTACATCGTATGGTGTCTGGTCCCAAAAATACCTGTGGCTATTTCACTATTATCATAGCGTTCATAATAGCTGTTCCCATGCTCCTATCTAGTTTGACAGTTGGCTCGTATATTACAAGCGGGAGCCTCTCACTGCACGGTGCTCATTAGTTGGTTTCTGTAATAACTGAAATTTATTGTTGTTTTTGTTTGGTAATGTTTCTTCGCAATTTTACACGTTCGCTAAACATTTCTGCTTCTGTCCAGCTTCCTAACGACGTCAGCTGCCGATCCGCTCTGCAGACCATCTCTGCTAACCGTTGTGTACGAAGTACTACACACAGAATACAGAAACAGTCACTGACTCAAAATACAGCCAAAAAATCGTCATTTCAAGATATTATTTCAGTATTTTCCTGAGCTCGATTACGTACTCGGAATAGTTATTCAACTGAAGAGACTAATTTACTTTATAATGCTTGTACCACTGGAGTTGATTTCTTAACTAAGTGGCCAGAAGACGAATTAGCATCCAGTACGTGTCAGGGAAGTGTGACGGGACAGTTAAGATCCACATTATTTAAACTTGGGAATTTCCTTTCTGAAGTGAAACATGTCGTCCCACGATGAGACCGTTATGGAAAAAGAGCTGCGCAATGTCAAAAGGGAGTATACAGGGCGATTCTTAGTATCGTTCAAGAATATGGGGTACTTAAAAATGAAGGAAAAATCGAATATTTTTATGACTTTATTAAATTCTGTAGTCTTTCCTGATTACATTGATATATACATTATAGGGTTTCAAATGAAAAATGACCTATATATACCAAATTTTATAGTTACGGTCATGTATGCTGCCACGCTCCTATTATTTCTGTTGCAGAAACCAGCATTATTTCGAAAAGAACAGTGAATTTTCTGTTTCCAGCGATTATACGTATGATACATTGTATATGTTGGTAACAGTGCTGGTTTCTAGTGTCTGTAAATGGCTGTTTTTGCTAATATTTACCTTTTTCTCGCTGAAGCAGTTTTCACGTATTACTGAATGTTTGTTGCCCAAGTGCTACATATATTTGTGGAAGTACATATTCTTTAGTGTGCAATAAATAGTAACTACGCCACGTATCAAGAAATTCAATAAAAAGAAATTCCGTGGTAACCAGTTCACAAACAAAGCAAGCCACAGTGTTGAAAGTAACCTATGAGTCAGTTCTTCAGAGAAGAAACTCCCACATGGCACGCCTCCAAGTGATTAAAATTTTTGTGTTAAGAATGACGCTGTTTGTAGTGGATTTGTTGTTGTTAATGTGGGCATCTTATCTTCTTTGATAAAGGAAGTGGCGAAATGTAAACAATGTGATGGTGTAGGCTGTCTGGAAATAACTGGACAACAGAGTAGCAGGAAGGGCTTAGCGGCACAATTAGTTGTTCTGTGTAGATCCTACAATAAGTCTATCTGGAAAATGACTTCGAACACTGTGCATAATTCATATGACGTGAATTTGAACTTAGTGTATGCAATGCGTGCAATAGTAAAAGGAAAAAAGGCTGCTCAAACATTTTGTGGCTTGATGGACCTTCCTCCTCGTCCCAGTAGGTTCAGCAGTTACATAAAAATACTTTTACGTGCCTTGGCGGTTGTGTCTAAAGCATCTATGAAACGTGCAGTAGAAGAAAGTGTAAATATTAGTGAAACCAGAGACATTGCTGTTCACTTGATAGGACATAGCAACGTCGAGGACATCGTTCCTTGAATGGTGTTGTAAGTGGTACTTCTCTGGAGAATGGAAAAGTTACTGACGTTGAGTGCTTATAAAAGTACTGCCATACCTGCTAAAAAGAATGCCAAGAGGAATCTTGAAGATGAAGAAATGTTGCAGGATGAAGACTGTGCTTCAGAAATGTTCTGAGGCACACTTTAATTGGACTCATATCTTCATTCGCAATTTCCCGCAAGTTGTATTTTTCAGAATTCAGTTAAAAATATTTCCTAAAGTTTATTAAGCAATGCTCTAATTTTTTTCTGTAACTTGTAATAGTCCATACTTATGTAGTAGACCTGCGCTTTATTGCAGAATCAATTAAACTATAGAAAAACTAACATTCTTATTAGGAAAAATTAAAAAATTTAAAATGTAAGATATGATATTCTTTTAATATACATAATAGGTGGAATTAAATAGATCTGGTACCTCAGCCATCATGTCATGCATATCAGGTAAAAATTTTGTCTCCTTCAAGTGTATAACATTGGATTAAATGGTACCTCAATTTTAGTAAGAATTTTGGAAAAAATGCATCAATTTCTTTGCAATTTTTTGTATCCCTAAACAGGTTCAAAATTATTAAAAATACTTCTAATTTGTTTAGAAAGTGTGCTGCATTACCTGATATCAACAAAAAATCTGTAAAACATATACATTATAAACAGTGCATGAAAGAAATAGGTGTTCATTTTTACATAGTACTGAGCCCTAAAAATACCCTGTATCCTTAAAATTCCCAGAAGCGACATGGATGGCACTGAGACGCGTTATTTAACATTATACATGGGGCTACAAACGTTGCAAAATTTGCCACAAGTAGATGAAGAACGTTGAACATTTGACGTCATCAGATGAGACGAAGCAAAAGCTATTCTTATTTTGAGCTTGTTTCCTTTTGACCCTTCTTTCTTTGTTTACAGACTTCACTTAGTAAAGAAAATGTAGACCGTTTACTGGTAGCATCGCAATTCGAAAGCTTATACTCATTACTTGTGACGCAATACTATAGGTTTCCAGTGTAGTGCATTTTACAATAAACTAGCGGAGATCGCGAGACCGATAAATAAAATAATATATTTTACCTCGATGTAAATACATAATTGCGTAACGCAGTGAAAAAAAATTACAGCCTACCATATACAAAATTCAACCACTGAGGCCCACGTGCTAGAGTTGCGCACTTAAACCCGGAGCCACACCGTTGTGAATACTTGGGTTGTAATGATCAGGTATGGCAGATCCATAGCCTTAGTCGCTGTACTTGCGGCGAGGTACGTTATCTGGTGACGTCGCAGGTTCCACATTTGTCATCCATTTTTGGGGTATTTCCCGACATTTGCTGCCCCATGTGCGTCATATCAAAGTAATTGTCTCATCGTCAGCTTTGTGGCTTCGGGGATTTTTAAACGTTAATAAGAACAACCATGTACGTTACGGGTGTTTGCAGGCACAGTTCTGTAACGGTACGGATAACAGGTGGATTACAGTGTGAGAGTAAAATGGCCCCACAACTGGAAAAATGCCACAAAGTTTAAACACACCAGACAGTATGATCCTTTTGGGCGGAACGTCTAAAATGCACATGTGAGTGTAATGTAATAACTTCAGATTGACGATTCAGATTGTGATCAGTCACTGGAATCAATCACATATTTTGTGTTGGTCGCATAATCTGTCCGGAGATACTGAAGATACAACAATCCGATAAATTTAACCGTGGCTACCGCACTGGGGTTTATGAAAAGAACCACTAGAAGGTGTAACTCGCGAGAAAAGCTTGGTGGATGAATGTGAAATAGTAGTGATACCACAAACAAACTGCACAACAGAGGATATAACACTCGAAGAAGCGCTTACTGCTGAAATTCTGACAGCACGATTGACTACGAATCGAGAAATATATTTCCCCCAATGAAGTTCCCCCATAATTACACACAATGAAAATAAATAAAAACCATCAGTTTAGAGAGAGATGCCAACAAAGGTTTAGGCCGTGTCCCATCTACCATTTAAGATGAAGAAATGTATTCTAGCACATAACGTACTCTTCCTATATGCTCGTGTAAAGAAATCGAAAACTTTGTAGCAGATTAAAACTGGGTGCCGGACCTAGATTCGATCACGGAAACGACCTGTTTCACAACTGACATCATTATCCAAAATGTCTGACAAGTGATGTGTTCTAGAATAGAATAGAATATAGAATAGCAAAAATATACTCGGCAAATCACAGTTTCAATTTTCCGAAGAGCTGCTGCAGTGAGAGCGCCACTGGCATCTTGACTCACAAAATTTTACAAGTAACAAATAACGAAACAGTGCAGGATGCTATTTTCTGGGACCCATCAAATTAATTTGACTGCATGAATCACAATATTCTCCTAGATATAATGAAGCTTTGCCCACAGAACAACAAATCCAGTATCTAACCAAACCAATGCAGAAAGCTCTATTTAGTGATTCAACCAATTTAGTCCAACGACATTAATCTGGCTGGGGAGATATCATGTATGGAGTACCCCACTTTTGTTCCTCATATAGCAAACGATCTTCCCTCTAATACACAAGAAAACACAGTTCTTTTTGCAGGTGACACTAGTAGTATAATCAGTCTAAGCATAGATACAGCAACAAAAGAAATGGTAAATAAGATTCTGCAAAGTATCATTGAATGGTTTTCTGAAAATAGTCTCACCCTCAGTTTCTTTAAAGACACAACATACTCAGTTCTGCACGTCTAAGGGTACATTGTGCGTAATAATAAATATGATGGAAAATTCAAAAACCTTATTTGTCCATAATTATGAGAATTTGAACTGGAGATAGCATATACTGGACCTCCAAAAACAGTTAAGCCCCACTTGCACTTAGAATCATTGCAAATCTTGGGGAGAAGCATTTCAGTAATATTTTGGAAATTTTCGTTCAGTAATGTCATGTGGAATAATTCATATGGAATAATGTTCTAAGATAACTGAACTTTATAAGGATGAATGTCTTAGTTGCTTAAGAAAGCGCTATAAGAATAATACGAGGTGTTCACCCACGAGCATCTTGTAGACATCTGTTTAAGGAGTTGCGCATTCCGACTAGTGCTTCAAAGCAGGTTTAGTTTGTCGTGAAGTTTGTTGTAAATAATACATTGCTATTCAAAAGGAACATATACAATGTGAAAAGGAAAAATTACAATTCATTTCTCATGTTGTATTTAGCACAAAAACGGGTCCATAATGCCGCACCTAAAAGCTTTGCTAACTTACCCAATTATATAACATGAGTGACAGACAGCAAAGCCAAATTGGGAAACAAACTGAAAAAGTTTCACCTTGACGACTCTTTCTAATCTGTAGAAGAATTTCTGTTGTTGCAATGTGTAGGATTTTGTGGACAGGAATTACTGCCATCTGTACATTTAATGCTAGTAACAAAGAAAAAACTTACAATTGTTTAGCACATAGGCGTATGGACAAGTTAGTTTGGGATGTGACTGTAAAATGACTCGTTATACGTCATTACGATTTATCGTGCAAATGATGCATGGAACATGAAAACGCATAACTGACTTCGACAGCAATGCACTTACCGACTGAGCTACTCCAGTCACCACGCATGACCCAGCTTCACAGCTTCGCTTCTGCAGTAACGTACCTCTTGTTAGTTTACAAACTTCACAGAAGCTCGTAGCTGACTAGCACTTCTCCATACAACGATGTGATTCCCGGTCAAGCACGCAGTTTCAATCTGTCAGCAAGTTTCAAAGCAACGCACACACCTCTTCAGCATGAAAGATTGATTCTGGAAACAATCCTCTAGGCCGCTGATAAGTGTTTTCTACGGATTTTCGTCCTTCCACCAATGTATGCAAGAGAGCTATAGCGAGGTTTCTGTAAACATTAGTCTTTATAATATTGCTTGAATTTCTTGGTATAGGGGTCGAATTGCAAATCTGATCGAAAGTAAGAGACCACGAAATGCTTTGTTGAAATTTCGCCAGATCACGCCAACATTTTGCTGGGTCATTCTTCCGTCACTTCATGATAGAACAACTTCATAATTATAAACGTAATGCACAACTTTTGTCAGTTCAGTACTTCATAATTATAAATGTAAAGCACAATTTTTATCAGTTCAGTACCTATCAGTTCAGTACTTATCTCTCCCTACTCTGTGCGACACCCTTAACCTTCGTAGCTCCCTTCGTTATCCAGTTGAATGTGTAACTACAAAAGGCGGAGGACATCAGACGCTGGGCTAACAGTTCCCTAGGGCCCTAGTCAGCCGCCCACAAAGGCGTCCTCTGAGACCACGAGACTCCCCGTGCAAACAAGTCGCGGGGCAGCAGCCGCCGGACAGCAAGTTACTCTCTCTGTGAGTCTTGTTAGGGAAACTTCGAGACAACACGAGCGAAAGAAATGGCCACAGAACTCATCATTTCTAAGGATAGCGTGTAGTGCAATTATCTTCCAGATCGAAAAGCAGCTTCTTGAAGGTTCCATTGCTGGATGAGATCCTCCGTTCTTTTGCTTTTTCTTTGCTTTATCGTTTAAACTTGTTGTGGTTGTTTGTAGGTAGCGTAGATGAACCACGGAAATTTAATAAAAGCCGTGACGATCTATAAAGTCATTCGTGGTCCCAATATGTTCGTTACAGATGTTCTGGTACTTGGATTAACGACCTGATCACTCACCTCTTCCACACAGTATCCATCTGTTTGTTTTGTAAATGCTGGCAGCACTCTACCTCCACAGCAATCAATGTACATGCGTGTGTATTTTAGTGTTGACTTTGGCGCATAGTGTTGACATTTGAAGAAAGAAGTTGTGTACTTTGTAGAGACCTTAGTAGGGTTGGGATTCTGTATAACTGTTGATTTTTAAAAAAAGAAAGAGAAAAAAACGCCTGGAGGTGTAAGCAATAAGAGGAGGCAATGAAAAATGTACATACACTGAGAAGCCAATACATTGTGACCACTGCCCGACGCGAGGTTGTATGCTGCGTGGTGGTGCTGAGGGAACGTGACGCGGTAAGAGAAGTACTGTGTTGTGAGCGGAACACAGACGAGTGGGGAATCATTCTAGCGACGATAAGTGGTGCTAATAAGGAAATCCACCGACTAAAGCGACTTTGACAAAAGCCAGATTGATGTGGCCCAGTGCCTGCGAGCGGTATCTGGGAAACAATTAAGGTGGTGTGCGGGAAGTGGTTGAAGAATGCTGAAATCACGAGCAGGTGACAGGAAGTTGGACGCCCATACCTCATCACAGAACATAGGAATCGGAAGTTTGGCCACTCTCTGAAGTAGGATAGGTGGCGATCTTGGCCGATCTGACGATCGTTCAGCGCACAGTGTCGAACACGGTATTCCGCAGCCGAGGACCCCTCCGTCTTCCCATGTTGACCCAACAACACAGTGCGCGCGGGATCATCGAGACTGGACCGTGGACCACTGGAATCGGGTCGCCTGGTCAGATGAATCCCGTGGATCATCGAGACTGGACCGTGGATCACTGGAATCGGGTCACCTGGTCGGATGAATCACTAAACCAGGACGATGGTTGTGTCCAGACACTCCTTCATCCAGGCGAACGGCTGCTGCCGCGGACGCAGTGGACATTCACCTGGGCTTCCATGGGGCCTACGGTCGTAATCGAAGCCACCATGACAGCTGTGGACTACGTGAACATTATTAGGGACCACCTGTAGCCCCTTACACTTGATTCTTTCCCCAACAGCGATGGCATCTTCCAGCAGGATAACTGGCCATGTCACAAGGCCAGAATCGTGCTATAATGGTTTGGGATGCATGATAGTGAACTCACGGTGATGTGTTGGCCATCAGATTCGGTCTATAAATCCGATGATACCCAACTCGGACTCTATCTGGCGCCAGCTCCGTGCACACACCAACTACCCATAAATTACGGGAAGCGTGTGACCTGTAGGCATCTGCTGCCACAAACTTCTGGAAACCAATTAAGTACTTTTCGAATCCATGAACGCAGAATCACTGCTAAATTATATTTCAGAGGTGTACCAACACGCTTTTACGTTGGTGGTCATAATGTTTTGGCTCGTCAGTGTATCATGAGAAAGATCAGTTTTTTGGTACATCTGACAGTTTATTTGGAGAGTTTTATCGCTTTTAGCATATTTGTAGGTTGAACACACGCGTGATCCGTATTCTTTGGCTACAAGAAGTTGTAGTATTATTGAGTAGAGCGAAGGTGTCGGAAGCAGTTTTCGGACAGAGAGAAAAAGCGTGCATTGTGTCATATTAGAGTAAGGAGCTTGGTTGACGGAGGTGCCGCCCAGAAAGGAAGTTAGAGATGATTTCATTTAACATTTTACAATCATAAATAATTATTATATTATTATTATTATTATTATTATTATTTAAATTTAGGAATTATCATCATGCTGTAAGGCATCTTTAAAGTGAATTTTCTCCATTAGTGCGTGTTTTTGGTGACTCCATGCATACAGGAAAAACTCACATCTATCCTGCCCCTGGTCTTCTGGTATTGCATGTTGCTAGTCATTATTTGACCCATGCTCCACCTTAAGACTTGGAAGTATCCACGTAGCAGCACATTTTGATTGCGAAACCAATAATAATCATCGGGTATAGCCAGAAGAACACATGAGTGGTATTGTTATCATCATGACCTTTACCAGAAGGTTTTTTGCTGCTAGAGTGAAAAATCATCATTCGTAAAAAACATTTTCTGAGATTTTCATATAGTTACGTTAAGACACATTCCAGCGTTCGTCCTACACTTTTAAAAATACTAAGGCAGACTGACATGGTTTCTAAACCAGCATCTCCCAGAGAATTGAAGTAAATACTGCTGATTCATGAGGATGTACATACATCCCAGGTAATCAGGACTGATAATTGGTTATATGTCTATAATTTTAACTATTTAACCAAGAAATTGATTACCTGAGGTACCAAACAGCGATGCAGACAGTTCTGCTGTAGACTATCCCTGGCTGCATGCCTTTCTGTTCGTCGTAAACAAATCAGTATGGATGATCTTCGCAGAGGTTCTATTTATTTATTTATTTATTTGCTGTTATTAAGGCAATCGAAAATTCTGTTGGCAGTAAATATGATAACCCAAGGAACATGAGTACGTCTCTAAAGGGATTAACTGTCTAGTGGTAGAGGTAGAACAACTTGCACCATCTTGATACATAAAGTGCGAAATGTGTCTCGAGCAAATTTTGACAAGCATCTGTCTAAAGGAGTAATAATTGCACGATATTTTAAACATTTTATGGCTGTGAGGTCAGCGACCGTGTATGCCATTATATAAAAAGTAGTAGTCAGCCAACCGATTACACATAATATTATTTTCTTTGTAAAAGACACATTAACCAGATTTCAATAGTTCTAAGACAATCTTCATCAGGATGGCAAAAGCTACCTACAAAAATATATAAGGTATAACTAATGTACATAGAATAGATACATATGTGAAAATTCTCAACTAAAACCAGAAAACTGTACTTACATGAAATCACATAAGAACTATAAAATTTCAGCAACAGTGCTCACCTAAAATGACATGCTCGTGTTCCATGAGTCAAGAATAAAAATCATAATAAAAAAGACAGGGAGTTATCACGGAATAATAAATACATGGTGGCAAGTGGCGGCCCAAGTTTAACAGCTGAGCCGGCTGAGACTGGCACATACGCAGCACAAGAGGCATCAGACTAAACGGCATGTAAGCGACACTGCCATGAGATAGGAACGAGGATTAGCAGTGCCATCTAGTAACAAAACGGCAAACTTACAAACATTTGCGTTAAAAGCAATTGTAGATGTACACTTGTAACATATCTGGGTATCCAGATAACAGACAATATTAAATTTGCAAAAATAATAACGCAGCCTTTTTACAGGTAGTTTTAAATAAAGTAAAAAACTGACACTGACAGTTGGATAAGGGAAACCGACATTGCCGACACTACTGTGGGGAAAAATTCGAAAGCCTCGGGGGATTACCCGAGAGGTCTTAGGCGCTGCAGTCATGGACTGTGCAGCTGGTCCCGGAGGAGGTTCGAGTCCTTCCTTGGGCATGGGTGTGTGTGTTTGTCCTTGTTGTTGTTGTTGTGGTCTTCAGTCCTGCGACTGGTTTGATGCAGTTCTCCATGCTACTCTATCCTGTGCAAGCTCCTTTTTCTTCCAGTACTTACTGCAACCTACGTCCTTCCGAATCTGCTTAGTGTATTCATCTCTTGGTCTCCCTCTACGATTTTTACCCTCCACGCTGCCCTCCAATGCTAAATTTATGATCCCTTGATGCCTCAGCACATGTCCTACCAACTGGTCCCTTCTTCTTGTCAAGTTGTGCCCCAAACACCTCCCCAATTCTATTCAATACCTCCTCATTAGTTATGTGATCTACCCATCTAATCTTCAGCATTCTTCTGTTGCAGCACATATCGAAAGCTTCTATTCTCTTCTTGTCCAGACTATTTATCGTCCATGTTTCACTTCCATACATGGCTACACTCCATACAAATACTTTCAGAAACTACTTCCTGACACTTAAATCTATATTCGATGTCAACCAATTTCTCGTTTGTCCTTAGGATAATTTAGATTAAGTAGTGTGTAGGCTTAGGGACTGATGACCTTAGCTGTTAAGTCCCATAAGATTTCACACACATTTGAAAATTTTTTGAAAATTCTAAAATCAGTGAAGTCTAAATAACGACTCTAAACCGTCAAAGAAGTTTTTACTACGCAACTGTAATTGTTCGATAAGAATAAAACCATTCTTAAGCGACAGGGGTGTTTGAAAATTTCCAATTCTTCACGGATATCGAATCTGTGACCTTTTTTCTCAGAGTGTAGGATTCTGATATCTTGCACGTTTTTGGTTTTATGTCCTGTGATTAACAAATGGTAGGCAAAGGATGAATTGTTAATATTAGTACCCTTTTTCCAAGATGTTCTCTAAATCTTACAGATATGTCTCGCTCTGTTTGTCCTGTGTAATAGCCGGACAACAGTCACAGACGATTTTATAAACTCCTGACTTTTGCTAGTGAGACTGTGTTGAAACCAGTTTGTGAATAAGATTATTTTTTTTAATGAAGAATTGGTGGAAAACGCCACATTGCAATCAAATTCGTTTTGGGGAATACTCTGTATTCTGTAAGAGACAGATCCAAGAAAAGGGGATAGAAATGAAAATTGTCTCATCAATTCGGTGATTAATGGAAACGCCAAGAGTGGTGATTCTGTCATTCGTTTTACTTTTGAAAATGGTACTTACTATTTTGGTTTCGTAGCCATTATTAACTGCTATAGTTTTGATCAAATTTATTTCTGCTCCAACATTTTGAGTGGATAAGGGAATAGAAATAGCTCTACGGACAGCTGCATGGAAGAAGGCTTTTTTATGATGCTGGGGGTGTGTTGAAGTAAAAGGTACTATGTGATCAGTGCAAGTTTCTTTACGGAAGGCATAGGAGATTTTGTCATCTACTTTGCCAGAGTAAGGCCTGAGAATTGTTATTATCGGAATTCCATTTCAGGCTCGCAAGTGAAAGTAAGTTTTAGGTTAAGTTCGTTGAAAATTTTAAATATGTGATCAATCCCGTTATTGGCTCCTGTAAATAATGAAAATATGGTCAACATATCTAAAATATGAAATAGCGCTTAAGACAGTGGCTGAACAATTTTCAAAAATTTTTCTTGCAGGAAATTTATAAAAATGTTGCTAAGTTTCCTGCTAACGAGTTTCCCATCGCAAGACCATCAGGTTGCTGATATAATTCTCCATCGAACTCGAAATAATTATATTTAACTAGGATTTGAAGCAAATTCATGAAATCAGTAATTTGTATGTCAGAAATATCTTTTTTGGAGAAACGTAGATTTTTTTGGACTATGTCCAACGCTGTTTTGATATGTGTAGAGATCTTTAATTTCGAAATCAATTAGCATAGTATCTTGATCAGAAGTATGTCTTTAACTTTATTCACTCAGTTTTGACTGTTGGACGTAGAATAATTATTCTGAAAAACAAAAGAGTTTTTCAATTTGTCATGCAGAAACCTACCTAGGTCTTGGTAGGCACTATTCATACAATTTTAAAATTCACACTATTCATACTATTCGAGATAGGACGTACAGGATGTCCTAATTTATGAACTTTAAACTGTACACGTAACTTTTGAGCTTGAGGGTTCATGTTAAGAAACTGCCTTTTTTGATAAGGTTTAAGTAAAAATTTAGCAGCGGTAACTGTGGCTCCGATATCACATCTTCAAATTGATGATGTTTGGGTTCTTATTAATGACAGCCTAGATAAATGCAATCAGACTATTGTTAATAGGCATGAAAAGAAATTAAGAAAACTGTCTCGTCATTACCTGTAAAAAAGGCTTGTAGTACTACTGTTGTTGCTGTGGTCTTGAGTCCAGAGACTGGTTTGATGCAGCCCTCCATGCTACTCTATCCTGTGCAAGCTTCTTCATCTCCCAGTATCTACTGCAACCTATATCCTACCGAATCTGCTTAGTATATTCATTTCTCGGTCTCCCTCTATGGTTTTTACCCTCCACACTGCCCTCCAATACTAAATTGGTGATTCCTTGATGCCTCAGAACATATCCTAGCAACCGATCCCTTTTTCTAGTCAAGTTGTGCCACAAATTCCTCTCCTCCCCAATTCTATTCAGTACCTCCTCATTAGTTACGTTAGCTGCCCGACTAATTTTCCGCATTCTTCTGTAGCACCACATTTCGAAAGCTTCTATTCTCTTCTTGTCTAGTAGTACTACTACATTTAGAAAAATTGATCACAAATTTTTTGATAGAATTTTAAATAAACCTGGCAAAATTTTACAAAAGACGAAGTCTCCTTGCTTGAAAAAGGATGAAAATATAATGTTATGCTACAATTGTCTAACAAAAATGTAATATAAAACATCCAGAATGAGATTTTCACTCTGCAGCGGAGTGTGCGCTGATATGAAACTTCCTGGCAGATTAAAACTGTGTGCCCGACCAAGACTCGAACTCGGGACCTTTGCCCGCGAAAGGCAAAGGTCCCGAGTTCGATTCTCGGTCGGGCACACAGTTTTAATCTGCCAGGAAGTTTCAATATAAAACATGGTTGTAGATTTGAAAACTGACCTTGACGGCGCAAAAATAGAAAGCTCTCGTCAGATCAGAATATTCACGTGATGTGTGCAGTATTGTTAGGAAATACTTAACTGTTTCCCAATTCTTGTTAGTAATGTTATAAAAATAATTAAAGCGATTAGTAATAAACTTAAAGTAAAGATTTTGTAATAAGAAAATCTGATAAAGGGAATGCCATCGTCATCGCTAAAAAGCAAGAATATATTACGAAAACCTTTCAGTTTTTTCGACGTAAACGATATTTACGAATTACATTAGGATCCCACTCCTGTTTGCAAAAGAAATCGTAGCCGCTTTTAACGATGCTAAATTTGTACTTGAACTTTACCAAAAAAGGCTGTTAATTAACATAAGCCCTCGAGCTCCAAAGTTACGTGTACAATTTAAAGTTCATAAATTAGGACATCTGTACGTCCGATATCGAATAGTATGAATACTGCCTAGCATGACCCAGGTGGATTTCTGTACGACAAATTGAAAAACTCTTTTGTTTTTCAGAATCATTATTCTACCTCCAACAGTCAAAACTGAGTCAATAAAGTTAAAGACATACATTGTGATCTTGATACTATGTTAATTTCATTCTCTCTACACGAATGTGCCAGGCAAAACAGCATTGGACATAGTAGAAAAAATTTACGGTACTTCAAAAATGACATTTCTGATGAACAAATTACTGATTTCATGACTTTGCTTCAAATCGTAGTTAAATATAATTGTATCCAGTTCAATGGAGAATTATGCCAGGAACCTGATGGTCTTGCGATGGAAACCCGTTAGCAGGAAACCTAGCAGACATTTTTATAAATTCCCTAGAAGAAAAATTTTTTGAATATTATTCAGTTGTTGCTTTAGGCGTTATTTCATATTCTAGATATGTTGACGATATTTTTATTGTTTATAGACGACCCAATAATGGGATTGATCACCTATTCAAAATTTTCAACGGACTTAACGTAAAATTTACTTTCACCTGCGAGCCTGAAAAGGAATTCCGGAAATTACACAACTGAGACCTTACTCTAGCAAAGTAGAAGACAAAATTTCCTATATCTTCCGTAAAGAGACTTGCACTGATCACGTAGTATATTTACTTCAACACAAAAGCCTTCTTTCATTCAGATGTCCATAGAGCTGTTTCTATTCCCTTATCCAATCAAAATGTTGAAGCAGAAATAAATTTGATCAAAACTATGGCCGTTAATAATGGCTACGAACCCCACATTGTACAAACAGGGCGAACTATGCCTGTAAGAGATCTAGAACATCTTCTAGGAAAAAAAGGGTACTAATATTCATAGTTTACCCTGCCGACCACTTGTTAATAATAGGGTATAAATCCAAAGAAGTGGAAAATGTCAGTATCCTACACTCCGAGAAAAAAAGTCACTGGTTATCTTTGAAGAAATGGAAATTTTCAAACACCTCTCGCTTAAAGACGGTTTTATTCTTAACAAACAATTACAGATGCGTAATAAAAACTTCTTTTAAGTTTTAGAGTCATTACCTTGAACTGACTAATTTTCGAATTTTTCCCCACAGTAATGTCGGGAATGTCGGTTTCCCTTATCCAACTGTCAGTGTCAGTTTTTTACTTTATTTAAAACTAATTGTAAAAAGGCTGATTCATTATTTTTGCGAACTTTCATACTGTCTATTACCTGGGTACACAGATATATTACCATTGTATACCTATATCCATGTAATTTTGCTTTTAACGCAGATGGTTATAAGTTTGCGGTTTTGCTACTAGATGGCACTGCTAATCCTCATGTCCATCTCACGGCAGTGTCGGCTTACATGCCGTTTAGTCTGATGCCTCTTGCGTTGCGTATGTGCCAGTCTTAGCCAGCTACAGCAGTTAACTTATTCCATGATAGCTCTGTCTTTTTTATTATGGTTTTTATTCTTGACTCATGTAACACAAGCATGTCATTTGACGAGAGCACTGTTCCTGAAATTTTAAAGTTGTTACGTGTTTTCATGTAAGTCCAGTTTTTTTGATTTTGGTTGAGAATTTTCACATATATATCTATTTTATATATATTATTTATACCTTATATTTTTCTTTAGGTAACTTTTACCATTCTGTTGAAGATGGTCTTAGAACTATCGAAACCCGGTTAATGTGATTTTTACAAAAAGATAAAATCATGCGCAAATGGTTGGCAGACTATTAAATTTTACGTAAGTAATAGTTTCACTTATCTTGTATTGGCTGTGAATGTCAGAGCTCAACAGACGTTTAACAAAAGTGCATTTTGACTGATTATAAAAGAAGCAAGTCCTTCATTTGTTTTTCATTTTGAATGAAATCTTCTACTTAGTAAGGGGTGTGTTACAGCATTTTTACAAGCAACAAGAATCACTGCTACGAAATGTGGCCAGCAGGCTTATAAAACACATGGGTTGATGATACCCCTTTCTTCTTCATAGGAAGGAGTGCCTATACCTGTCTTACGATTCATCGATCTTAATTTGCCACTGCGCCTTTAGCTAAAATTCGTACTTTTTGGCCCCATCACAATGGTAAACATGACACAAGTTCCTGCATATTTGTCTCATAATGTTTTTTATTAGTACAATCGAGCCAATAATAAATTCCCAGTGTACAGGTAACGTTACTGGTGTTTTTAAGGGGCGTGTTACACCATTTTCGCAAGCAACAAAAGATTCACTGTTAGGAAGCATAGCCAGAAACCTAATGAAACCACATTACGGTATTTTCTCGTCAGGCTGACTTCCATAGCAGGTTGGATTAGTAAGTGAGGGATGTAATTATCGCACACTCTATCTTAAACATATGGTCCCTGAACAAATTACCCAGTAGAGTTTTACAAGAGTAAAACATATACCAAGGATTAAGGAGAATTTACGAAACGAGTGGTCGCATTTACCATCTTGCAAGAACATAAAAAAAATTATTAATATCCCTTCCTCCGCCTTTTCCTCTCGGCAGCATCAGGCTCTGAACTCCATTCCAGTATTAGCTGGTTTGTGCTTTTTCATGAATAAGAATGTCGTAGATGGGGAATTTTCGGAGCTCTAACAATATATGAGAACCAGGAGAGGATTACTTTCATGGTAAAAGTTTAACGTCTAACACTTTACAACTGATAATTTATTGTATCGAGTGCATGTAGGGGTATTTTTGCTACTAAATAATGCATTTTTATTAGTAAGATTGTGTGAGAAGGTCCAATTCCTTACAAATGTGTTCAACGACATACATGAGGCGTTTAGAAAAAAAAAATTAGAACGTTTTCATTCATAGAGCATCCACCTGCTGCTTCACTTTTCGGCGGGTGACACACTGGAAGCCTCATCAAGCAGCTTCCTGCGATTAGAGGCGCCATTGTTAGTGCATGGGCAGTCGTCAGCTACAGTTTCTTTAATCGTTGTAGGGCAGCTTCTGGCCGGTGTGATGCATGCTATACTATGTAATCAAAAGTATCCGGACACCTGCTGATAATGACTTACAAGTTAGTGGTGCCCTCCATCCGTAATGCTGGAATTCACTATGGTGTTGGCCCACCCTTAGCCTCAATGACAGCTTCCACTCTCGCAGGCATACGTTCAATCAAGTGCTGGAAGGTTTCTTGCGGAATGGCAGCCCATTGTTCACGGAGTGCTGCACTGAGGAGAGGTATCGATGTCAGTCGGTGAGGCCTGGCACGAAGTCGGCGTTCCAAAACATCCCAAAGGTAGGATTCAGATCAGGACTCTGTGCAGGCCAGTCCATTCCAGAAATGTTATTGTCGTGTAACCACTCCGCCATAGGCCGTGCATTAGGAACAGGTGCTCGATCGTGTTGAAAGATGCACAACTTAAGCAGGTTGTGTAGGACGTTTTCCTCCTGTTACCATCAACCAACATGCACACTTTGAGGCTGTGGAGAACTGTGGCCGCTGCAGTCTTATTTGGTTGGTGGGAACGTGTACATACAAACCGCACCTATTTATGAACCATCTAAGATGTTGCACACTAATACTGTGACAGTTACATGTCTCTTTATTGTACCTCGGAGTACTGGTAGATCTCGCCCACTGTCAGTGCTCCCGATGTACCCAGTATAGTTCAAGTGGGCTTGTGTGTGTGTGTGTAGGGGGGGGGGGGGATATATAGATTCATCGCATTTCGACGCTACAACCGCCCGCCCCCCTCCACCCGCCACGTTCGAAGCACTAACCTCACCAATGTGACGGTCGCAGGATGATTGCTAGCTCTACTACTCGAATTTTTTACTTACCTTCTAGCAATGTCACACACTGCCTAGTAATTACGCGATAATTTATATTGTGTTACATGTCTTCATTTTTCCTGGGAGCTCTGCCTGACCAAGATTAACACCACCCACACTCAATGACTATTTTTTGAAAGGTTCATTCTAATTGGTCCAGAGAGAAAGAGGAAAGGAAAGAGAGGGGGAATGCTTGAAGTTTAAACTGCTAGCAACATTTATTCACAATGTGGACCGTAGATTTCTGCTGGTGACCATATAAGCATCTGCAAGTTACGACAGGTTTGCTGTGGTGGAATGTCCCCTCCCTGAACTCCAGATTTCGTAGCAGCGGCTTTTGCTCCAGCAACTAGGTCTGTAATGTCAGAGACGATTACACGATATAGTTTAAATGAAGCAAATTTCTCTACCCTGCGACAGCCAATCGCAGAGTTTCATATCCTACAAGAATCTCACTTGTCTTATTCGACCTGCACTATCTGGCGAATGCATGTGTGAGTTCTGGATAATCTAGATGTGCATTTTTAGTATACTTTGATATTTCCGCTGAGGCGTTGGGACCTTTCTGCTGTGGGTGGCAGGTCCCTTGCAGTTGTGCAAAGTCACTGTGCCACGGTGATGTAATGGTTAGCGCCTGTGCCCAGTGAGCAGGAGACCAGGTTTCAATCCTGGCCTTGGTACAAATTTCCATTCAGCTTTTCATTCCGCTTATATACATCATAGATGTTAGAGACTTGAGAAGGTCACTGGAACCATATGATCGTAGTTGTAAACAATAAAATAATTCGGATCCATGCTGCATTGGATTCGCTGAGAACATCATGATGCCGACGTGACGTAGACAGTGTGGAATGAAATCAACGTAATTCAATATAATAATTGTGTACAACTTGGAGAAACCGAAAAACTGGGTGAAATGTACGTAAAATTGTGGGAAAACGAGAGTACTTGCGTATCTGTCGTCCAGGAGGAGGGACGGGAGGGGATGGGGAGAGGAGAGGAGGATAGGTGGGGATCTTGCTGAGTGATCATGATTAATTCCCTGTTTTTCCTTAGTGGGAGTAGAGAGGGGAGTAGACTTGATTACAATTCACCCAAGTGGGTAATCTGACTATGAATGTGTAAACTGATAGCCCTTATCCTGTAAGTGATCTTCAGATAAGGTCATTGTCTGCACCTCAACTGACCACGCTATCCTACTGACAGGATCTTCTAAAGAGAGGGGGAATGTTACAACACTACTTCCAGAATTGGCATTCGCTACCTTTGGCCAAGCGAGTAGAAGACTGTCGCTGCATTCATCTGCCAGAAGCTGGAAAGGAGCCGGACTGAGATGATGGAAGTCTCCATCCTGACACCAAGCCAACTTTAGATGCCATACGCTTAGCCCTGCCGCGTGGGCTGAATAGCAGCGGAGTTTGAGTGCCAGACCTTCACAATGGTGACCTGGATTACACAATGCCTGGGACTGTTACTGTGTCGCTTCTGTGATCTACGCATAAAAAATTATGTGCTGTCAGAAAAGGGCTGCATAGAGTGGCCATAGGTACATCTCCCTCCAGCTATGATTTGTCGCTACCTGCATGAAAATTAGTCGACAACAGTCGTCAAACTGATGTGAGTCATCCAGTCTCAGCTACTACTATTCGCTGTGTCCACTAGCCATGAGTCTTTCGTCTGTCAGAGCTGAACTGCTATCTACTGTCGTACTCCAACCGACTTGAGGGCAACTACCTGGGAGTCCTTCGTTCGCAGTCTGCAGTCAGATGTCTCCTATACTGGGCCGATACCAGGTTGCTAACTTGTCACGAATTTGAGCCGTGCGGCGTTACTGGCTTACGTTGGAATCTGTTGCTATGAGGTGCCTGAAAAAGTGCTAATTCAGCTCCTTCATCTTGCTGCCTGTCCAGCCTGACGCAGCTCTCCATACCTGCTGATGCGCTAATTTGGCTCCTTCACCTTGTCGCCTGTCTGGCCTTGTGAATGTGCAGCTGGCTGGTGGGATCTGAGATAAGCAAGCACTATCACCCAGAACCAATGTGCTGACTGTAGCAAGATGACGCCTCTATGACTCCACGGTGGCTGACCACCTGATTCTACATGTCTGCTTCCCTGTCAACTATCCTTCATCGTCATCACGACTTGCTACGACGTCAATAAACAATTGATCCTTCCTGACCCTAAGCTCGCTATAGAGTGTATGTGTGCGACGGTGGTAAGGAATCACAACAATGAACATGGACTAGAATGCATATGTCAAAATTCACCGTAGGCAAGTGTTGTCCTTGCACATTTTCGTGATGAATATTTCGTGGATAGTCCAGCCTTCCAAGACGTCAACAGCCGTATGCACAAGCTTACACGCAAACGTTTCTCGCACCTTGTCGCTCTCTGAGTTGCCGAGTAGATAACCCGATCTTATTCTCACTGAAAATGTCCGTGATTATTTGGAACAGTGGTTGAAACACAACAGTTTCCAGAATTTAGTAGTTATACGGGAGCTGAGTATCCATTAGTAGCTTTAACATTATATCATATTCCTGAACAATTTTGTGGACTCTTCGCCACCAAATGAAGTCCACTACCAAGCGTAGAGGCGGTGTTACATGGTATAATTGTTATGTATCTTTAGTGTGACTAATTTCAGTCCAGACATTGCGTCCTACGGATCACTCCGTCATCAGGTTGCTACACGGTATAAAGCTCAGTAGTGATTCACTTGTACTCTTGGTTGAACCTGTGTAGAAGTAACCATAGCATAAATTTATTAGCGTGTGTGATCATAAATTTGTTTGGTTCTCAGACTACCCATTCCGGTCAACAATGACCATCTTCAGATCTGTAGTAAAATATTAGGAAACCGTAAATACAACTAGTGGATTGTCCCCAGCTTAAACCACGTATTACAGGCGTACCTAGTTTAAAAACATGTCCTAATATAAAGGAGGCATAGTGGCATAGTCAAAAGATAAACACCAAATTAGCTTAGCATCGCCACGCATATATAAAACATTTTGTATACGAGAGTTATCGTGTTAGCAGCACTACAATTGCTACCTCTAACGGGATTACGACACAGACGTTTTGTGTTTACTGTGCAGCAATTTATTACAAAGAGTAGCGCTGTAAACTAGGTTAGTATAGACCACATTTTGTATATGAGCGACGTTGAAAAGCTGATTTTCTTGGATTTCTGAGGATACCACTATGGCTCCATTATATTAGGATATGTATTTAAAACAGATATGCCTCGTCATATTTGAAGCACATAATTCTGACATGTATGTCAGTAATACTTTTCATTAAGGTCTATTTTATTGTTTTAAACGAGAATAGATAAACGTTTATCGATCGATCATACACTTATTACTTTAACATAGTATCTTCTTTTTTAGTGAGCTTTTTACTGAGCTTCTTTTGCCTAAGCAAGTTAACAGGGGGGATCATTGTATCAGTCTTGGATCTCTTCAACCGGACACAGATGTGGTCAATACAGATTCTTTGTAAGGATGGGTGGCTATTGAGTGCAAGTGAAAGTTTCAGTAATGCTTTATAAACTAGAAACGAGAAAAATCTTTCTGTATTTGTGCCTTATAACCAATACCTTAACTTCTAAGAAAAGTTACTTTTAAGAAGCAAAATATTCTCTGTTCGAGAGAGCTGGGATGTTTTTAACAGATTCCGCTATGCTTTCTTCCTCTCCACGCTGAGAATAAGTAAAATACAAATGATTATTCTGATAAACAGCGATAATTTGTTGAAGGAATACTGGAAAATTATTCTTCGTTTAATCAGTGTCCATAATCGATATAATATTAAAATTTGCGTTTAATTATTAGTTAATTCTTCCTCAGTTACCAGTGAAAATATTATCTCAAGTAACGAGCCGTGCTTAGTCGCAGATCAGCTCCCTACGATAAGTCAACTAGTTTTACACTGGCACATACGTGACTAAAACTGGAAATTCTTTTAACAAGGAAAATGGTAAACAGACGTGCGATTTGAGAAGTTATTTTATTTTACTTACCAGTTTTGGCAATTCAATATGCCACTTTCAGACTCCATATGCACCTCATGTATAAACAATGAAACGTGTTGATGTTGGCATACTGGTGCCATCATTATCTGGAAATCGTTAATTCGTATTTCACTTGAATGATAACTCCAGTATGCCAACATAGACACGTTTGAACGCCTACACGAGAGTTGCATATGGGCCTGAAGATGGCATACTCAACTGCCGAAAGTTATTGTGAAAATAAAATAAAATAACCTCTCAAAATGTACATCTGTTTACTTGTTATATATTTGACTAGTCTCAGCAGAAAACACTGCAAAGGCTCCCTCTAAGATCTCCCAGTTCGACAACACCTTCGGTGCCACCTTTAGCACCTTTTGATATTTACCCATACAGAGGCTTTGACACCTTAATTAGCTGCCACAATAGCACCTCAGGGTAGGCAACCCATTTGACACCCCTTAGAAACTGCATGCTTTCAAGGAGGCGCTAGACCAGCAGCGGAACGCCACACAGCTGAATGGATGTCGAACGCTCTGTACAGGAACATATTTGAAGTGCTCCAAAGGTTCGCAGGTGGCACCGAGGGTATTACCGAACTGGGTACCTTAGAGCAGCCCTTTGCTATTTTATTCATGCACGTGTCAATGGTCCCCACCCACCGTGATTCCGCCACAGGAGAGCGCATAACGGGAGGGATGATAAAGCATAAACATAATTTGGTGCTTGGCATTACGTTTACATTTTGTCGAATGGTTCATAGTGGTTACACCCTGTGTACCAGAGCAAAAATTGCGGTTGCGTGGCTCTCCAAATCGGTCAGATCATATTCAGTAGGTTGCAGGCCGACGATGCCCTTAGAGAAAAATTTCTTTCTTTTTTGGGGAACGTAGTCGTCTTCATAATCGCGCTGCTGTCGGTTTCGACCGCGAGGTATGTGCGATATTAACTTCATAATAAAAGGGTCTGGTTTCATTGACGCCCCCCCCCCCCCCCTTACACTACCTCCTGAGTAATTAACGTGGCGTTTCCGAGTGGCGGCGTGTCTGAAATGTTTTCCTCGGAAACCCACAAGAAAACTGATCTCTGCGCTTGGAGTCACCGTTCTGAATTCAAAGGCAAAGGCATCAAAAGAAGGAGTGAAATGTAACAGGAGCTGTTACGAGCTTCTCATTGTTTGACGCATCCACGGTAGCGTTGGGCAGAACTGTGGTGAAATATGGTTCCAATGTGACATCATTAACGCACCTTACACTTCACATCAATTTCTGAGCTCTGTCCTGTTTTTTGCTTGTTGTTTGAACTGTCCAAAGGGTAACGTCGCAAGGCGCCAAGCTTTTCACCATTACAGAGGAAATTTGTGGGCACCTTCTAGTCAAAACTTTGACGTCGCAGTGGGAGACAGTTAACGACTGATGTAAACTCAAAAATTGTTTAAACTTGTAATATGTAAGTAACTGCAATGTTGCAAATATTGATGCAGCTGTGAGTGCTTCCATTTTTTACTAGTATCTCTTCATATCAATTCACCTTATGATTTCAGAATGCTGTTTGTACTCAACTTTACCATTGTGAGTATAAGTGTACCGATAGCCTGATTCCTCGTTTCGCAGCTGTTAAGACGTCTGAAGTTGTGGTAGTCATGAAGAATTTTCAGTGAAATTACAAGATGACCATCACTGCAGCGGAGTGGAAAAAGATCCGTAACATTATAGAATACGTTGACTGCATGACGACTAGTTGATACTTGTGTCCTAGAATGGATCTGTACTTCATCTCTGAACGATGCGTACTTGCATACTTTTCTGAAAATAACTTCAAAACAGGACGTTCTGCATAGTGCCCCTCCTTGCAGTGTCTGCTCTATAGAAGTTGATCAGGCTTTCACTTCGCACTATTTATTGTTCACTAGAGGGTTGGTGATGGCCTCAGATTATACACTGAAGCCCCAAAGAAACTGGTATAGGCATGCGTATTCACGAACAGAGATGTGTAAACAGGCGGAACACGGCGCTGCGGTCGGCAACGCCAATATAAGACAATAAGTGTCCGGAGCAATTGTTTAATCGGTTACTGCTGCTACAACGACAGGTTATCAAGATTTAAATGAGTTTCAACGTGGTGTTATAGTCGGCGCACGAGCGATGGGACACATCTCCGAGGTAGCGATGAAGTCGGGATTTTCATGTACGACCATTTCACGAGTGTACGGTGAATATCAGGAATCGGGTAAAACATCAAGTCTCCAACATCGCTGCGGCTGGAAAAAGATCCTGCAAGAACAGGACCAAAGACGACTGAAGAGAATCGTTCAGTGTGACATAAGTGCAACCCATCCGCAAATTGCTGCAGATTTCAATGCTGAGCCATCAACAACTGTCAGCGTACAAACCATTCAAAGAAAAATCTTCGATATGGTCTTTTGGAGCCGAAGGCCGACACCTGTACCCTTGATGACAGCAGGACACAAAGCTTTACGTCAACACTGACACTGGACTGTTGATGACTGGAAACGTGTTGCCTGGTCGGGAGAGCCTCGTTTCGAGTTGTATCGAGCGGATGGATGTATACGAGTATGGAGACAACCTCATGCATCCATGAACCCTGCATGCTAGCAGCGGACTGTTCAATCTGGTGGACGCTCTGTAATGGTGTGGGGCATGTGGGGTTAAATTGGTATTGGACCCCTGATACGTCTAGACACGACTCTGAAAGGTGACGTGTACGTAAGCATCCTGTCTCACCACCTGCATCCATTCATGTCCAGTGTGCATTCCAATGGACTTGGACAATTCTAGTATGAAAATGCGACACCGTCCATGTCCAGAATTGCTACAGAGTGGCTCCAGGAACACTCTTCTGAGTGTAGACAGTTCTTCTGGGTACCAAACTTCTGAGACGTGAACATTATTGAGCATATCTGGTATGCCTTGCAACGGGCTATTCAGAAGAGATCTCCACCTCCTAGTGCTCTTCAAGATTTACGGACAGCCCTGCAGGATTCATGGTGTCGGTTCCCTCCAACACTACTTTAGACGTTAGTCGCGTCGCGGCACTTCCGCATTCTCGCCGGGGCTGTACACGATATTAGGCAAGTGTACAAGTTTCTTTGGATCTTCAGTGTACGTTGAGTATATGCCACCAAACCAGTGCGCTGCATACTGAGATACGTATGCCGCTATAAGCACTCACTGGTGTTTCGGTATAAAGGTAACAGAGATATCTGTGTGTATATCCAAAATGAAAGTACGCACTAAGAGCGCACGCCTTCTCTCTGGCTACTAATGATCACGTTTGCACGATGTTGGCGCTGCCTGCCTAAGTTTTATTATTGTCGTCCAGTACTCAGTGCTGCCATCATATGACGGGTATCGAGTATTTGTCAATAAAATGACCTTTTGTTGTCAATTTACGCACGCCGAGTTGTGCAGCAATGCTGGTGAGTTCCAGATCATGGCCTGGTCGCACAAAGACCTATCTCATCAGCTCTGCCTCGATAATGGATTTAGTTGAGGGCACACTAGCTTGCCGGACAAGTTCCATTCAGTGAAGAGTATTCGTTCTGGGTCGAAGAGGCTTAATAAATAGCAGACTTAAACGCTATAGGTTTGCAAACTTTAACGTATGCTTTCGGGTGGATCTCTCTTCCTCCCTCTCTCTCTCTCTCTCTCTCTCTCTCACACACACACACACACACACACACACACACACACACACATCGGACCGGTATGTGTCCATTCATACATGCACGGAGTGTGTAAACAGATATGATAACCTCAGATAACTAGTTAATCCAGATAGTTGTCTCCTGGTAACTTTTAACTTTGTCTCATGCAAAACCAGAGTAAAAATGTCTAAGTTCCATTTTCACTACTTGATGATGGTGATGATTACAGTTTTCTAGTGTATTTCTTTAGCTCTTTTGACACAAACAACAATTTTAAATCATCATCTTTCCCTAGTTTTAGCAATTCCATGTGGAGGCCATGGAACTCAATGGTGTTTGCTTAATGTACTTCGAACTTATTTTCACCTGAAGCCACATTGAATAAAAAGCAGTAGAGAAAGGAACGATGTAATAGCAAAAGAAATGCATAAATTCTACAAATAAATAAGATCATAGTTTAGTTAATGATGCCGTCCAGCACACAAGGAGTCCATTGTGTAATGAGAGATCGCATTTTGGAGACAATGAAGCCCAACAAGGCAGAACAGTTTCAGACCACTCTAATGGACGTAATTTCAGCGAAGGAAAACAGGAAGATGCCGCTGCAAGTTCGGACTGCTTCGCAGGAACCAGCGGCAGAACATTAACTGCACGCAACACCGCCCTGTCCGTCTGTTCTACTGCACGGGAAAGCACTAATGCGGAGATTCTGTTCCCTGCGCACGCCTTACTTTGATGACCAGTTCCTGTCAAAGTACGTGAAACGAGAAAACCATTCGGTATAATTCAAACCCAGTGGTTGAAAAATGATTGAACTCATCGGGCTGATCATAAGTTAGATACAAAACTCAATATCTAAATGGATTACGAGTTATTTCATTTATTATGCACTGTGTTGTGAGACCTCTGACTGCTAATATAACTGAAAACGCTACAATTTCGACGTCAACCAGATTTTTATGTATCCACTGAGCAGTATAACCGCCAATAGTAGGAATCGTTAAGTAATGCTCCAGCTTCCGACGAACAACAGTTGTACAAGAGATACCTTCCGCCAGTTGACTGTGGTGTAAGGCATCTTTAACACAACTGATGTTCGTCGGCACCGCCAGATGATTATGGTGTAATAGTCGAAATGCGTAGTGGATAAAACAATTAAGGACACAGATATTTTATTGGATGTTTTACTAGAAATGTTTCAAATAAGCACAAAGATGCTGAGTCAGAGAAACGCCAACTGAAATACAGATGAGTAAGCACTACTCAGTGGCAGAAATTTGGGAAGTTACACTAAGCCGCCGGTGTCATAATCGAAGTAGCATGGTTCTAGTAAAATAAAGTATGAATGATAGTCAATTTCTTCATCTAGTATCTGCACAAACTCTCATTCAAACCCAGAATTTCGCCTACAGTCGTAACAGCTCTAGAGCAGTGAAACTACATTATGCGTCTTACTGTGTATCACCAGAATCCAGATTATATCCCATGAACAGAAATAAAAAAGTAAGTTCCTTTAGCGTAACATAATTAGAAATTTTCTGCCCACAGTCCAATTAAGAAAACTGCGCCTTGTGTGGCTTGCGTTGATGCCGTTCATAGCACACTGGACTCGCATTCGGGAGGACGACGGTTCAATCCCGCGTCCGGCCATCCTGATTTAGGTTTTCCGTGATTTCCCTAAATCGTTCCAGGCAAATGCCGGGATGGTTCCTTTGAAAGGGCACGGCCGGCTTACTTCCCCGTCCTTCCCTAATCCGATGAGACCGATGACCTCGCAGTTTGGTCTCTTCCCCCAAACAACCCAACCCAACCAGTTCATAGCTTGGCATCTTGTTATAGCGATAGTGGCGTCTCGTTTTCTTAGTGTGTTCACTGGCGCTACTACATTTGCTCGTCTTGTCTGTCCGTGAGTGGCAGCATCAGCGCTTATCGATAGCGCGTACTGTGGTGCCATCTTTGGAGCGGCCTCTAGTATTTCTGAGTCGTCGTGTGTGGAGCGAGTTGAGTGAGGGCCGGACAGCCACTACTCGCCCGACCGCTGGCGGCACACATGCACTCTCCGACGGAAGGATGTTGTCGCGAGAGCGCACGACCGCGTCAAGGACCGGATTCAGCGAGTTTTAGCTGAATGGACCGTGATATTCGAGTAGTGCAACTTTCACCTGTGTGTGTGTCCACCCGTCGAATTGCCCTCATGGCAATAAGTTGTCAGTTGACGATTTATACTGGGACTTGAGTGGGGACGACCGTTGGTTGGTCGTTCGGTCGGTCGTCGCAACGGACGACGTGCATTTGGTTTTCCGACCGCTTCTGGCTTCTCTGTATTTGTGCTGACTTATAATTTCTGCGTGTTGTTTCACTCTGACTGGTTTTAGTATTGTTTGAGACATTGTGGAACTATCTTCGCGGATCCGTGTGTGTCTTGTGTGGTTTTAATGTGCAGTTATTTATATGCTGTCTGCGTTCTGGGTAGTCGTGCGTAGCAGTTCGGTTTCGGACGGAGCAGCGAGGAGGTCCGCAGCGCATGGGCAGGCCGGGACTGCTGGCGGTGTGCAGGCACAGTCGGACTAAGGGGCTGTAGCTGATGACCGAACCCAGGACGTTTGAAGTTGAGTGAACCGTCTCCAGTACTGAAACCTCCACTGTTGTTCGCGTGTTGCTGCTCCCAGGGTCGGTGAGACCAGCCACAACAAGTGGAGTGTGTCATGTTGGCGGAACCTATTAGCCGCCTTCTACTCCTTGATGTTAGTTTGGATTTAGTATTATTCTTATTAGTGAAGTGCAACCAGCAATATTTTCTGTCTTGTGGCCGCTAACGCCCCAGTTACCTGCCCTGGAGGTTAGCGTACCTTTCCTCGTCGTGTTAATGCTGTCCGACATGGCGTGTAGTTCGACAACCCCTTGAATTGTACTGTGCATATGTTTTTGGGTGGTCTACCTTGGTTCTAGTGTTTCCTTCGGCCTTGAGTGTGATTCTGAAGACATGGTACTGTCTGTCTCTTCGCCCTTGCCTAAAAATATTCCAGTGTTGTACCGGTGATCGGACGTTATGCGGATTGGTTAGTCAGTCGATCGGCACTTAAGCTAGCCCTAGTGTGAGTTGCCATCCTGTTACGTGAGTACAACTCTTGGCGTCCTTTCTCACCGCTTACACAGATGTAGTCACCTTCCTCAAGTCGATCCAGTAGTACTGTCTGTGGATCACTCTGTCTTAATTGGACAAGTTGTCATAATTTTTTAAAATTTACTCTAATGTTTTAACATGTTACTGCCTTCTCCACTTTTAATTCCGGCCTTCGGCCGTTAATTGTTTGTAGCATTGCTTGTGGCCTTCAGCTGACAAATAATTTTCAATCCAGTTTTAGTGAGGCCTTCAGCTGTCACTATAGCTTTTTGCAAGCTATTAGATTATTGGAAAGGGTTTTAGTATTTTTGAGGTGTAATTGACCACTTTATTTGTAATTCAGGCCATGTGTATTCTGAAATTGCTTCTGGCCTTCAGCCAACGAATAATTTTGAAACTTCTTAATCAGGCCTTCACCTGTTGATTGTGTGTAACATTGCTTCTGGCCTTCAGCCGACAATCACTTGCAATTCTTCTAATAAGGCTTTCAGCCGCTAGTGTAGTGAAATCTTTTAAAAATGATTATTGATAGTTTTTTTAAAGAACGTGTGTTTTCTGTGCAACCAACGGTAACTGATAAGGCCCCGTCCACACCTTTCCTGCTTTCCCTAAGTCCCACGTATCAAAAATGTAACAACTACACTAAACGCTGGACAAAAGTTCTGCAACGAGATTACAGTCTGAAGCACTCTCTCGTGTCGATGCAGCCTTTACATCCACTTCATTACACTCATCTCAGTTCTTTTACTTAGCGTAGAAAATAAAATATGGCACAATAAGTAAAATATAGTTCTGCAAACAGAGAATAGAAAAAGACATCATTAATATAATGGTATAATTGTATACAGATGTCTCCGAAACAAAATTCATCATCGCTGCCTAGCATTTGCTGACAGTATTGCAATATATTCTAGGTATAAAGCCGGACCCTTAATTTCGTACGGGAAGAGGCATTATACAGAAGGAAAAAGATCGCGATTGAACACTCAACCAATAACATGTTCCGGAAAAAAAACTCTGAAGCAGACAAATTCAGATGACTAAGTGAGATAAGAAATAGAGATAAATCTGGATCTAGAAAAGAGCTACAAGTCATAAAGAGAATAAAAATTCATTTGGAATAATTACAGCAAAACATTTATAAAAGGTTAAACTAAAATATTATAATACTGTTATTAAAACAAAGAATCTCACACCTCAGAAACTGATATTGGATGGTAGACCTGAAATGAAAGAAAATATCGGATGCGTGAAATAAAAAGTCTTTGGAAAATCGTATGATCAAAATCTGATAAGGTTATTTGTATCAAGAAAGGAAACATGTCAAATTTCAGAAATGAACGCAGATACAGTCAGGAAACAGTGACAAAAATACAAAATGAATATTAAAAGAGTAACAAAGGAAATTATGAACTTTACTGAAGGAGGACCCAAACCAAAGAAGTATCTGAAAATCTAAATGAAACTGGCATACTTGAAGAAATACTGTAAAATGGGACAAAACGTAGAATCATAATTACCAATCAGAAATTTTCTTAGAAAACTTCTCAACAAGCTACAGAATGGAAAGGAGAACAGATGATGAAATGGATTGATATATTATCTGGAAAAGAAGAAATGAAGAAACCTGGCATGGCAACTTTCAAGAAAACTTGTCGATTTAGATGACATTGCACTGTTTCTTAATCTCACATGCCTTGCAGAAAAATGCAAAGTCGACTACTAAGAAGTTAGGGAAAAACCGAAATCTCCATTCATGTCGATACATACCTGTAAGACCGTTCCATCAATAGCCATGGCTGACTCAGTATTCGCTTTAACGTTTGCATGCAGAGTAATTTCTTTGGGCTGCCGTACGGTTTGTGGATCATTGTGCCTATTTTAGATGGTATATCGCATAGGCGTTCCTACATTTCTGTTCTTAACAGCGTCGCGCACTTGTACGGCCGACAATGGTCACTGTTGAGTTAATTGCTTAAAACAGAGAGAAATGTGCCACATTACTCCCAGAACTTTCACCCTTGCAGTTAAGGAAGAGAAATGGTTTTTATGGAATTAGTAAATGGCATATTCATCCATGGTAATGTCTATGAACTACCATCGCTTATTAAAGTATAGTATATAAATAAATAGTATATAAATCTGGTTGAAAACGTAAGTGAATAACAACGAAGTTCAAAATTAAAAATTGAATGTACGTTGTCAGAATAGGTTAGATGTCAATGGCGGCGTACTTCTTGGTGCAATGGACTCCACTGTGTGTAGTGAGGCTATAATACAAATCGAGTATGAAACAGTCAGTGTAAAGGTACGCAACAGAGATAAATGAAACATGGTGATCGGATTTATAAATCACTTGGCTAAGGAGCGATGATGAAACAGCGCTTCAGAGAAACCGTGAAGAATATCGCAACCAAGAGTGATGGAACTCATGGTCTAGGAGTAACGTCTTTCACCAGTAATCAAACTATTCTGGGTCCCTGGTTCTAACTTATAACTACTCAAATTTTGAATACAATTCAGCAACAGTGGCCAAAGTCTTGCGGTATAAGAAGTCACCCTCGTTCTGCCCACAGCTTTGTCTACAAGGACTGAGGAGTGGACAGAGAATCCGGCCACTCTCTTGCCTTTGGGGCGGAAAACTGCCACTAAAAGGCAGAAGAATGAACAATGATCAACTGTATGTCGATTCGTGAGGTAATAGAAACCACTGTTTTAAGACACATAATGTGTATCCAGAGGACATACGGTCTGCAGTAGAAAAGGGCTCATGATAATTTCTACATTGGCAAGAGATTCGGGCTACTCCGCCATTCGGATCTCGTGGAAGGGACTGACAAGGGAGAGGTGACCATGAGTAAAATATATAATAACCCACTAAACCGTAACGTTATAGGATTCTGAGTATGAAATGTCCGAAGCCTGAACGTTCCAGCGAAGTTAGAAAGTCTCAGAAGAGAAATGCAAAGGCTCAATCAAGATACGGTGTGGTTCAGTGAAGTGAAATGGAAAGGAGGTAAGGGTTTCTAGTCAGAAGTATATGGGATAACAACAGGAGCAGAAAGTGGTATGACGGGAGTCGGATTCATTATGAAGAGGAAGACAGAGCAGAGAGTAAGTTACTGTGAACAGTGCAAAATTTTAAAATGTGTGTGAAATCTTATGGGACTTAACTGCTAAGGTCATCAGTCCCTAAGCTTACACACTACTTAACCTAAATTATCCTAATGACAAACACACACACCCATGCCCGAGGGAGGACTCGAAACTCCGCCGGGACCAGCCGCACAGTCCATGACTGCAGCGCCTCAGACCGCTCGGCTAATCCCGCGCGGCGTGAACAGTTCAGTGATAGGGTTGTTCTCATCAGATTCGACAGAAAACCATCACGGAAACCAATAGTTAAGTTATTTATGCCGACATCGCAAGCAGAAGACGAATAAACAGAGAAAGTACAGGAGGACGTTGCACCAGTAATTAAAAATTTAAAGGGAGACGGCTATCTAACAGTAGTCATGGAGGACTGGAATTTTGTTACAGGGGAAGGAGTAGAATAAAGTATAATGGGAGACTGTGGGCTTGGTAGTAGGAATGCGAGAGGAGACATACTAATTGAATTCTGCAATAAATTTTAGGCAGTAATAGCGAATAATCACAAGAGAAGGAGGTCTACCTGGAAATGGCCAGGAGATACCGGAAGATTCGACCTGGGTTGCATATGATCAGAGATACCGAATCAGATACTTAACTGAAACTCTATCTAGGAACAGATATAGGATCACATCACAATTTAGTAATGATAAAGACTACACTGAAGTTTAAGAGAATCCGGAAAGAACAGATGTGGAAGTAAGTGGGATACTAAAGGTCGTCAAAGATGTGGATACTGATAAAAGGAATACTACAGTAGAACAGTTCAGTTGAATGGGAGTGGATATCTCTACAAAGAGCTGTTATAGATGTTGGACAGACAAACATTGGTACAAGGAAGGTAACTGTAAAAAAACTTTAGGTAACAGGAGGAATAAATCATTTGGTCGGCTAAAGGAAGTAGTAGAAAAGTACTCAGGGAAAGACAGAAATACAAAGAACTTAAGAATAAAATAAATGGGAATTGCAGGGCAGCCAAGAAGAAATGGCTGCAAGAAAATGTGAAGAAATCGAAAAGTAGATGCGCATAGGAAGTACTCTCAGCGTATAAAAAGGCCAAAAAACCTTCTATGAAATTAAAAGTAAGGATGGTAGCATTAAGAGTGTAATGGAAATTCCACTGTTAAACACAAAGTAAAATACTGGTAGGTGGAAATAGAACACTGAAAATCTATATGAGCAGAGGATTTTTCTGGCGACTCGATAGAAGGTAAAAATGGAGTCGATAATTAAGACATAGAAGACCCTGAATCGAAGTTCAAGCTTTGAAAAACTCGAGATCAAATCAATCAAAAATTATAAATCACATTCTGTCAGAATTTCTAAATCACCAGGTAAATGCAAGCGAATGATTGCGCAAGTTGATAAGTGGAATCACTGAGACAGGCGACATACACTATGTGATCAAAAGTATCCGGACACCCCAAAAACATACGTTTTTCATATTAGGCTCTTTGTGCTGCCACCTGCTGTCAGGTACTCCACATCAGCGACCTCAGTAGTCATTAGACATCGTGAGAGAGGAGAATGGGGCGCTCCGCGGAACTTGAGAACTTCGAACGTGGTCTGGAGATTGGGTGTCACTTGTGTCATACGTCTGTACGCGAGATTTCTACCCTGCTAAACATTCCTAAGTCAACCGTTTCCATGTGATAGTGAAGTGGAAACGTGAAGGGACACGTACAACACAAAAGCGTACAGGCCGACCTCGTCTGTTGACTGACAGAGACCGCCGACAGTTGAAGAGGATCGTAATGTGTAATACGCAGACATCTATCCAGACCATAACACTGGAATTCCAGACTGCATCAGGATCCACTGCAAGTACTATCACAGTTAGGCGGGAGGTGAGGAAACTTGGATTACATGCTCCAGCGGATGCTCATAAGCCACACATCACTCCGGCAAATGCCAAACGACGCCTCGCTTGGTGTAAGGAGCGGAAACAATGGACGATTGAACTGTGGAAAAACGTTATATGGAGTGACGAATCACGATACACAATGTGGCGATCTGACGGCAGGCTGTGGGTATGGCGAATGCTCGGTGAACGTCATCTGCCAGCGTGTGTTGCGCCAACAGAAAAATTCGGAGTCGATGGTGTTATGGTGTGGTCGTGTTTTTCATGCAGGAGTCTTGCACCCCTTGTTGTTTTGAGTGCACTATTACAGAAGAGGCCTACATTGATGTTTTAAACACTTTATTGCTTCCAGCTGTTGAAGAGCAATACGGGGTTGGCGATTGGATCTTTCAACACGATCGAGCACCTGTTCATAATAGACGCACGGTCTGTGGCGGAGTTGCTACACGACAATAACATCTCTGTAATGGACTAGCCTGCAGAGAGTCCTGATCTGAATCCTACAGAACACCTTTGGGATGTTTTGGAACGCCGACTTCGTCCCAGGCCTCACCGACCGACATCGATACCTCTCCTCAGTGCAGTACACCGTGAAGAATGGGCTGCCATTCCCCAAGAAACCTTCCAGCACCTGATTGAACGTATGACTCCGAGAGTGGAAGCTGTCATCAAGGCTAAGGGTGGGCCAACACCATACTGAATTCCAGCATTACCTATGGAGGGTGCCACGAACTTGTAAGTCATTTTCAGTCAGGTGTTCGGATACTTCTGAACACATAGTGTACCATCAGACTTTCGGAAAAAAATATCATCCATGCAATTCCGAACGTAGTAAGGGTAGATAAGTGAGCAGAATCAGCTTAAAAACTCTTGCATCCCAGTTGCCGACAAGAATAATTCACAGAAGAACGGAAATAAATTGAAGGTATTCTGACTGACAGTCGGTTTGGCATAGGAAAGGCAATGACACCGAAGGGACATTTCTGTCGTTGCACTTGATAATGGACGCAAATGTCGACTTCTAAACAGCGTTCTACAGTGTAAAATGGGACAAAATGTTCAAAATTCTGAGAAAATTAGGAGTAAACTGTAGGGAACGACAGGTAACAAACAATACGTAAAAGAACCAAGATGGGACAAGATGACTGGAATACCAAGAACAAAGTGCTCCGATAAAAACGGTATAAGACGCGGGCCAGAGTTTCGCCGCCACAGTTCACTCTATGCACAGAAGAAACAATGACGGAAGTTAAAGGAAGTTTCAAAAGTAAAATAAAAATTCACCGTGAAAGGATGTCTATGATTAGATTCCCTGATGACGTTCCTATCCTCATCGAAGGTGAAAAAGTATTACTAAATCTGCTGAATGGAGTGAACAGTACAAAGAGCACAGAATAGGGATTCAAATTAAACTGCGCAACGGTGGAAATAGCAATAACCTTAACATAAAAAGTGGGGAGCACGAAGTTCACAAATTTTTCTACTTTGCAAGCAAAATAACATGATGTTCAAAGCGAGAAGTACATAAAAAGCAGACTGGCGCAATCAAAGAGCGGCTTCCTGGCCAAGAGAAGACTACTGGTATCGGATATCGGCGTAATCTGAGGAAAAACAGTCTGAGAACGTGCGTTTGGAGCACACAATTTATGGTAGTGAATCATAAGCTGTTGGAAAACCGGAACAGAAGATAATCGAACCACTGCAGATGTGTTGCCACAGAATAATGTTGAATGTTAGGTGGACTAACAGGGTAAGGTATTAGGACGTTCTCCGCAGAATCGGCGAAGACAAGAACATATAGAAAACACTGACATAATAACAAGAAGAGTATACATGAAGACGGGACATGTGTTAAGCATTGGTTCCCAACCTTCCCCTGATCATTACCCCTATACGAGATCATATAGATATCATTCCCCCTCTCCTTCTACAGAGTTTAGTATCTAACAATAGTTTAATCTGAAAAAAAGTGTGAACATGCCTGTTTTTATAGATACAAAAAAGACATAATATTTCATTAGCGTTCACCAAATAAGTCACTCGTGTTTGTAGGAGTTATATTAACGTAATAAATAATAGAAATCCTCGTTAAGATGGATGTTGCTTATTTCTAACAATTTCTTAATCTTGTGTTTTATCTCGGAAAATGTATATCGTGAGTCGTGTTTTATATTCAGTCAATTCCTTGCTTTTGCTTTCATTGCCATCATATTTCTAAATCCATTTTCACACTTCCAAGCTGTCGCGAATTGAAACAGAATTCTTAAGAATTTTTCTGGTTACAACTATACTCGTTATCTCTTCTCGAAAATGTTGCTAGTTCTGTTTTAGAGTAATCTATTGTCAGTGTGTATTCTTTACGAAGTCTGAGAAATTCTGCTTTTACTTTAACTTCTCTAACTGAAAATATTCCTTCATTGACTGATAACCAAGGCCAGGCAGCTACTTGCTGATATTCCAGTTGAGGAAAATAGTTACTGACAGAGTTTATTTAATTATTAAATGTTCAATTCTTTCAAGTGAGAATGAGCATTTTTCATTGTAGGTGTGGAACGTCACTCTCACTTCCGGGAGCACTGAAATATATTGAACTCGAGCCCAGAGTTGATAAAGGTCGAATCTGGGAAGGAAACTGTCAGCCACCTTGTGCTGTCGAAGTATTCACCATATGTTCTTGCAAGCCGAAATTAAGTGTGTTTAATTCTAAAGAGAAATTCGCAAGAGATGTTACAATGGAAATAGACATGTTAGCTGTTATTCTAGATGTAAGCCTTTCTCTTTATCCGTCCTCACCCTTAGCAGAAACAAAGCAATTTGATGTCGAAGCTCGAGCACTCTATGCAACATCTTTACACGGAATAGCCATCGTACTTCTATGTCGGACAAGATCATGTCAAATTTGGCTCCAAACTCTTTGCACAACTCTGTGAGAACACTCGGGTTTCTTGCACTAGCTCGGATGTGCTTAATAATCGTCACTACCTGAAAGAGTTCGTTTAATAAATCAGTTCGATGTGTTTTCACTGCCAAAGTATAACGATGCATAACGCAATGGCTAGAACAATTTCTTTCATCAATACGTGCAATTCAGAGCGAATGCCCAACATAGTAGGTGCTACGTTTGTTCATACCTACCAACTTCGACCAACGTGTCTCATTTTATTTTCCACAAAAAAGTTTTTCATTAACAGTAAAACATCTTCGCCATATGTAGTAATATCCAGTGATTCCGGTAATAAATTCTTTCAGCCGTCAAAATTTAAGTGTAGAACATAGACAAGCAGCTGGGAACACGATGCATTGTCGAGTGATTCATCTAAGCGCAGTGCTAACAGATGACGATCTTATTTCTTTGTCCAAAATAACTCATGACCTCGACATTATCTGCAAATGTATTGTTAGACAGATACATCTTGTTTATTTTTTCCACATGCTGCTCTCCTAGAAGTAGCTTCACTGCGTCTAGTAAACAAGTTTACTTAAGATCATGTTCCTATTATATTTGTTTTCTTGGTTTTAACGTTTCTGGGAGAAATTCAGTATGAAGCTTCAAGACCAGTTTCTGTTGAGTCAAAAAATTAGTCTGGTGAATTAGTGCGTGAATTTTCCAGTACAGCTTCTTTGCGTATCAAGAATCCAATGTCATTTCCAGCAAATGCTGTTGACTTATTTGAAAGTGTTCTTTTAATATACTGATTTTAACGTTCTCTACTGTTAGCCCTTTACTGCACAGGCCACTCTCGAGGTTTTCTCTACCTTCATGAGTTATCATGGGAAAACCCAATTACAGAAAAGCCTTTATGCGTATGTCACGGCCCCTAGAAGAAGTAAGAACTGCCTTAAGTACTTAAGGGCAATAAGCACAACATAACGCATTCTGAAGAGAAGTGTCGCTAAAATGTTTGCTATATTGATGAGTTTGGGGTTATGACGACTTTAATTGGGTTAATGTAATTTATATTTTGCTTTAAAAGTTTCACCTCGAGTTGTAGTGAAGCACCTGAAGTATATACGCATTTGCGTGCCGATCATGCTATTTATTTAACTGCACAGGGAAGAAGTCTTAAAATCATCAACACGGCATGTCTCAGGAGGAACGGTCAATATTCAGGGATGTGACAGGAACGACTATTCGAAACAGAAAGTTCTGGTAAACATGGGCTCTGAAAGGCATACCTTAAGAGCTACGAGCACTTCTTCATCTTCGATACTGTGAAAGAAATATCTTCTTCTACTCCCTCTGCGAGGCAATGGTTTGTTGGCTATAACATCCCTTAAATCGGCTAACGTGACCACAGTGCCACCCTGAACCCAATGGAACACAGTTGGGTTGAGGTAGAGCGTCACTTCGCTCCAGACTACAGCATTCCGCTTTCGGTTCTTAAGAAAGCATGGCTGCCATTCCTCAACTGACGGCTCACTGAAAGCGTCCCCATCATACTTCAAGCCGTCATTAAGGCGAAGGGTGGGCACATCCCGTAATAATGTCTACTAATAGAAGCCCAGGTATTTTTGATCAGATGTGAGGAAACGCTTTCTGTCCGCAGGAGCGCTGGCTCGGTAATCGCTTGTATTCGATTTGCGGCAGTGTCTTCTCTTTAGTATGGAATGGAACCGCAAAGCGACCGAGCAATTTATAGATTGTTATAGCAACAGCGGGAACTGTGGGGCCTTAAGGACGAAATATAAAAACAAAACAAAAGAAAATAGTTGTTCGCAATGGGTCCGGGAATCGTATCTGCTGTGAAATCGATAAAGTGAAGAACAATATGCAGACTTTGGTGGCATTCGTTATATTCGTACTTCGGATAAGCTGTACATACATCAAACTCGTAAGCACATGTACAGCTGGCAGATAGAAAAAGTTTATTACCAGACGTTTTTGTGAGATGTTAAACCTGTACAATTTGCTTCCATTATTCGTGGTTCAGATAATAGAGATATTCATAGACTTTGAAGGACATTTGATAAAAATTTTCGAACTGTCCGTTCTTGCCAGCAGGTAATTCAATGTTCTACTTTTCAAACTTGATGTTACCAAGCGTCGACGCCTCTTTTCTTTCTTTCCTCTTTTCTGAACGATGGTACAGCACAATAAACGTAGAACTTGCAATTTTTGCTCGCTCTAACAGCGGCCCTGCTTCGCTCCAACTGGAACCATGTGAAACACGACGTGAGCAATTACATAACTGAACCGTAATCGAACCATCCTGTCTTTACCCGCGCTCTCCAACCAGAAATTTAATTTCACCACTCCGAGGGTAATTATCCCCAGGTTGGGAAACACTTGTTAAGACGTCAGGGAATCAGTTCCATGGTACTAGAGGGAGTGACCGAAACGTTAGTTTTTGTCCAGTAGCAGTAGTTCTATACATTATGACGCGGTATCATAGAAAACTTTTATGTTGACTGACTCTGGCCGCGGATCCTACGAAATTATATGTAGTTCGTTTTTCCATATTGACTATAGCATATGTCATTTTCCTCGCATGTTAATGCTATTGGCACTTGTTTCTTGTTATGATGTAAATATATTTCTAGAGATTGATTATTCACAATTTTCTAGATATGTTATATTTGAGAGTTAAACACGGTTTACCATCTTCACTCTCTCCACACCCCGTTTCCTTCCATCCCTCGCTCTACCCCCCTTCCTCTCCGCTTTAGTTCTCTTCCTCCCCGTCTCCGCCATAGTTCTTCCTGCTATTGTTTGTATTTGGACTATGCACAGGTTTACGTTATTCATTTTTACCACAGTGATACTTTTTAGATGACAGCTTATTATTTGTTACCATTTTATTCATTTGAAATATGATCTGGTTTTCAGCGTCATTATTTTAATTTCAACGTTTCAACGAAGGTTAGCATGATAAAGTTTAGTTCAATGTTGCGCACCTTATTTGTGCATACTACTAATGTGTATATATATTGTTAACCTGTGTAGGTTGTCAATATTTCCTTCTGAGCAAGACGGTTTTATAAACGTTGAAAGCATAGCAAAGGGGTTCTAATAAACCTTCCATTTTGCAACTGACAGACTGTTTATTATTTCTACAAGAAAATATTTAAAGTAATTGATCAGCACACCAACTGTGACATATGGCCAGTGATTCTGTTCTTGATAGCAAGGACCGTTGCAGCAGCGGAAATTCATCGACAGGTAAGTGACGTGTAGGGCCCTAATGTAACGAGTGACGGCAACATTCGTAAGTGGTTGAGAGCTTTGAAGGAAGGTCGGGATAACGTCCATGATGAACAACGATTAGGCCTATAGTCAATGTTCTCAGAAGGTTTGGCCAGTGCCGTGGACGAAAAGATTCGTGAAGTTCAACTTTATCATTGGAATATCCCAATGTTGGTAGATCAACTTCGCACAAAAAGTTGCAATGTTGCAAATTGTGCACACGTTGGTTGCCAGGATGCTTTCTGAGAAACACCAAATTGAAAGAGTGGCTTCTGCTCTTAACTTTTTGGACCGATATCATCAGGAAAGTGATCAACTGTTAGAGAATATTGTCACAGGGGACGAAACGTAGGTTTCTCACATGAGCCCAAAGTTTAAACGTCAGTCAGTGGAATGCCGTCACACATGATCACCAACCAAAGTCAAGGGCAAAGAGACAATCACAGAATGAAAGGATGTGGCAACCGTGTTTTGGGATAAACATGAAGTCTTTTTAGTCGCATTTATGCAGCAATAAATGTACACACTTAACCGCGCTAGCCTGACTAAACTTCCATGTGCAATTCAGAATAAACTTCTAGGGCACCTGACTCCTGGAGTTTTATTGCCTCATGACAATTCCAGACACCATTCTGCCATTCACACTCAAAACCTGATCAGAACTTTTGGGTGGGAACAGATTGTCTGCCCACAGTACAGCCCAGACATGGCACCGAGAGATTTTAGCTTGTTCCGCTACCTGAAGGATTATCTCGGTGGCAAGCGCTTTACAGAAGACGACGGGATGGAAAAAAGCAGTTCAAATGGTTCAAATGACTCTGAGCACTATGGGACTCAACTTCTGAGGTCATCAGTCCCCTTGAACTTAGAACTACTTAAACCTAACTAAGGACTCCACACGCATCCATGCCCGAGGCAGGATTCGAACCTGCGACCGTAGCGGTCACGCGGTTCCAGATTGTAGCGCCTAGAACCGCACGGCCACGACGGCCGGCAAAAAAAGCAGGTAAAGACTAGTTATCCACAGACGTCTATGACATATGGGCCCAAAAGTTTGTTGAACGTTATGACAGATGCTTAAACGAATATGGATACTATGTAGAGAGAAAGAGGAAGATGAAGAGAATTAAATAAATTCAGTATTTTAAAAAAAACTGTGATGGCTTGTGTTTTATTAGACATCGCACCTTACTCCGAATAACTCTCGTATTAGTTTCTCCCATTTTGTCACGTGAAATGACCACGAGCATAAATCAGTGAAACCATGTGCTAGGTTATCGACAGTCGTCATTCCCACGCTTCGCTTGTGAATGGAAAAAAAGTAGGAGAGAAGAGGTATTGATATCAGAAATAACTCCATCCATACACCGTGAGGTGGCTTGCGGCTTGTAGATGTAGACAAAGATAAAATGAAGAAACAAAATTTATACGAATACTGGTGCAGTTTTCCAGCTGTTTTACCACTTTGGGAAAGGTAGCTATGTACAAATAACGTAACCTAATTTAGATTGTCTGCTACCATCACTTGTGCACAGAGAACACGCTTCTCTGAGCACTTCACAGGGAGCGTGTAGAACCACGGTCACTGTAGCTGGACTAGGCCGTTAGATGGACGCTGTGACGTCAGCCGTATCGGCTATCCCAAAGCACCTCCGGCTCTGTGGCGTCCCTATACACGGCCGGTCGCTCATCTCTGTCTTGCCAGCCGATATCGGGATCCCGCTGGCTTTCCGTATGTGTGCCTGAGGCAATGCACATCTCTCGAGAGTATCACAACTACAAGAGAAATTTCGAAAAGCATTCCTTCGTTTTTTCACTTTAGCAAGTTTACGTATTCCTTTTCTTTATTGGGTCATACTGATTATTTGTTGTTCACAGTAGGAATTTCTAAGTGAAGAACCGCTAGTACTGATCAAGGCTGTGGTATCAGGAGAAAAATTACATCACAAATAAAGACAAACGGTCCTTTCTGTTGTTATTTTATAAGTGCCACCTGCGTCATGCAGAATGTCGACGTGTCAAAGAGGGCGCTCAGTGCTCGTTGTCTGCATCATTTTTTGACGAACCCTGAGAGCCACCAGGCCTCTGTAACTGCAGCCTCTGGCCATGCTACACGGCCTGCCATTCTGCACGTCAGTGGAACATTGTACGTCAGGGGGAGAAAGGATGTTGGCTTTAGCACATAAAACCCGAAGGTGTAAACGTGTATGAAAAAACTGCAGGAACCGCGCTGCTGCTACGGTCGCAGGTTCGAATCCTGCCTCCGGCATGGATGTGTGTGACGTCCTTAGGTTATTTAGGTTTAAGCAGTTCTAAGAATAGGGGAATTATGACCTCAGATGTTAAGTCCCATAGTGCTTAGAGCCATTTGAACCATTGGGATGGCTGCTGAAGCGAAACAATTTGGGGCTGATGTCTGGGGCACCTGTCACACTCCATTTGTGAAAGTGAGTCTGTTGCATCCCTAGGTCCCTGTGAAAACTCCATGACATCAAATTCAATACACAAAAATACTTCTAACAGGATTGGTGGGCCATTTGGGAGCAGTAACACTGAACGAAGCGAGAGATGTTTCGAGTGTATCCCACCGACGGCAGCAGCACTTAAGGAATCGATGAAATGTAACAGAGCATTTATTGCGTAATAGAATGTTTTCCGAATGGCCTCCTCGTATAGTGTAACATGCAGTGCACTAGCTTGTAAACACTGGCGGCTCGTGTAAAATTTTACTAATGTGCTTCAATGTATTGGCCCATGGCGTTTTGACTTAACAATAGTACTAATCATAAATAAGTAGAATACATTAATTTTACGTACATAAACTGAAATGTTCAAATATACATAGATTGGAACTTAAATAGTGGCAACACTGCTATGGAGACACTATGCAATGGAATCTACATATTATAGCCGCGCGGGGTAGCCGTGCGGGGTAGCCGCGCCGCCTGGGGTGTCTTGTCCCGGTCCGCGCAGCTCACCCCGTCGTAGGTTCGAGTCCTCCCAGGGGCATGGGTGTCTGTGTCATCCTTAGCGTTAGTTAGTTTAAGTTAGATTAAATAGTGTGTAAGCTTAGCGTCCGATGACCTCAGTAGTTTGGTCCCATAAGACCTTACCACAAATTTCCAATTTCCAAATATACTATTGTCGCTGATAGCAAACGTTGTTGACATACCTACCTTACCTCCGAGCAAACGCACTCTCCCGTCCCATGTCTCCGGCGTGGACACAATCGAGGGAAACGCAGTCACTTGTTAGCCAGCGGTCTAACGTAACGGTGTCAGTATGTTTTCGAGTTGGAACAAGATGACGGCTTTGAAGGACAGTAACAGGCGCAAACATGTAACTCCTTTGCATCGGTTGTGAATAAATATTTGCCACTATTTAAGTTCCAGTCATAGTACTTACATTTTATAAATAATGTTTAACATTACGAGGAATAAAATTAAATTAAAAAAAATAATGTCAGGAGCTGGAATCGAAACTAAGACGTCAAATTGCCAACTTAAGTGCTATCGGCGTGTTTGCACATACTGCTCCACCGATCCCTCACACTGCTGTAGACGAGTCACTTACTATCTCAGGAAAGATAGTTTCGAATATTTATCGTAATATATACACGCCTCTTTGTGTGGTATCATTCACAAAATATCTTCTTTCGATTCGTTGAACCGTGTATGAAATACGAGTATAATACCTTGTTTATGAGAAAATGATATATAACATCTTGTTTATGAGAAAATGATTCCTGATGTGCAGTATTTGTGTGCTATCATTCGCAAAATACCTTCTTTCGATTCTTTGAACCGTATATGAAGTATAACATCTTATTTATGAGAAAATGATCCCTGATGTGCAGGGATACACACGTGTGTGTCCGACATACAGAAACTAATATCTCCAGAATGATACCAGATATCGTTTTTCCCTCAGTCTTCAATAAAATTTCGGTATCTTATCTACACTTCATAAACAGCAATGTTTGGGTTACAACCATGCGCAAAGTTTACACAATGCGTATCTTCCTCTGTAAGCTCTTCAAAATTTTGTGCAGTCCTTCAATTATTTGATTCAGCACAGTAAAAACTCTTATAAACGAAAATAAATTCAGTCCTCTATCGTCTGGAGATATCGAAGTGTAAGATGTGCACAAATCAAATATCTTCACTGAACAGTCTTAATACCGGATGATAAATATTTCATAGCAGCTGAAACTCTGTCTCTCATCGCAGGTAGCAGTAATAGGCCAGCAGTAAAGCGAAAACAAAGCTGCTCTGAGCACTGAACGTAGAGAGTACATCTATGTATGGGGGCAAACACATAAGCATCCGTAAAAAATGAACACTGAGAGTAAACTAAGAAGTGTGACGCTTAGTCAGGGAGGGAAGACGGGAAGAAGGGACGGTGATGCCAAAGACTTGCAGGCATCCATGCCCACTGTTGACATCATGTCCACCAGCCTTCCATTCCCTCCAATGTTTGGGTGGCATGGTACCATGTCACATGACGAAAATTCGCCACGAATTAATGTCTTTAAGTAATTGGATTGATGGACAAACCGCTTTGTTCAATTTGCCAACTCATGGACGATGACGGCCACCACCTGACTTGTACTGCCACTGACGACGTCTGGAAACTGGATCGACAGATCGTTTCCTGGAGGATGTCTGCCTTAAAGAGTATACTGGCTGTAAGAAAGTATCCGAACCCGGCCTGAAGACTGCGTCCTATAGATGGTGGTAGTGGGAATAACTGTGCGATGTGGATCATCTTGGACACCACATGTTGATTGAGGTATTCGAAGCGTTGTAAAGAATCGAGTTGGCAGAAGAAATTTTGCTGCACTGCTAAGTGGATAAGTTGCAGGTAGACGCCGAAAACTGATAGCGGCGGACTGGGACATGGTGGAGGTGAAAATGATAACAAGCTATCGAAGGTTTTGTACGCACAGGACGGGTGCTAAGGCGTCGTGTTAAAAGGCCGCGTTCAAAGGGTATCGCCAAGGATTTAGCCACGTTCTTGGTACTGTCCGCTGCAGTTCTGTGCGTTGACGCCAAATCAGTTGCCATGTACCTTTCCCTCCACGAGCGGACCAAGAGGAGGAGATCATCCGCATACGCATGACAACAAAATGTGTGCTGTCGCAACGTGAGTCCAGAAGGTGAGTCATCAGGCATCTGATGAGCGGGTCCAGGATATGTCACACAATAGTGCCGAAAAGCGTCAACCTTGTCGTATAGCGCGGAGTATGGTCACCACACGGCCATTGACCTAAACCAGGCATTCGGCGCTGCCATGAAGGCGCCGGATGATATCAATAGAGAGAGGTGAGAAACCCATACGTGCCATGACGGATAATAGAATACGATGCTCGCACCCTGTCGAATTCGCTGTCAAAATCAATGGTAACTACAACGGCGCGGGGTCTGCACTCCGCTGTCAGTGTGATTAAATTGCAATATTCCGCTGTGGCCGTTTGTATATTACCGGGCCATCCGGAGTTGTTTGTTCCGAGTCCTTGTGACAACGTGTCACCAGAAGTTGTCCAAAAATTTTATAATCTGCAGCATGTAGATTTAGGGGGTGGTAATGTGCGGCCATCGCTGCCGGCGTTGGTATGGGGGTGGGTATAATAATTCCCGTGACAAAGGCTGGCAACACTGCATCATCCATCATTTAAATGTTCAAATGTGTGTGAATTCCTAAGGGACTAAACTGCTGAGCTTATCATCCCTTGACTGACACACTGCTTCTACTAACTTAATCTAACTTATGCTAAGAACAGCACACACACACATGCCCGAGGGAGGGACTCGAACCACGTGCGGGAGGGCTCGCGCAATCCGTGAGATCTCGAAACGCACGGCTACTCCGTGCAGCTCGTCCATCATTAACTGTTGATGAAACATTTTCGTCCACCGCAATTCCATTAGCACAAGGAAGGTGCGATAAAATTCTATCGGTAGGCGACTTAGTCAAAGCACGGGTGTTGATTGCATCGTGGACCGCGTTGCCCGTAACTACCTTCGTTAGCTCATCTGCTCGTCGCCGGCAAGGGAGCGGGCGGCGTGTGGTAGCACAGCCTCCTAGCACAGGTGTCAGTAGGATCCTCCTGATACACTGTATGCCAGTTGTCTTCAAAGGCAGTGACAATTTCGTAATGACAAGTGATGCACTGGGCGTGGCAATGTAGATCTCGCTGATGACTCGTTGTCATCTTCATTCCCCATCGGAGGCAGTGTGATGCATGGTGTGGTGTTTCTGTTCCACTGAATCTCGACATCTGGCCGTCACCAACGCTCTCTGCTGTCTACAGCTTTCCAATGTCTCCAGTTGTGCCTTAATGCCGCTGCGTTCCCTCTATGTTACAGGGGTGGGCAGCTGGACGCCTAAGTTGCCGAGAATGGCGTAGAAATAGTCTGTAGTGTCCCGGCGCCACGCAGCTAGTGAACCAAGGTACGTCAAATGACAAGTTTGGCACACTCCAATCACCAAATGAAGGTTGAGCAGTACTTATGCAAGCAACGCTTACTGACGGCCCATGTCATTGTAATACTGAAGACAGCGAGGATCGTGGAAGTGGGAGGTCATTAACTTTCACGGCGCAAGACTGCGTCAGACCACTTGTTACTGCAGGAGAACACTGCAGGCGCTGTGGTCCAAAAAAGTCAGTTGTCAGAGTTTTGCACTTTAGAGCGCATCTATGAGTTTCTGACAGACGTAAATCCTGTCAGGATGGATCGAGGAGTGTCACATCTGATAAGTATGTAAAGGTGCGCCGCTATGCCGAACTTCTCAATTGTCGTGGAACAATAGATCATCGACGACAAGGCGCAGTTCTTGAGAGGTGCAGTAGTGCGGCATTCGGCATTGTGCGGGGCACAATTAAAATCACCACCAAGCAAATAATGATCACAGCGTTCAAGAAATAAAGAGCAATTTCTTTGAGAAGTGCGCTCTAGCCTTTCTGCAAGTAGATTCTCACAGGGTGAGCTGTGCACGGCTCGCGTTTATCCCATTTATTGCTTGTCATCTTCTACTACGGTACTGAAACCTCGTTTTCTTATTCCATTTACTGGCGCCTCTAACTTCCTGCCTTACTTGCCATGAGCGGCAGCAGCAGCGCGTATCGATAAATACACTGTTGTACCATCTCTGGAGCGACCGATAGTATTTCCGGGTCGTCGTGTCAGTTCGGGACGGACCAGCTGTGCAGTCCGGACGCAGCAGCAGTGAAGTCGGGGACGGAGCGCGCATGAGGCACCGACAGCTAGTGCTTGCCGACCGCTGGCGACACACATGAACTATCCGACGAAGGGAGAATGGAGCGGGACGACCGTTGGTTGATCGTCTCATCGGCCAGCGTATATTCTGTCTTTTCACTGTTTACGGGCCTGGGAGTTGGTCGGTTGGCGTGGAGCAGCGAGGAAATCTCCGCGGCGCGTAGTTTGTCCGGACCCGCTGGTGGCCTCTATGCGGTGTCGGAGTGTGTGGTGCTGTTCCCATTGCTACCAGGTTCGTGGCTCACCGATCCTGGACATGAAAGTTAAGTTTTGACTATTAACATTCTGTCGTTTGGAGTTCGTTGTCGGCTATTGGGATATTCCCGCGAGCAACAACGTGTGTTTTCAAGTTGGCAAACTTTAGCCACCTTCCGGTGGACTGTACTTGGTTATCTTGTCGGTGGGTCCGTTGACTGTCTGTCTGTCGGGTTGTCGTCGGATCGACAATGGTTGGGCCGACTGCTTGTCTCACCTAAACGAGCGTTAGTGTTTGGATTTCAGACAGGCCCTCGGAAGTTCTGAGCGCCCTTGGGTGCACTGCCTTTTCTTCTTTGTTCTTGTTATTTGTACCGGTATGGCTTCTAGCCGATTTTTAGATTGAGGTTGTTTTGCCCTTAAGGCGTCAGATTGTTTGGGCCTGCAGCCTAATTTAAGAAACGTTTTATGTAAAGCCTTTGGCATTTTTTAAAATTAATGTCACTGAGTCTTAAGTGTTGGGCCTTCAGCAGATTTTGAATATAAGTTGTTTTGCTCTTAAAGTGTCAGATTCTTTGGGCCTTCAGTCTAATTAAGAAACTGTTTCAAGGTAAGGCTTTGCCTTTTAAATTTCTGATTTTGGCTGAGTTTTAAGTTATTGACTTTCAGCCGTTTTTAAATTAAAGTATTCTTGCCCTTAAGGCATGAGATTGTACGGCTACGTGGAGTGTCAAGAGGCCGGGTAGCGTCTGGAGAGTCTCAACTGTGCATTTGGGACGTGACGAAGCTGTACATGAACTTTGTCCACGTGGAGATTGGACAGTGCCTTTATCCGCTGTCCAAGAAAATGTAATTCCATCAGATCAATTGATCACATATCCATTAAGCACGAAACTTGAATACTTTTCCAGTGTCAGAGAGCCTCAGCAGTACTGACAAATTAAGGGGGGGTAGGATGTCAAACAGGCCGACTTGGAGCAGGAGAGGCACCACAGGACATTTTAGTTTCTACTGTCTATACTTTTACAAATAAATTCATAAAACGTTGTCAGCATGATCAGGAAGGATTCAGGATTCACACTCATAGCAGTGGAAGTGCAAAAACATAACAAAATAAATTTCATCATTTTCTCACTTACTGTTGGCTGCATTTGTTGCTAGAGGTACATTTTTCTTCACAAGTAAAAGAGATTGTTTGATGAATTTTGCACAGCATACAAACCATACTTACAGATGTATGAAACTCTAGAATTTTCCAAATATATTAAAAACTGTGGTAAAAATTGAGATAATTAACTACAAAATTTGATTTTTTTCTAAACACAAAGTTTAAAACGTAACAGCTCATTCATTTTTTCATAAATTACATAGATTCTAGAGTTTCAGACACCTGTAAGTATGGTTTGTATGCTGTGCAAAATTTATCGAACAGTCTCCCTTATGAAGAAAAGTGTACCTATAGCTACAAATGCAGCCAATAGTAAGTGAAAAAATGATGAAATTTCACATGTAAAAAAATATTTTATGTTTTTGAACTTCCGCTGCTACGAGTGTGAATCCTGAATCCTTCCTGGTCATGCTGACAAAGTTTTATGAATTTACTTGTAAAAGTATAGACAGTGGAAATTAAAATGTCCTGTGGTGCCTCTCCTGCTCCAAGTAGGCCCGTTTGACGTCCTACCCCCCTTAAGAAGGCGAAAATGCTCTGAAGGTGTTAATTGAAATTTGTGTTCGGGAGGGTACTGGATTAGGGTAATCTGTGCAGCTGTGGTAGCTACAGTGCCTCGGTGGTGAGGTGGTCAGCATATTTGCCTTGCGAGCAGGACACTTGGGCTCAGCTTCTGTCCCTGTCGAGGAGCACGATGTGTTGTGCTTTCAGGTCTCATACGTACTGATGAGCAGCTCACTGGTGTTCTCAGGGCGAAGTTACTGAGCGGCGGGTACGGAGAGCAGTGGAAGCAGCCAGTGGTTGGTGGTGTGTTTGTGAACAGGGTGCAACTGTTTCAAGCTGTAAAACTGTACTGCATGGCGTGGCCATGAAGGGCTTAAGAGAGAGCTTTTTGTGTTGTGTTTTGTATTCACAGGGAGGTCATGTCTCAGTCATTGTAGTCAACCGTAAGTGTCTCTGTATTATGCAGCTGTCCATTGTCAGCATATTAGATAGCTCTGTGTAATCTTGTTATTCATATTATTAGTGAAGTAGTTGGTGGATGTTGTCGGTGGCAGTGTGTAGCTCTTGTGACTTTTGTTATTCTGTGTTATTATGGTTGTCTACTTATAAAGTTACTACAGCCTGGTATTGTGAATATTGCAAGTTTAGTTCATTTGTTCTCAGGTGGTACCCATTTCTATATTAGTGGGGCTCAGTAAGCTCAGTGTTTGAAAATATTGTACCCACTTAGTATAAACTTATTATTATTATTTTTATTATTATTTGTGCAGTATCCATTTTAAGCACGAATTAATCCTGGGCTGAATAATGTTTTTTCTTCTTCTGCCAAGGATATCTAGTATTGTCATTTGAATTTTATGTGATGATATGTGTTTGTTAACAATGCTATTGTAAAATAAACGCATACTTGCACAACCTCCAGGCAAAATTACACACCACCCGAACCTAGAGCTATGCTAGTAAAGATTAGATTATTTTTAGTTAACTGAAATTACAAAATATGCAGATTCTCGAAACTCAGAACATGGACTGGTAAAGGAGGGACATTACCAGGCTGTCCGCGGGAACTAAACAGGTGAATAACTGCCGTATGTTTCAGCCAGTCAGATGATAATACATGTGTGCGATCTGTACGAAAAAGATATTCACAAGCTCTGCTGAGGGAGTCGGAAGTCAGCTATCGTAGCGTGAAACTACACTGAAGAGCCAAAGAAACTGGTACATCTGCCTAATATCATGTAAGGTCCCCGCGAGCACGCAGAAGTGCCGCAACACGACGTGGCGTGGACTCGATTAACGTCTAAAGTAGTACTGGAGGGAATGGAGACCATGAATTCTGCAGGGCTGTCCACAAATCCGTAAGAGTACGAGGGGGTGGAGATCTCTTCCGAACAGCACGTTGCAAGGCATCCCAGATGCTCAATAATGTATATGTCTCGAGAGTTTGGTGACAAGTGGAAGTGTTTAAACTCAGAAGAGTGTTCCTGGAGCCACTGTCTAGCAATTCTGGACGTGTGGGGTGTCACATTTTCCTGCTCGAATTGCTCAAGTTCACCGGAATGCACAATGGACATGAATAGGTGCAGGTGATCAGGCAGAACGCCTACGTACGTGTCAACTGAGTCGTATCTAGACGTATCAGCGGTCCCACGTCACACCATTATAGAGCCTCCACCGCTTCAAGACTCTCCTGCTGACATGCAGGGTCCTTGGTTTCATGAGGTTGTGTCCATACCCGGACACGTACATTCACTCGATACAATTTGAAACGATACTCGTCCGATCAGGCAATATGCTTGCAGACATCAACAGTCCAATGTCGGCGTTGACGGACCCAAGCGCACACTCGTCAAGGGTACACGAGTGAGCCTTCTGCTCTTAAAGCCCATATCTATAATGCTTCGTTGAATGATTCGCATGCTGATACTTGTTGATGGCCCAGCAATGGAATCTGCAGCAATCTACGGAAGGCTTGCACTTCTGTCAAGCTGAACGATTCGTTTCAGTCGTCGTTCGTCCCCTTTCTTGCAGCATCTTTTTCCGGCCACAGCGATGTCGGAGATTTGATGTTTTACCGGATTCCTGATGTTCACGGTGCACTCGTGAAGTGATCGTGCGGGAAAATCCCCACGTCACCGCTACCTCGGAGATGCTATGTCCCATCGCTCGTGCGCTGGATACAACACAACGTTCAAATTCACTTAAATCTTGATAAACTGGCATTGCAGCAGTAGTAAACGATGTAACAACTGCGCCGGACTCTTACCGTCCACATAGGCGTTACCGACCGCAGCGACGTATTTTGGCTGTTCACATACCTGTGTATTTGAATATCCATGCCTGCATCAGTTTCCTTGGTGCTTCAGTGTATAAGCAGGTACGTGTTTTACGTCAAGAGTTGTATGTAAGGGTGGACATAACATCAGTTAATGTACCGTAAAAACGAGAATATAGGACAAACGTTTTACGAATAATACAGCACAAAGACTTGTTTAATTTAGTAGCTTCAGTTACACATTTAGACCAACGAGAAAGAACTCTCTCTACAGCTGAGACAAAATGTGGTAGGCACTCGTCTCACATGTATAGTGCAGCCTGTGTTTTAAGTAGCTTTTCTTGGTTGACCACATTCCATGTCGCTTCAGAGCAGTTCCGATTCTAGGAAAACTCATGGATATGAGAAAATTACGAAACATCGTTCAGTATCAGTTTCAACAAAAGCAACTCTCAGTTGACGCCCTTCTTACTTACGCATAAGTTGTATTGAAACAGACACTGAAGACTGCTTACAAATTTTGATTTTCTGATGACATCACTGTCCGCTTCAAATGGCTCTGAGCACTAACATCTGAGGTCATCAGTCCCCTAGAACTTAGAACTACTTAAACCTAACTAACCTAAGGACATCACCCACATCCATGCCCGCGGCAGGACTCGAACCTGCGACCATAGCAGTCGCACAGTTCCGGACTGAAGAACCTAGAGCCGCTCGACCACCGCGGCCGGCTCACTGTCCGGAACGACTTTGTAAATAGATAATTGTATCAAACGATTTAAAAAGCTTACCAAAAATTGCAATTTGCGTTGTGCAACCTGCTTTAGGCAACGAGACGGCATGTTCAGTTTGTAGTAGAAATAAATAAATAAATAAATAAATAAGTAATCCCGTACTCTAATTACTTACCACTCTCTACTAGCCGCTAGTCATTGTGAAGGAGCCTCTTCTCTCCACTAGTTTGAAATACTCTTCTGCCGTTTCCAGTGTACCACCAATGATGCTTCCTTGGACTAACTCACATGTCTGTATTATGCCTATTGACGATGGCTATTCAAACTGGCACTTGTATTTCGTTTTCACTTTGCTTGACGTAGTACAGACCTTTGTGACAGACGAGAAAATGCTGTTGGACCCAAGAGACCACTGTTCTTCGGCTGTGATTGCAGCATATGACCAAAACATCGAAGACAGTAAAACAGTGGTGTTTTTATGTTTCAGTGGTAAACAGAAACAGAAAACCGTAGAAAACGGAAAAACGTAGCTCGTTGCCATACATGGAATTTCAAGCTAGACAGGAGAATGATGGCTCTCTGCTTCGTTCACTTTGTCGTAAGCTCAGTCACACGGATCATATTTACAATCATCGAGTGGTCACCACACTTTACAAGTTACTGATGTGCTAAAGACCCTTATTAAGCATAGAACTCACACAGTTTTCCTTTCTGAGAGTTTATTAATGGAGCTCGCACGCTATCTCTTTGTAACCTCTTTTACGTATTCTATGTATGCCCCGTGTTCGAATTTGTTAGTGGATATTTGCCTTTTTATGGTAATTTTCTCAAACGTTACTATGAAATGCTGAGCTTCAGTTTTTTGTGCTTGACAGCCTGCGCTGTTGAATAACATGTACGTAGTAATATCGGGCAAGACACCATTAGATAGAACATTCTTTTCCTACTATGAGGTGTCAACAAAAAACACTGTATGAGGACTAGTCACGAAATTGTAATTGTCACTTCAAAAAAATAAATAAGCAAATTAAACAGTGACCCTGAAATTTGGTGATGACACTACTCCTTCTCTACAAATTTCCCCTTCAATGTGACACATTTTTTCCCAACGATGGGCAACTTGGCACTGAACTTGGTTATGGAAGTGTACATTTGTGACACTGCAGTCACTTATCGCTATGCGATATTTAATCATTTTATCTGCTCATTGTGGACATGTTTGAAGAAAGCGTAAGGCTCTGGAGAAAAGTTTGTCTTGGTGGGAGACGACCAGGGCAAGTGGCTGGCTAGTTCCGGCTTGACCACAGAAGGTATGTCACAAAAGGCTCTGATGAAGCAAGTTTCGTGGGCAGTGATTTTTGCAGAAGCGTTTGCAGTAAGCCCCTGGCCGTTCCTTTTGGCTACGAATGTGGTTTTCTCCTTTGAAAGGAGCTTCTGACGATCCCCGATAATATAAATGTGCTTTACAAATTTACCTTCCTGTACGAGGGAAAATTTGTTGCCTTCGCTCCAAAATCATATGAACCTGGTTGGACACCGCGCAATGGCGCAGAAGACTCGACCGGTGAGTGGAACTTCGCTGAGGGACGATGCCAACCTACTGCATTTTAAAAAGCTTTCAGTGAACCGTAATAGTAAATTTGTGCAGGATTCGCCTGTATTGCAAGAAAGAAAGCTGGGTGGCCTCCCCTCTATGCTGAATTTTGCGAAAAGTGTGGAGTTAGGTTCAGAGACCGTAGTGTTAGGGACTTGCCGTGGGAAGCCATCTGGCTCTCTCCTGATCCAGAAGACGACGGTGATAGGCTTTCTCTGCCGTCATCTCTGCCGCTTTCATGCGGACTTGTGCATTGTGACACATGTTCGCTTAGTTCCAAGGAAGTTTCACATTTCGCTACTAGGGCTGTGCATTATCTAAATAGCTCGCCATCTGCAGGATTCGCTACGTAACTTGGGTTGGTTGATGAATTGTATTAAGTCGTGAATATTGTGAACTGTGCATATTACGGAAGCTTTTGGCTTCATTTTTTTTTTATATACAGTAGCTGTTACCAAGGAATCTTCGAGTTAGATCTGAGGTGTTCTCTAATGTGTTGGCGGTACATTCAGATGGAATTAAGCTTCTAGTGACCCCTTAATAGACGACTAAGGCTGCACGATAGTAACTGCTTAAGGGTAGACTCCATCCAAAAATTTAATTTTTCTTCTACTCTGCCGATTTCAACCAATTTTGAAATCATGTCTACAAGTAAAGATGTAACAGTACCAAAGCTTTCAATCCATTACTTCATTTGTTTTTGAGTTTTTAATTTCTAATACGATTTTAGTGGTATTTTTTAAATACCATCTTTTCGTGTTCAGATCTAAATTTTAACATTGGAGATGTTTAGGTACATTCATAAGATATTTTTCCACTGTTCTGTACACTCATTTTATAGTAAATGTTGTTAATTTACCTTCAGTATTTCTTTCCAGTTCCAAACTTATATTTTCTTTAATTATCGGTACAAAAACATCATAGTGCAATAGACAAACAACATTAATGCATAGAAATGAGCAAATTTCTTATGATTACTTCCTGAAAAGATTTCATTGAGACTGTGTAAGATTTAGGGAAAAAAGTTAGCACTGAATCTAGAAAACAAACTTACGAGAAAATGGATTTTAAAATTTTATAAAAAATGAATACTAATACAAGAGACATATCCATTAAAAACCAGCACCATACGTTTTCCTTCCTGTTCCCGCAAGGCTTCTTTTTCTTGTAATTTCCAAGGCCAGGGTAGTCTTCGTCTTGGATTTTTTCCTTCTTGATGCAGCATCTTGTGGGCTGCGTGACCCGATGTTGGTCTCTAGATAAAACAGATCTTCTTCTGGGAGACTGATAAGGGAGTGCTGCGACTCCTGCTTTTCTCAGTCTTCATACAACCCTTATTTAACTGAGAAACAGCTTCTACAAGATCGAAAGTACCTTTTTTCTGGGACACTCGTACAAAATGATACTATGCAAACTTTCATTAGCATTTTGTGTCTCGTCATCAGTGTATCTTGCCTGTAGTGCATAAGATGCAAGTCGCAGATAGTATCATGACCACTTCGGCAGTTCTCAGTGTGCCACGGCCCGTCGTGCAGTCAATGTTTCAAATATTTGACGTAGTTGTAATTCGAATACAGCTATATTGTTTTGAGATTTAAGCAAACGCCCTAAAGAAGTGACATAGACATTAAATTTTTTTCTTGAGAAAATGTTTTAGGGTTAAGTCCCTCCTTAACAGCGATTCCCATGGATTCATGTAGAACTTTAATTAAAACAAATCAATATTTAATAGTAGTAGTAGCTTTATTCATCCGTAGATCTCTTTTCCAAGGACATAGGACATGTCAAATTATTTACAAATTTAGATCAATTTAAAATACGCTAATTCGTACACACACATATATTTACTGACTTTTAGTTAGAGACAGTCATTACATTTACTCCTGGTATACAATACTTCTTTTTACAAATAACTTATTAAATAATGTAATGCCACACTGTTCACTTATATCTCACTATCAGTCATTGCACACACTACACACACATTGTTTCATAACACTTCACTCACTACACACACACACACACACACACACATACACACACACACACACACACACACTGGTGATCTCTGGGCCATTTTCTGTACCGTAACTTCCCATTTGCTATCCTGAAAAACTGAGTCATTATCCCTACATAATGAGTGACATGTTGAGCTCAGAAAGAGGTGTTAGTATTGTGCTGTGCATAACTTGGGGGTAAGTTTTTCTAGAAAGGAAAGAAGAAGGAAAAAAGCAAAGTGAATGTGTTATATAGAACGTTGGATATTTCATAATAATAATAATAATAATAATAATAATAATAATAATAATAATAATTATTATTATTATTATTATTATTATTATTATTATTATTATTTGTATAACATTTTTTTATCAAACCCCTACTGTGTTTTAGCTAAGTAATCCTTCGCTGTATAAAATGTATTGCATAACAGGTACGTTTTAGCTGCCTTTATAAATAAGTGTATTTTTGCAATTCCTTCAATCTCTTTGGTAATTTAGGGGGTAGTCAGGAAAGCCATCTTGTCCACCTATGTCATATGCCCCATCCCTGTCCAAACTGTTTCCCGCCCCACCTACCTGTTGCCCTTTTGTAAAGTCCTCACATAAGACACTAGGTCCTCTGTCACATGACTTAGCCCTGCATTTGGCTTGATGATAATGGTGGCGTGGTACGCTGCCCCTGAACTTTCCTGTAACTGATGGCCTAAACCTGGCCCATGGCTACTACCTGGCAGCAGCACTTTCATCTTCCTAACACTTTGTACACTCCTAGGCTTCTTGGCCTCAGTTGAAGTGTGCTGCACATTTCCTGCTCCTCTTTCTATCTGAGGCTCTTCTCCACTTAACTCTGGCAGTGGTAGATACCTGGTTTTGGTGTTGATGATAAAACTGTCAGATCGCGTTCTATTTCTTCCTATCCTCCTACCAGCTGCCAGTTCCCAACAACCCTCCTCCCCCCCACCCCCCACCCCCCACCCATCCCCCTCGACCCTTACGAGTTCCTTCCTTGCTTCCTCCAACTGTGCCTGAAGGGCACAGATATGATATGTGTTAATTAAATACGATTTAGAAACGTTTAATTAGACTTTTATTCCGACAATAAACACTGATGAAACTAGTAGCTGTCTTTTTTAAACGAATTTTGCACTATCAAGAAAACATGAATAGAATTTTTTGTGTTTATGTCACGCAAAATTTCGAGTTATGTCGCGATTATCGGGACTTCAGTTAAAGAACAAGATTTTCCCAGAACAAGCGCCGCTGCGACGCAAATATTAGTTGTGTGACAAGAACCGACACTACAGCAAGTATACAAAACAAAGAAATTTGACCCTATCTCCTCTTAAATAAATTCTTTTAGCGGACGGAGAAAATACCTGTGATCTCACTCGACGGCCATCTTGGTCGCAAAATTTCCTAGTGTAAATCTGATTTGTAGTAATGAGCCGATTGTCCTAAGACTAATCGCGACTAGGTGACGATGAAATGATACATATAGTCAGTTATTTCCACATCTAATTTGTTGTCTCACTGTACGGTGTTTTCGTTATAAAACAGGTATCCACGCTTCGGAGATTATTGTTAACTTGCATAGGTGGTGTATAACAATCATTGCACTATGTCTTACAGTATTTTGAATTGAATCTGTAAATGTAGTGGGCAGATATCACACACAACTACCGAGTTCCAGCACGACTTAGACTTGGCATCTCATTGGAAGTCTGATCACAGAACAATATAAAGGTGATAAATTTCAACATATTGCCTACCGAGCAAAAATCCACCTGGTTAATCACCTCGGTGCGTTCTGAGAATACCTACCACGCAGCGATTTTTTCCTCTGAGGAAAGATGAGAAAGGCATTGGGCAAGAATACGGGGGTAACCTGGTGGCCCAAAAAACCAGTGTGTGTGGTTGTGTCCTGCGGAGATTGGCCACCATCGTGAACTGCTTCCCACGACGCTAGATCTTCACAGCTTCTGGTAACCTCGTCACGAGGTTCTAGCAGTAGCCTTCTAACGACTCGTTCCCTGATTTCAATAAACACGAAGAGCGTATAACACAAATTGATTTCTGGACATTTCTACTGCTGTCAACTTACACAGAAATATATAGTATTACAGTCTGGGAATCTGAGTCGCAGATAGTCTGTGCCTAAGTTCTATTTTGCAACAAACAGAAGTGAAAAAATACACTCATCTCGAATTCCTGTTGTTGCTGGCTCGGCTCGTCATCTTATAAAAAGTTGGGCCTGGATCTTTTCGATGTTAAGAAAGGGCGTTGAACTGTTGGTGAAGAATCTTCGTAGGTTGTTCCTGAAATCACTTCTGTCAATGATGGGATTCTGTTCAATTGCGTAAAAATGTGAATGGGGAAAGAATTGGCGACTTCTGAAATATACTGTTTTAAAACTGACTTCTTGTATATTTCACCATACGCAACTGAGGAACATTTATTCAACATAAACATATTTGACTAGTCGAATTTATCAAGCATATACTACATAATTAAACATGGAGGCAAGTCGCAGACTTGGTTCCCAATGTCCGAACTCCTCCACCACCTCACACAGAGTCTTTAAGGCTGTAGGTACGGAATCCTTTTAGAGCTCTGTATCGAAAAATCTGAGCATATCCTTTTTCATACTCTAAGCAAATATTAGGTGACATTTATGGATTAACGTTACTGACTGATTGCGAAAGTAAGTTATCGCTTCAGGAGGTGGGAAACAGTAGACGCACGGAAGCGGTGCGACGTGCATCACAGTTTCCATTTCGCGGGCAGACACCCACTGGTGAACGTTGCAGCTCGCGCAGGCGCGTCTGCGACTGCGTATCGACGGACACGCCAAATGTAAGCAAAGCGAATCCACTCACCGCGATGCACTTTCGTGATGGGAATGCGGAAGTGATACATGTGTCTGCCAATGGCAGTACGCATACGGTCATTCGTTACCGAACCAACCCGATCATGTTTTGATCCGCAGGAAGCTGTCGGTGCAAATATCATGGTTGTTACTTCCGAAGGGATAAAGGTGGATGGTCTAAAGTAAGTTGAAAGTGTCTGCATGTATCTGAAGACCTTTAACAAATATTCAGGGGCCATCTGCAGAGCATTAGTTAGAAACGGAGTGAATGTTTAGAGCAAATGAATAAATAAAACGAAACAAACATGTCGCTAAAGTTCCTCGACTACATGTCAGGAAATTAAAATAATGTGCCTTAGTTTTTCACACACTAAGAGTCTAGTCCAGTGGTCGTCCATGCGATCCTAGGTTCTCAGCCGTATTTTATAGTAAAATACATTTAGTAACTAACAGCCGAATCAAGAAAAGCCAACTAACGTTAAGAGCTTAAAAAGTTTCCTACTCAGTGACAAACAAAAATACCTACAGAGTCAGTAATAGTTGAAAATTTGCTTAATTTTAATTTACGTGTATGAGAACGAAGTCTTTCGCGGCGGCACTTATATGTAAAACTGTATGATGTGAGGTCCACCAGTTATGCAAAACACCGTTTTTTCAAGTACTCAAACTTGTTTCAGCACTACTGTGCCATCATCAATGGATTTCCGTTTTATTTAATCTGTAATGTGAACTTTTTACTAAATGATTAAAAAATTATGTGGATATTTAGTTCAAACAATAGTTCGTTTCCTTGTGTTAATACCTTTACACTTGGTGTGCATGATTTTTCAGGATCACTTGTCTGTTATTTACTACACGTAGCTTGTCATCTGCAGCCATACGATGTTGATGAGAAAGTTTGTTGGGAGTTAACCCATCATATAAAATAATTTAGCTTATCGCGATATTTCGCTCGTACATTCATTTTTACTTACCGGTACGTTTTCGTGTGGCAAGCCCTTTCATTCTCAGCATCATGGTGAGGTGTCGTGATGCACACATCAATATAGCACTTATTTTCATGAATAAGGTCATAAAATCACTTTGCACTTCACCAAAACACAGTGCAATTCTGGTTGTTGTGTGTCCCAGCCCAGTCAGCGTTCATTTGTTCACCAGAGAGTTTGGCGCCAAATTCGAATTTTGTTTACATTTTATCTATGTGTGTGTGTGTGTGTGTGTGTGTGTTTTCTGTGCTCTTCTTAGGTGTTTGTGTTCTCTTTTTACATGGTGTTCCCTTTGTGAGTAAATGGCGAGTCCTTGCAGAGTGTAGCGTATCCACTTTTCGTGTGTGCGTATGTGTGTGTGTGTGTGTGTGTGTGTGTGTGTGTGTGTGTGTGGGAGGGGGGGGGGTATACATTATTGAGTTGTCTTTTTTGTAAAGTTCCCTTAATGTGTTCAATAGCGTGCCCTTGCAGAGAGTAGTGTATTCGTTTATGAGCTGTTTTCCTTCTGCTAATGCCTTCTGTATGTGGAAGTTTCCCTTAACAGTCAGTTTGCTGTGGCTGGGTTGTAGTATCCTTAAGTCTGTTTCCATTGTAGTTGGGTGGTGATTGTGGGCTATAAGGTGGTCAGCAAATGTGCTATGGGAGCTGTTGCTTTTTAAAGCTCTAAGATGTTCTGAATATCTGGTTTTGAAGTTTCTGCATGTTGGTCCTATGTACAGTGACTGGCAAGTGTTGCATGTGAGTTCACATATTGCTGATCTGTCAAATTTATCTGTGGGTGTTTCTTGTGTTCTGATCTTTTTCTATGTTGTGTTCTCTGTCCTATGTCCTATTTTGAGTCCTTGTTTCTTTAATATGTTGCCTATTCTGTGGATAATCTTGTTATTGTAGGTGAGTATGTACCATTTCGTTTTATGTGTGTGTTGTTGCTCTGTTGTGTCTTGAGTGTGGTCATTCTTATTTCAACAGCCTCCTTAAATAATAATAGAGAACTGGAGAAATCGTCAATTGCTGAACGCAGTCTCACGAACAAACATAAAATGCTGTTTGATGAAACAAAAATTTGGTCCCATGCCTCCACATACTGGGATTCTGTTATTAGGGAGGCTGTTGAAATAAGAATGAGCGAGAAGAACTTTAACCGTGATAGAGGATACTATCTGAGCGGTGCATGGAAACAAGCACTCTATGCAGAGCAGCAGCAGAGGCATTCCTTCCAAGATTTACGTTCCAACGGAAGCGGTGGCTCCACCAGCGCACACACTGACACCGTCTGCGACAGCAGTACGTAATCGCCGACCAGGCACAAGCCCACCAAACAGAAGCCGTCCACGGGCTATATAAGGCCACCACAGCAGGAGAGTTGCTCCTGACGATGACGATGGAGGCTATCGTCGAAAGCTTGAGATTTCATCCCGAATTGACGCGGCAAGAAAACCGACTATGTTCTACATATTTACGTTGGTGTATTCGGCCGCTTACCTCAAGAAATAGGGACAGATAGGCCACTTCGAGGCTAGAGGACGTGAGAGGGGAAATGTCTTCTTGTTTCTGTTCCAGTACTGAAATCTCACAATTGTGCGCAAGTCGTCCTATCAGCTGCTGTGGTACAAATTTCCAATAGAAATAACATGGATTCGAGAATGCATATTATAGAGACGCTCATCTTCAAATAAAATACATAAAAAGTAATTCCATGATGACTTTACAAACTGTCAAGGGAGATGGAAAAGGGTAAATGTATCAGTTTGAAGTAATTGACTCTGGTCTGGAAACGACCAGCTCGAAAGTTATAAGAGAAAATCGTCCTGATACTTCTGGCAGCGGAAGAAGAGTACCGGTACTGCTGTCGCTAAGACTGCAGGGTAGTCCACTTTCAGAGGTGATAGCGTGGACCAAAACGAGAAAAAGATACGAGAAGAAAGAACAGGGTGATCCTACGACGAGGACTGAAACAAAACATAAAATCATTTTTTGCGCCAACAGTTGTACAGTTTTATTTATTCCCTACCGGTTTTGTACCGGCTACCATCTGCACAGCGAGGTACAAGACGAGAATGACCCAAGTACGTGATTTTCTAAAACCTTACAACATGAAAGTACGTACGAAAATTCGAGGTATTGTAATACTTGCATAAGTACATGAACTGGTCAAGAAAGACATGTCTGCCAAATAAGGCAACATGAAGTGTAAAATGTGACTGATTATCATAATTATTGTTTCAATAAACTTCCTATCATAGTAGAGTTACATAATCGAAGTGTGGTAACAGGCACTTAAGATTAACATCAAATAACTAATACAGGCTCAGTCATAACAAGACCTATGCAAGAATACACCATTCCATAGATATAAAGTACAAATGTCATACACCAGTGCAAAGACAAAATTAAAATACTGAAAGCAGTACACACCACATTTTCATTACAGAACATAAGGCTATAGTCATGTGTTACGGATACATCTAGTGTATTATTCTTTGACCACAGATGAAATGAGTATACATTCAAGTTAAGTTGGCATCCTTAGTGATGGTGATATGTGTACATTAGCCAAAAATGTATGCCGCAATTAATAAACTTTCAACACAAATATTTTCTCTCACGAACTGGAGAAATCTATAGTAATCAAATACACCATATGTATTATGAGTTCGTTATGGTACAAAAAATCATGCAATAAAAATATTTTAATATTATATTTGGAAGAACATTAGTTAATAAGAATGTCGTTACGTTAAAGTAATTAGATTGTGCGGAAGATTACGCTATATGAGGATACATAACTCTTCTAGCGTGCTGTATTCTGTGTAGCATTGCGAATACATGATTCATATGGAGCACTTGAGTACTGTAGATGCCTCCAGTTGGTGAGCGAAATATACCTGTGTTGAGGATTCATTTTGTTTCGTTTTTGCAATTCTGGCGTACATTTTTGGGTAATTTTCCCTTGTCACCATTAGCAACAAACGCTATCATAACTAGAATGTTTATTCCCTTTGTCTATGGCCAAAGAATATTACAGTAGATATATCCGCAACACATAGCCTGGTGTTCTTTCATGAGCATATAGTGTCCCTTCAATACTGTATTTTTATCTTTGATGTGTATTATGACATGTGTACTGTATACAGGGTGGTCCATTGATGGTGACCGGGCTGAATATCTCACGAAATAAGCGTCAAACGAAAAACTACAAAGAACGAAACTTGTCTAGCTTGAAGGGGGAAACCAGATGCCACTATGGTTGATCCGCTAGATGGCGCTGCCATAGGTCAAACGGATATCTACTGCGGTTTTTAGGATAGGAACCCTCCTTTTTTTATTACATATACGTGTAGAACGTAAAGAAATATGAATGTTTTAGTTGGACCACTTTTTCCGCTTTGTGATAGATGGCGCTGTAATAGTCACAAACTCATAAGTACGTGGTATCACGTAACATCAGGAAGAACAGCAGATGCCCAGTTTTTGGATGGAGGTTTCTACACGTTGACTATCGTTAAGTCCCTATGGCAAAGTCAGTGGGCATGGGAAGCTCTGTAGCATTATTCAATAGCTCAATTTTAATAAGTGTTGTGACTTCATGCTTTTCATGGCCTTTGGAAGCAACTGTGGTAAATCCTTGCACTTTAAGTTGGTAAGTTGAACTCTCATCGGTATGTGTTTTTTGAAGTTCCACCACGTCTACCTTATTTTCTTTCATTATTTTGGAGAGGATATCACCTTTGGCTCTGCTGTAGCCTTCAATGGTGGCATGGCATATTCTTAGAACATGCCGAATTTTTTGGTTTTTTGATGGGCCGCATTCTGCTAGCCTTCGAGTACAGGGCCAGGAGGTACGAGTACGTCCGGCCATCGCTTGGGGGTGACATTCGCTTCGTGTTTCGCTCATCTTCTTCTCATTGCTGAAAAACACTAATATGGGAGTGGGCCACGTCGAGGCTGTCACCGTTCCACTCCAAGGAAACAAGAAAAATTCGGAATGCGAATTAAAGTCCGTGGAGAAGAAACAAAAATTTTGAGGTTTGCCGATGACACTGTAATTCTCTCAGAGACAGCAAAGGACTTAGAAGAGAAGTTGAATGGAATGGACAAGGTCTTGAAAGGAGGATATAACATGATCATCAACAAAAGCAAGACAAGAATAATGGAATGTAGTCGAATTAAATCAGGTGATGCTGAGGGGATTAGATTAGGAAATGAGACACTTAAAGTAGTAGTTGAGTTTTGCTATTTGGGGAGCAAAACAACTGATGGCCAAAGTATAGAGTATATAAATTGTAGACTTGCGATGGCAATAGAGAAATTTGTTAACATCAAGAATAGATTTGTCAGGAAGCCTTTCCTGAAGGTATTTATTTAGTGTGTAGCGACGTATGGAAGTGAAAAATGGACAATAAATACATTAGATAAGAGAGTATGAGCTTTTGAAATGTGATACTGTAGAAGAACGTTGAAGATTAGATGGGCAGATCACGTAACTAATGAGGAGGTGCTCAATAGAATTGGGGAGCAAAGAAATTTGTTACACAACCTGAGCAGAAGATGGGATCAGTTGGTGGAACATATTCTGATACACCAAGGGATCACCAATTTAGTACTGGAGGCCAATGTGGGGTGAAAATCATAGAGGAAGACAAAGAGATGAATACAGCAAGCAGATTCGAAGGATGTAGGTTGCAGTAGTTACTCGGAGATGAAGAGCTTGCACAGGATAGAATAGCATGGAGAGCTGAAGACCAGAACAAAATTGTAAAATAAAACTTTAAAAATTGACACTAATTTCATACTTTTTTAAAATAAATTAGTGAGGCTCCTTAAACGAAACTGGAATAGAATGACGGCGACTCCAAACCAGATTTTAATCTGCAGTTGTATTGACGATATGTATCTCTAAATATTTCAGCAGTAAATCAGGAGCCATCCTTGTGAGACACCAGAAACGTCTATACCGTAAACGTTCAAGGACGCCTCTCTAAAACAGAGAACATTTTAAATTAACCGTCTGGCTTCAGTCTCTTCTCGTGTAATTAACAATTTAGCTGGAATTGTAAATGCACACCCCTTATAAAGAAGGTGAGTTAATGCGTTAAACTCTCTCTGATGGGATGCTCTGTCTTATTCAGCATTAATTTCAGTATAAATAAATGCTTAAGCGGTGCACGGATGGGCATGCTCTCACAATTCATTTATGAACGTGGTTGTAATACACAATGGCTGAGCTAGGCCTTTTTTGCTATACTACCCATGCGTGACTACACCATCTTAAACTATGATTCACTTTGTATTCCTCCCCTCTAATATGCGAATATTACAAGGAGATTAATAACTTTCCTGCTACGAAGAAGAAGAGTGAGCTGTTATAAGGCGTGGTTTCAGTTCCTCTCTCTACAAAGGCGTCGAAAAGTTTGCAGGCACGTGCAGAAAACTCGATCGTCCGTTATTGTGCCTTCATTGCCCTGGGGATGAGACAGCTAACTCTCTAAATGTTTCCCAGAAGATTCTGTCCTGGAAAAGTTTGATGCCGACGGAGTCGTAGAGACGATTCTACCATCCACGTCCGTGTGCCGAAAGCCAGACCACCTGAGGCTAACTGTCGCAAATGGTTTTGAAACCCAGAATACGGTCATTATTATTAATGGTACATCAAAGTGATTACGTAAGAATTTCTCTATGAGAGGAAATGAAAGTGGTACTCATTTACAAAGTGATTTGCTCTGTCCTGTTCCTAGTACGAATGGTAGCTAGTGGGAGACTTCTACTTCCCACAGGAGCTTGGCGAGAATCAGATGAAATGAGTGATGCCCAGTCTCCTGTCCCATGGACGATAGACGGTACTGATACTATCTGTACTTACTTACTTACTAAAGCACGACTCCTGTCAATGCAGAACATTTTCACTCCGAAGATAAACTGGATTGACTTAAGTTGGAGATAGTTGTTTCTTGTAGATACTCACAGATTATGTACTATAACTAATGCATTATTCCCTAAACGCATTGTTCACTTAATGATTTATACGTAATCTTCTGGCAAGGAAACAATTTTTGTTTATAATCACAGTTTCAGTATTATGAGTCTGAGTTTCCTTATTTATTCTGAAAATTTAGATGCGAAAAGGTGTGCAGTCTGGACCTGTTGAAATAACACTGATGAGTATTGTTTGCATTACACTTTATATGTACTGTATGATAAACCTTCACTTTAATTATGTTTGCAATTAGAGCAAATGCGTATGTAAGTCAACAACATTAAAAAATGTAATGCAAGTTTCAAAACATAATGTAAAAAATCATGATAAATTTATTGACATAATAATCAAAGTAGATCACTTTCAAAACCAAATTTACAAAAATAGAGCAGCCCATAAACTACGTGACCACTGAAGTTAAATAATATTTCGACAAAGAAGGCGATTACCACCAAAGTCTTGTTTTTAAAAAGTACAGTAACAGAGTAGTTTTATTTCTGCCATGTAAATGCCAGTGCCAGTTGTTGCCCGTTTATGCGCTGACATGCTTTGTGCCTATATGACTCTCTTTATAATGCGCCGATGACGGCTATGATATAATCGAAATCTAGATCTACACTGCGAGTGACTGCTGTCCTTCACATATGAACACAATAAAAGAGCTTCTAAGCCAAAATGTAGGCAGTGGACAAGTTCTTTTCAAGATATATGCCGGTTCTTGGCGGAACACACACATATTATCTTGGTTCCACAATAAAATTTACTTAATAGTTCGTTATGAACCGCCCTTCAGATTCTTAGGCAATCATCAGATAACTCAATTCTAAGCTGATAGACCATTCAATTTGAGCGAGAATTCATTGCTGTAAAAAGATTGTTGTACAAAGATTTGTGACGTTTTATGACTACGATACAAAGTAAAAGCATAACATCATAGCCAAAAGACTCTGAACAAATAAGTCTTATAAATTGCGGTATGTTCGCATATTAAAACTATATGAATGTATGTATAAGTTAAAAATGTTGTACGAGTGAATAATGGCACAACTGGTGAATGTGATGGATAGAGCGGAAAAAAGGGGTGAGTGTAGAACAGTTAAATCAATGCAATTATCTAATGGTGAGAGAAATAATAATTGGCTGCTTGTGCATTAATAAGGGTGAGTAATGTAACTGTGTTTCTTCATTAAGGACCAGGTCGGGATGCTCTGGTTGGTGTATATTTCAAGTAAGGTTAGTTTTCTGCCTTTAGTTCCTTTATAGCGAGCAACATGTTTCACATAATATGAATGACATTCATTGAGAACATGTTCAGCAAAGGTGGAATCTTTCTTTTTCAAGCACCACCTCTGTCATCCTCAGTCAGTTTAGTACTTGTAGCCCTACGTGATTGATCTACATATAATTTGCCACACAGATAGCAGGAAATTCTATAAATTTCAGTCTTCTAAAGAAACAGTCTTATCATTATCGTTGAACAGAAGCCAGGCAACAGTATTCCTAGTGTAGAAAGCTAGAGCTTATTTCCTGGATTTTAGCTTTCTCGAAATAACCTGTGAAGTCCTACCAACGTATAGCATGAGGGTCCCTTTGTAATCAGTACGGTTTTGTGCCGTCTGAGGTGGATAAAGCAGTGCTGTTTTCGTCCGCCTCTTCATTTCGCTGAGTATGTTGTCAATTAGAATAGGACTACAACCGTTGTTGTATGCTATTTCTTTAATTATTTTTAATTCATTTTCAAAGTCTGGTTTGGTTTCTGGTATAGATAGTAGGCGGTGCACCATGGAGTGAAAGTCTGCATGTTTATGGGTTACGGGGTGCTGGAAATTGGCTGGTATTATAGTTTCTGTCTGAAGTTACTTTCATGTACATAATAAATAAATGCTGTTGCTTATTGATGTCAATGGTTAGGTATAAAAAGTTGATAGAGTTGGAGTTCTATTCTAAGAAACATTTTCATTTGAGACTATAAACTACAGTTTGTTCTTTAATGAAACATGCTCAATCTATCTGTTTAACGTCGTTTTATGGTGCACTTAAAAAGATCTTCGAAAAAATTTATAGGATAATAAACAGATACATACTGAAGTAAAGTTCACTGGGTAATGGATCATACTGTTTCAAAATGTGAAGGAAAAGAAAACGATTTTGCAGTACGTCGCAGACGTTGAAAAGTTGTCTTCACTGTCGTTGACAAAGCTCCTGTCGCTCCTTACATAAAAACAATTTTCAATTTGCATGTCCTTTCAAGTGTACTGATTCACTTACATAATGTTTGGAATACACAGACATGGCAAACAGTTTTTGGTGGCACATCTGTAGTATAGTGTCGCAGTGTGGCCACCATGGGAGCATCATAAAGGCAGGTCGTACAGTTTGTTAGCTGTAATGCCATGACCACAGAACAACGGATGACTATAGAGCTGTGGACAACAGTGTGTCGAGAATAGCAGGCAGGGTTCCTTCCAGAAAGGCTATACCACGAGAAGATCATTGGGTTGTTCGACTTTCTGTGACCAATGTACGGATGTCAACGGCTGAAATTTTAGAACACCGTCAGGAACCACTTATTGGAATGTAAGGGTAGACTTCCGCGGCCGTTGGCACTGTCAATAAAATTCTTTTGGGGTGTTGACCACATTGTCAATACATAAAGCTGCCAATATATAAAATATATAAAATTGTCCGACGTTTAGGCCACTTACAACATCCGAGAAGAATTTTATTGACAATTAGTGGAAGTTCGCCTAAGACCTCGAATTGCTATGCGTCGTTTGTCTCTGACATCGTTCCACAGACAACAGAGACTTACCTGATGCAGAACCAGAAACAACGGGGATATTGAGTGTATTCTCTGCCGATCAGGTTTGTTTTTAGCGGTCAGATCGATTCCAACATATCAGTAGATGATCTGGTGAAATTTCATAGGCAGTAACCATTCTCCAGACGCGTGACACTCGAACTCATGCAATCATGGTGCGGACGCTATTGTTTATGACATCAAGGCTGATTAGGTGACTTCTGAAGGGAGGTAAGAATGATTAATTCTATTGTCGTAACCTTCATGATCAGGATACGAAATGGCGTAATCCAGTAGGATAATACAGGCACCCCCACTGCAGTTCACACTGCCAATGCGTTGAGGAATCTATGGGCTACTGATAGGCCTGCTCGAGCCCTGAGTTTTCATCCATAGAGCATGTCTAGTATACTATCGGAAGCAGAATACTCTAATGCTATTCTGCAACCAGCAGTCTTCATCAAGTGACACAGTGTGTGTTTAGGGTATACAATTTGGAGTCTGATTGTTTCCATGCCGCAACGGATATACAGGGTGTTTCAAAATGAATATAAGGGCTTTAAGGCTTAGTAGCATTTATTGCGCTCATTTTACATTTATAAATAATATATAAAATGAAAGACATAGTCAAACAGTTGTGTTCGTATATCTGTGCGGAAAGAAAAGAACATAAAACGACCAAAAGTGACCGATAACGTCAACACGAGTAAGTCTTTCAAGCATTGTCCCAAGAAATCTGTTCGGAAGACTAGTCGTGAACAAGCAACCCCAATGACGTCTGTATGGAGGCTTTGAAGGAGACTCTTGCAACGACGTCCTTGTCGTTTCCAGTTGTTACTAGCTCTTAAGCCTGCAGTCAACGGTTTACATGTCAACTTTGCAAACGAAACGTTGCTGCATGTCGATGAAGATCTTCTAGATTCGTCGTTTTCTGCGTTTCAACTAAGTCGAAATAAGAACAAACATATGTGCCCCTCTGGGGATCAGCAAATCCCCACGAAATACAAGATGGTACAGCTGCACCGAGAACTCCATAAATTGAAAGCTTTTTATGACATATCCCGGCGGAAAGTTTACAGGCTTTTCATTTTCGGTGAAGCAACTGCAACTGAGCTAGAAATATGACTTTCATCAATTGGAAGAAGCTCAACCACAGGATTTCAGTCGACACAAAGATGGTGCGACGGCTCACTGGCATAGCTTACTGTGCGACTGGTTAGACGTTGTAGACACCCCCTGCGGGTCGGGGGGTTAGAAATGGCCCGCGGTATTCGTGTCTAGGGGTAGCGTCTTTGATTCATAATCAAAATGTCTTCGGTCCCGGGTTCGATCCCCGCCATTGCCTAAATTTTGATAAATAATCAGCATTGGCGGCCGAAGACTTCCGGCATAAGATGTCAGCCTCATTCTGCCACAACGGATATACAGGGTGTTTCAAAATGAATTCTGCCAACGGCCTTGTCAAAGAGGGCGGAGGAGCGGATGGAGGTTCAGGGCACTCTCTCGTCCTAGGGGTGGGAAATTGCCCCTAAAGGCGGAAGAATCAGCATTGATCAACGACATGAGGATGCGGAAGGCAATGGAAACCACTGCATTAATGACACGTAACGTGTATTCACAGGACATGTGGCCTGTAATTGAAGAAGTGTCATGATAATCTCTCCATTGGCAAAAGATTCCGCAATAGTCCCCCATTCGGATCTCGGGGAGGGGACTGCCAAGGGGGAGGTTACCATGAGAAAAAGATTGAATTTTTCTACGAAAGGATAACGTTCTACGAGTCGGAGCGTGGATGTCAGAAGCTTGGACGTGGTAGGGAAACTAGAAAATCTGAAAAGGGAAATGCAAAGGCTCAATCTAGATATAGTAGGGGTCAGTGAAGTGAAGTGGAAGGAAGACAAGGATTTCTGGTCAAATGAGTATCGGGTAATATCAACAGCAGCAGAAAATGGTATAACACGTGTAGGATTCGTTATGAATAGGAAGGTAGGGCAGAGGGTGTGTTACTGTGAACAGTTCAGTGACCGGCTTGTTCTAATCAGAATCGACAGCAGACCAACACCGACAACGATAGTTCAGGTATACATGCCGACGTCGCAAGCTGAAGATGAACAGATAGAGAAAGTGTATGAGGATATTGAAAGGGTAATGCAGTATGTAAAGGGGGACGAAGATCTAATAGTCATGGGCGACTGGAATGCAGTTGTAGGGGAAGGAGTAGAAGAAAAGGTTACAGGAGAATATGGGCTTGGGACAAGGAATGAAAGAGGAGAAAGACTAATTGAGTTCTGTAACAAGTTTCAGCTAGTAATAGCGAATACCCTATTCAAGAATCACAAGAGAAGGAGGAATACTTGGAAAAGGCCGGGAGATACGGGAAGATTTCAATTAGATTACATCATAGTCAGACAGAGGTTCCGAAATCAGATACTGGATTGTAAGGCGTACCCAGGAGCAGATATAGACTCAGATCACAATATAGTAGTGATGAAGAGTAGGCTTAAACTAAAGACATTAGTCAGGAAGAATCAATACGCAAAGAAATGGGATACGGAAGTACTAAGGAATGACGAGATACGTTTGAAGTTCTCTAATGCTATAGATACAGCAATAAGGAATAGCGCAGTAGGCAGTACAGTAGAAGAGGAATGGACATTTCTAAAAAGGGCCATCACAGAAGTTGGGAAGGAAAACATAGGTACAAAGAAGGTAGCTGCGAAGAAACCATGGGTAACAGAAGAAATACTACAGTTGATTGATGAAAGGAGGAAGTACAAACATGTTCCGGGAAAATCAGGAATACAGAAATACAAGTCACTGAGGAATGAAATAAATAGGAAGTGCAGGGAAGCTAAGACGAAATGGCTGCAGGAAAAATGTGAAGACATCGAAAAAGATATGATTGTCGGAAGGACAGACTCAGCATACAGGAAAGTCAAAATAACCTTTTGTGACATTAAAAGCAACAGTGGTAACACTAAGAGTGCAACGGGAATTCCACTGTTAAATGCAGAGGAGAGAGCAGATAGGTGGAAAGAATACATTGAAAGCCTCTATGAGGGTGAAGATTTGTCTGATGTGAAAGAAGAAGAAATAGGAGTCGATTTAGAAGAGATAGGGGATCCAGTATTAGAATCGGAATTTAAAAGAGCTTTGGAGGACTTACGGTCAAATAAGACAGAAGGGATAGATAACATTCCATCAGAATTTCTAAAATCATTGGGGGAAGTGGCAACAAAACGACTATTCACGTTGGTGTGTAGAATATATGAGTCTGGCGATATACCATCTGACTTTCGGAAAAGCATCATCCGCACAATTCCGAAGACGGCAAGAGCTGACAAGTGCGAGAATTATCGCACAATCAGCTTAACAGCTCATGTATCGAAGCTGCTTCCAAGAATAATATACAGAAGAATGGAAAAGAAAATTGAGAATGCGCTAGGTGACGATCAGTTTGGCTTTAGGAAAAGTAAAGGGACGAGAGAGGCAATTCTGACGTTACGGCTAATAATGGAAGCAAGGCCAAAGAAAAATCAAGACAATTTCATAGGATTTGTGGACCTGAAAAACGCGTTCGACAATATAAAATGGTGCAAGCTGTTCGAGATTCTGAAAAAAGTAGGGGTAAGCTATAGGGAGAGACGGGTCATATACAATATGTACAACAACCAAGAGGGAACAGTAAGAGTGGACGATCAAGAACGAAGTGCTCGCATTAAGAAGGGTGTAAGATAAGGCTGTAGCCTTTCGCCCCCACTCTTCAATCTGTACATCGAGGAAGCAATGATGGAAATAAAAGAAAGGTTCAGGAGTGGAATTAAAATACAAGGTGAAAGGATATCAATGATACGATTCGCTGAGGACATTGCTATCCTGAGTGAAAGTGAAGAAGAATTAAATGATCTGCTGAACGGAATGAACAGTCTAATGAGTACACAGTATGGTTTGAGAGTAAATCGGAGAAAGACGAAGGTAATGAGAAGTAGTAGAAATGAGAACAGCGAGAAACTTAACATGAGGATTGAAGGTCAAGAAGTCAATGAAGTTAAGGAATTCTGCTACTTAGGCAGTAAAATAACCAATGACGGACGGAGCAAGGAGGACATCAAAAGCAGACTCGCTATTGCAAAAAAGGCATTTCTGGCCAAGAGAAGTCTACTAATATCAAATACCGGCCTTAATTTGAGGAAGAATTTCTGAGGATGTACGTCTGGAGTACAGCATTGTATGTTAGTGAAACATGGACTGTGGGAAAACCGGAACAGAAGAGAATCGAAGCATTTGAGATGTGGTGCTATAGACGAATGTTGAAAATTAGGTGGACTGATAAGGTAAGGAATGAGGGGGTTCTACGCAGAATCGGAGAGGAAAGGAATATGTGGAAAACACTGATAAGGAGAAGGGACAGGACGATAGGACATCTGCTAAGACATGAGGGAATGACTTCCATGGTACTAGAGGGAACTGTAGAGGGAAAAAACTGTAGAGGAAGACAGAGATTGGAATACTTCAAGCAAATAATTGAGGACGTAGGTTGCAAGTGCTACTCTGAGATGAAGAGGTTAGCACAGGAAAGGAATTCGTGGCGGGCCGCATCAAACCAGTCAGTAGACTGATGACCAAAAAAAGAAAAATTCGTGACTGTCGTAAGAGGCGACTAAAAGGAGTATCACTCGTTTCGGCCTTTATGTAGTGGTCCCCTGTAGGGTTTGACCTCCTTACTTCCAAATTTTTCCGACGAGCGAGCCAATTGGGAAAGGGCGCCTTTCATGATGCATCATGTCCATCGTGAATTGATATCTTTAGCCCACTTTGTCGTCGTCGCATTGCAGTCCCACTTACTCTCCATCTGCGAGGATACATTCCTGGGTGCAGTTTCCGCCATCCACTCTGCTGTGTCGATTTCTGCGCCGACGACGACCATGGACTTCTTTGCACCTGATATCCTGCACAGTAGTCAGTCCGTTGTGGTGGGGCCGCCATGTACCCTGTTGGTTGTAGCCCCCTAACAACACAGGTATCGCTCTGCTGATGCCTGCGCTGTTAACTCCCCACGTATGCCAAGGAGTAGATGACTATCTCCCTGGGGCATCAGGACTCCCGGCAATGGCCATCCTGCCAGGCAGCTCTTCTGAGGCTGGGTGGCGCCTGCGGGGAGGACCCTTGGTCGGAGTGGGTAGCATCAGGATGGATGACCACAATGAAGTGTGGTACATCACCTCTTGCTGGTGGCCAGCCACCAGCAGTCTCTAAGCGTTCCAGGGCTCTAATCAACGCTCAGAAGGAAGACCCGCAAATCGTTCCCCTCCCTGGCCTCACCATGGGAGGTCTGAAAGGCTAAGGATGGTAGCGAGACTTATTCACCCGGGTACCTAGTTTGTACGAGAGCTGATGGGGAGTCTTCCATGATGATGAAGCCTCAGTTCGTTGTAGAGCACGTAGAGGACAAGTTTGGGGAGGTGGAGGGCTGGGGCAGTTTTGATAAAAACAGCGTCCTCTGCCAAGTCACAGGCGTTACTCGCTTGTGACAGATTGGGGATGGTTCTGTTACCGTCACGCCCCATAAAAGCTTAAATATGGTCCAGGGCATTATATTCCACAGGGACCTCTTTTGCAATCTGATAACGAGCTGCACGTCAATTTGGAGCGTCCGGTTGTTCATTTCGTCCAGCACGTTCATCGGGGTCCGAGGGATAATCGGGTTGCCACCGGTGCCTTCATGTTGTCCTTCGAGGATGATACATTGGCTGAGAAGGTCAAGGTGATGGTCTACTGCTGTGACCTCAAGCCCTATATTCCTCCTCTGATGCGGTGCTTTAAATGCTGGAAGTTCGGCCATATGTCTTTCTGTTGTACTTCCAGCCTCACGTGTCGAGATTGCGGATGCCCATCACATCCCACTACTCCACGTGCCCCGCCTCCCATCTGTGTCAACTGCGGAGAGCATCATTTACATTGCTCACCATACTGCAAGGATTTTACAGAAAGAGAGGAAAATCATGGAATATAAGACCCAGGACCAACTGACTTACGGTGAGGCTAAGAGGAAATATGAACGACTCCATCCTGTGCGAAAGACTTCTTCTTATGCCGCTGCTACGACAACAGTGATTGCCCCATCAGTTCCGCGAATTCCAGTCGGCTCTCTGAGCCGTAAGACTACAGCTGCCCCCTTGACTGTGGGGGGGCACTACCCTCCCTGTTGCTCCTGCACCACCTACTTCGGGAGCAGCATCCCCCACCTATCGGGGACGTCCGTCCCCACTTCTAAGTGGACAACCGTTCACTGTTTTCAGCTCCTCTCGCTTGGAAGGGGTCCCTTGTGTCCCTATGATCCCAGGTTTCCAACAGTGGGAAAGATGACGCTCACCAGTGGCTGAAGTTCCCACAAGTGCACATTTTCACAGTAACTACATTGTTGTTTTAAAGTTTCTGTGGGCAAACAAACCTGATTTACATTCATAAAAGGTTCTCTCATCGCACAGCTTGGCAGGTAACCACGATTAACGCACCATGTCAGAAAATATTGGCGACGATAGCTGGTGATCTGCAGTGGTGTCTGTTTTGATGCAGCCTTCTAAGGATGTGTTTTCTATTTCTCTCTCCGTGAAATAAGGGCAGATTCGAACCTTTTTGATCGCATTCTTCATCTGAAGATAAAAATAACCATCGCAGGGTTTAACTAGCAAGTGAATTTGTGGGGAATCATTTCAGTGCTGCACGATGGTAGTTTTATAAAACATCGGTGTTTAAGAATTATTTGCAACGAAAACTTCGTCATGTAATTGATTTTTTTGCTCTCCCCACAATTCAATTAACACAAGACATTTTTCTCCCAGATGTAGGGATTCATCAAATTACTCAAATGAGTTTTGTGTAAGGCTGTTGTAACTTTACAGATTTTGATGAAGTAAACATGACATTCTTTTATTTTGCCGTGTACTTTTCCACCAATTTTTTATTCCTTGGTCCTAAAGAGACAGTACTCTCTTGTAGACATACGTAGTCTGTTGTTAATTTTTTTGAAAGGGCTATTGCACAATACGCTGCATAAGTATGTGTCAGTTTGTTCGTTGCTGGTCATTCCTTGCAAACTACGTTTGCCCACCCCCATCCCCCCTGATCCCCCCCCCCCCCCAATTGAAAAAGAACTATGGGCCTACGTGACGAGTGATGTCGAAGAATGAGAATTCTCGATTATCCTGTTTGCTTGGAGACTTAAATTGCAGTTCCTTCTTAGAAATTTATTTGCAATCACAAATTTCCCTTAACTTCTCCTTTTCGTCCATTTCTATGAAAATAATAATAATAATAAAAAACAGAATATACCCAGAATTATTTCGGTTTATTTGAAATGTAAGTAATGTAAAAATTGAAAGTAGAAATAAATTTCCACATAGTGGTACGAGCCCCGGGTCCTTAAATTATCGGTCAGGCTGGAAACTACTAACCCGCCCGACGTTCATCAAAAATGCTGTTTCTTTCTAAACGCTTGATCGTCTGGAGCTCTGTCACTTTCATTTCTGGCCAAGCCCTGCACGTAGCATAAATTGGGAAGAAATCGGTGATGACGAGTAGGTGCGGCCCCCTTGTAAGCATTTGCAGAGCAATTTTTCCCCGAGTGTAACACTGTAGCTTATTTACTTCCACATCCTCCCACAATATTTCAAGTTGTAAGGAAACATCTTCTCCATGTTAGCGAATCCAAATTTCCATCCCTTCAACGTACCGTTCATGGCGGTCACAATTCTAATGAATTCATCACTTAACCCGCCAAATATATCTTCACATTTCGACTTCATATTCGGCATTTACGAGGGCAGTTCAATAAGTAATGCAACACATTTTTTTTCTCGGCCAATTATGGTTGAAAAAACCGAAAATTTCTTGTGGAATATTTTCAAACATTCCCGCTTAGTCTCGTATAATTTCATTGACTTCCGACAGGTGGCAGCGCTGTACGGAGCTGTTAAAATGGCGTCTGTAACGGATGTGCGTTGTAAACAACGGGCAGTGATCGAGTTTCTTTTGGCGGAAAACCAGGGCATCTCAGATATTCATAGGCGCTTGCAGATTGTCTACGGTGATCTGGCAGTGGACAAAAGCACGGTGAGTCGTTGGGCAAAGCGTGTGTCATCATCGCCGCAAGGTCAAGCAAGACTGTCTGATCTCCCGCGTGCGGGCCGGCCGTGCACAGCTGTGACTCCTGCAATGGCGGAGCGTGCGAACACACTCGTTCGAGATGATCGACGGATCACCATCAAACAACTCAGTGCTCAACTTGACATCTCTGTTGGTAGTGCTGTCACAATTGTTCACCAGTTGGGATATTCAAAGGTTTGTTCCCGCTGGGTCCCTCGTTGTCTAACCGAACACCATAAAGAGCAAAGGAGAACCATCTGTGCGGAATTGATTGCTCGTCGTGTGGCTGAGGGTGACAATTTCTTGTCAAAGATTGTTACAGGCGATGAAACATGGGTTCATCACTTCGAACCTGAATCAAAACGGCAATCCATGGAGTGGCGCCACACCCACTCCCCTACCAAGAAAAAGTTTAAAGCCATACCCTCAGCTGGTAAAGTCATGGTTAAGGTCTTCTGGGACGCTGAAGGGGTTATTCTGTTCGATGTCCTTCCCCATGGTCAAACGATCAACTCTGAAGTGTATTGTGCTACTCTTCAGAAATTGAAGAAACGACTTCAGCGTGTTCGTAGGCACAAAAATCTGAACGAACTTCTCCTTCTTCATGACAACGCAAGACCTCACATAAGTCTTCGCACCCGAGAGGAGCTCACAAAACTTCAGTGGACTGTTCTTCCTCATGCACCCTACAGCCCCAATCTCGCACCGTCGGATTTCCATATGTTTGGCCCAATGAAGGACGCAATCCGTGGGAGGCACTACGCGGATGACGAAGAAGTTATTGATGCAGTACGACGTTGACTCCGACATCGACCAGTGGAATGGTACCGTGCGGGCATACAGGCCCTCATTTCAAGGTGGCGTAAGGCCGTAGCATTGAATGGAGATTACGTTGAAAAATAGTGTTGTGTAGCTAAAAGATTGGGGAATAACCTGGTGTATTTCAATGCTGAATAAAACAACCCGTGTTTGAGAAAAATAATGTGTTGCATTACTTATTGAACTGCCCTCGTACTTTCAAATTCTGAATCTAAATCTCTTTATTTACTTAAATTGAGTTGTCACCCTCCGTTAGTAACGTTGACATTGAGCTTAGTTGTTCGCTTACTCCCCGTTCTGAAGGACAGACAGTTGGCGACAGTGCCGTCAAGCCTGACAATACCCATGCAAACACACAAAATTACAGTAGAGCAGGTGATACTTGACTTAAAAGACGTTCTCGACGTCACCGAGCGCCTGTTGTGTGTTCCGACGCAAATCACCATCCCCGAGTGCAGTTGTGATCATGGCAACAGTCTGAACATGCGTAGCTCCTGCTAACTGCGAGGCCGATTTTATTACTTAGGAAACAGAGTACAAGCTAGCGACTGAATGTGTCTTGAGCAGGTTACAATAACCATCACAAAATATGGGAACACACTGAGGAGGAAAGATTAGAAGGAGAAATCCCATCTGTCTTTACCCAGTAGGTGATATTCGGGGCCAACGAGGTATAAAGGCCATGTGGCGTGCATTATAGCATGTGACACGTTATGTCTTAAGAGTTGCAACGTCCGTCTCCAGCAGGGAGCGAGTTGGTATTTGGTACCGCTTTAATACTTCGTAGCCGTGCGTTTAAATAAACTCGCGCTCTCGATGATATATGACAAAGTTAACGACTTTATTAGATAATGAACCTTTTCACTGACTTCCTGATTTCCCACCTGGCCCCGGACGTAGCCGAGCGTTCGTGATGTATGACGGACTAGGCAACTATTCTGGTGTCACAAACTCGTTTAGGACTCGTATTTCCCGTAGGGCCCACTGAAACGCCGAGCGTATCCCAGCTATGTTGGATGCCTGGTCTATTAGTATCTATAGTAAAATATATGTGTATTGTGACGGAGCGTCACAAAAATTGACACTTCGGAAAAAATTAAAGGGTTTTTGTTTGTAAAAGAAATAGTGAGTGTGAACTATAAATTATTGAAGACTGCGTCCGTGTGCGCTATGAAAATCAAATATTAAAAGTGTTGTTTATTATCTCGCAAACAGCGATGCGTTTAACAAATAGCCTTTTCTTTATAGCATCTATGTAATGTAGGTGAAAAAGAACAGAGATAATTTCTTTGGGTTAGACTTTTTTCCCTAGCTTGTTTCGTCAAAAGGAAGGCAGTCATTGTTTCACAATCTGATATTTAATGTAAGTTTGTCTGTAAGTTATCAGAATATATGTCCAATTGTTATTAGAAAGTGTTGGTTACTGAAGTAGTGAGCACCTCCCATAATAGCCACCATTAATTGTAATTAATAACTCTATTTCAGAACTTCGTGTTGCGGGGAGCTCTCTTTCCCTAGCAGAATTTGGTCGGCCATTACGCTGACGATATTTTTTAGTTAGAAATTCAGTCTGTTATATTAAATGTAAATGTGGGAGAATTTTCTATTTTGAACTTTTAATAGTTTCAAAGCTGGTAAAGTAAAGACAAATTCCATTCATTAATGTTTTCGTACTGAATGAGTTCAGTATGTTTAAGATTGGCCACTTAACGGTAGATGAGATTCTCCTCAGTTTTTGCCTTGCAGATAACGAATAGTGAATACAGAAAAATATTCCGTTTAATAAGCATGAAAATATCTCAGTTTCTTTGTGAAAGTTTGTACATAAATGACCAGTAGCCCCTGAGAACCAAACTAATCATTACAGTTTGCTTAAAAGCATGCATATTTTCTCTCAATAATAGCAAAACTCACGCCAACAATCTGTTAGAAGGCGGTGAGTCGCGCGCTGTGTATAAAATATTATTTCGTACATACTTCGGAATAGCCGATGTCCGTACGTGTGTTATCGTGGTATTGGGGTATTTCAGTCTCATGCTATCACACAATATTTAACAGTATTCGGTATTTACTTTTTTATTAATCACTGCATATATAGAATTTAACGCAACTCCCAATTCCGAGTACCGCGATTGTACGTACTGGTAACCTCAAATAAAACTTAAGACACATACACAGTATCAAATATATACGAGCTGCGGCAGATTCATTAAACGTTACTGTAAATAAGTGAGGTTATTTATTTAGCCTTCTTTCAAGACGCTTCCTGTTCCGTTCAGCTGCTCTGCTGTTGAAAAATTGGCTGTAGTCGAATCTGTGTTGCCTCTAGCGATGCAAGTGCCAATTTAGGAATTCGTGCAGCCACATTGTATACAAATAAATATATCTCTAACTCACACTCTAAACGACGTACTGGATTGCCTGCACTTGTTGTTCGTTGTGCTTCTGCCAGGCGGTCGGTGGAGTGCTTGTGTGCTAGTCATGTTTCATAAGCCGGCCGCGGTGGTCTCGCGGTTCTAGGCGCTCAGTCCGGAACCGAGCGACTGCTACGGTCGCAGGTTCGAATCCTGCCTCGGGCGTGGATGTGTGTGATGTCCTTAGGTTAGTTAGGTTTCAGTAGTTCTAAATTATAGGGGACTGATGACCTAAGATGTTAAGTCCCATAGTGCTCAGAGCCATGTTTCATAATGTGGCTTTAATTTACAAATGACAGTTATACTTCTTGATTTAGGATATTGTACAGTTCTACGAGCGTCTTTTATGAAGACTGATGGCAGTGTCATCTGATGATGTCGACTGAACGAAACCTGTTGTTACATAATGTTGTTCTGGTAGTCTTCACTCTCAAGACTGGTTTGATGCAGTTCTGCGAGCTAATCTATCCTCTGCCAACCACTTCGTCTCCAAATAACCACTGCAAACTACATCCACTTGAACTAGATTACTGTATTCGTCTCTTGTTCTTCTTCCATAATTTTTACCCCGCGCGCTTCCCTCTAACAGGAAATCGATCCTGTGATGTATCAGAATGTGTCTTTTAAATCGATCCCTTCTTTATACAAGTTACACCACAATTTTTTTTCTCTACAATTCTGTTCAGTACTTCTAATCTTCGGCATACTTCTGTAGCATCCTTTTCGAAAGCTTCTATTCTCTTTTAGTCTGAACTGCCTATCACCCACGTCTCATTTCCGTACAATGTTACACTCCATACAAATACCTTCAGAAAAGACCTCGTAACACTTAAATTTATATTTGATGTTAACAATCTTTTAGCCTTCTTTCAAGACGCTGTCCGTTCCGTTCAGCTACTCTTCAAAGTCCTCTGCTGTCTATCAGAATTACTTCGCCAATGGAAAACCACAAAGTATTATTTATTTTTCCAGAACTTCACTCCCTTCCCCATATTTTCTGGTTTACTTCACTGTACATGTTGACGCGTGGGATTAGCCGAGCTGTCTAAGGCGCTGCAGTCATGGACTGTGCGGCTGGTCCCGGCGGAGGTTCGAGTCCTCTCTCGAGCATGGGTGTGTTTGTCCTTAGAATAATTTAGGTTCATTAGTGTGTAAGCTTAGGGACTGATGACCTTATCAGTTAAGTCCCATAAGATTTCACTCACATTTGAAAATTTATTGTACATGTTGTATATTATTCGTCTCGTCCTATACCTTACCCCCTTTTTTTTCTCATAACTTCGAACATCTTGCACTGTTTCACATTGTCGAACGCTTTTTCTATGTCGACAAATCCTATGAACGTATGTTTGATTTTCTTTACTGTTGTTTCCACTATCAGCGCAACGTCGGAATTTCCTAAAGCCAAACTGGTAGTCATCTAACATGTCCTCAGTTCACTTTATCATTCATCTGTATATTACTTTTGTCAGCAACTTGGATGCATAACATGTCTAGCTGCTCGTGTGATGATTCTCGCACTTTTCGGCTCCTAAAATCTACGAAATTGTGTAGACGATATGTTTGCGAAAGTGAGACGGAACATCGCCAGATTTCTACATTCTACATACCAACGTAATAGTTGTTTTGTTTCCACCTCCCCCAACAATTTTAGAAATTCTGATGGACTGTTATCTATCCCGTCTGCCTTATTGGAGTTTGTCTTCCAGAGATCTTTTAAATTCTGATTCTAGTACTGGATCCCCTAAATCTTCTATATCGACTCCTGTTTCTTCTCCACTCACGTCATCAGGCATGTGCTTCCCCTCATAGCGCACTTCAACGTATTTTTACCATATATCCGCGGTGGTATTGCCATTGCACTGTTAATGTTCCAGTCCTTCCTTTTAGTTTCAGCGAAGGTTGTTTTGAATTTCCTATATGCTAAATAAAATGCTTCAAATGGCTCTGCCGGCCGCGGTGGTCTCGCGGTTCTAGGCGCTCAGTCCGGAACCGCGCGACTGCTACGGTCGCAGGTTCGAATCCGTCCTCGGGCAGGGATGTGTGTGATGTCCATAGGTTAGTTAGGTTTAAGTAGTTCTGAGTTCTAGGGGACTGATGACCACAGATGTTAAGTCTCATAGTGCTCAGAGCCATTTGAACCATTTTGCAAATGGCTCTGAGCACTATGGGACTTAACATCTGAGGTCATCAGTCCCCTAGACTTAGAACTACTTAAACCTAACTATCCTAAGGACATCACACACATTCGTGCCCGAGGCAGGATTCGAACTTGCGACTGTAGCAGCAGCGCGGTTCCGGACTGAAGTACTTAATAATAAGCTCCTCAAAGGTAAAAGTATGATGGTTGTGTGAAATGTTCTAATTTGGGCTAAAATTACAGTTCACTTCTTTTTCACTTCTAAGTAACTGAAAGAAAGAGAAAAGACAGCAGCAGGAATATTCGTGCACTGGTACCAGAATATGGTACTAGATTACATTTCCTCCACATATTAACTTTAATTGAAGGTGTTCTTATTTGGAAAAGAGGTCTTCTAAAACAAATACCTTCTAAATTTTGTTTTATATTTCAAAGATGGCTTAGACTAAGTTAACTTGCAAAACTTCTTAAATTGAGTGATTCTTTGCTTTGTTTTTTATTCTGAGTGGTACTTCGTTTTACGATATAATCATCATATTTCGTATATTTACAGCCATCTGTGTGATTAACGGTTAATTTGGAAATTATTGACAATGACAACTCACTCCTTTCCTTTTTGGAAAATGAATGTTAGACACAAATCAGCGCACAAGCCACATCCCACTTAGCAGCTCCACAACTCTGTCCACTACCACTCTGTCCACTGCCCCACCAGAAACACAAATAACTCGTACCCAGTTTCTTTTAAGTACGTACACCTCTTAAAGGCTTTAACTGCCGACTTGTCGTTACCTTATACTTAATTACAACAAATTTTAGCGACAAGTTTTCGAGAGATCACCAAGGTTCTGGTGTTTTGAAACAGTGTATATTCGTGGTACATTGCTCGTAGTATAAGATCCATCAGATACGAGCTACATTTACAACTAAAATGTCGAAACCCAAGGTGGCCCATCCCACTTCTGAGAAATCGATACTTCCACGAAAGTGTATAAGACATCCCATACGGTCCAAACTGGGCATCTACACGTGACAGTGACGTCAGCGCGGTGAGGAACTGCAGACGCTGAGTGGGGACCTCTCAATGGGTCAGCAGACAGCCGGCGCCGCGACCGCTTCTCCTTGCCCGCCGGACGGCTGTAGGTCCCTCACCCTTCCCTTCCTCACCCCACAGCGCAGGCCGGCCAGTAAGCAGCGGCGACGGCCGGCGCGCACGTTCGCCTTGCCATTCTGTCCACCAGAAATACTCCACTGTGCGGACACTCGGCTTCTCTTCGCCACTGCTAACTGACTGTAGCCCAGAAAACTACTTCACTACTCGTTAGGACCATAGACGGTAAAACGTGAACTGGAATTTCCATGACAACACTGGAACTGGACATCCACTGAGTGGCGACAGGTGAATTACGTTGCATGCTGCATTGGGTAGATGGCGTTTGGCGTGTTTGGCGTGAAACGTTTGAAAGCAAACACCATGCAACAGTTATGGTCTGGGAAATGTTTTCGTGGCACTGTCTGTATGATATCCTTGTTCTGGAAGGTACAATGGATCAGCACAAGTATGCCCCCATCCATGTTAACCACTACATGCAGTTTAGTTTTCCTCAACATGATGGCATCTATCAACGGGACAATGCAGTGTACGAGTATGGTTCAAAGAGCACTACGATATGTTTACTGTACTCCTTTGGCCACCAAACTACCCAGAATTAAACCCAACTGAGAACCTACGAGAACACCTCAATCAGGCTGTATGTGCTATGGATCCTCAACTGAGAAACCTAACGCATCACGGCACTGGACTTGGCACGCCTTCACATCGCTGTTAGTACGTTGCAGAACCACACTGACACACATCCTGCATGTCTCACAGTGGTATGCACTGCAAGTGGTGTTTATTCAGGATTTTGTTTGGTGATCACATTAATATGACCAGCCAGTGTACGACGTTGATATTTCATATTACTTATTTAATATCTCAGGCAAAAAAACACAAAAAGAAATCAAAACATTACGACCACCTGCTTAATGGTGCAGTGATCCTACTTTGCAACGCCAAGAGCAGCGATTCTTTATGACACGGATTCGAATACTCTATGGTAGGTTTCCAGAAGTATGTGGAACCAAATGTATCATATAAACCACGAGCTGGTGGTTTGTGGAAGTGGAGATGGCGCCCTATAGAGTCCCAGATGTGTTCCATAGGATTCAGATCAGGCGAATTTGGCGGCCAAGATATGAAAATAAATTGTCATGCTTCTCACACCATTTTGAAGCAATTATGGTCTTGTCACACTGACTGATATCCTGTTGAAAGACACTATCGCCGCTGGGGGACATCAGGCATGGAAGAATGCAGATGATCCGTAAACAAATTCATTTATTCCGTAAACATCGTGAGACCTTTTATTACTATCACAGGTTCCGTGAATACCCAGATGATTATCCCTCATACGATAATACTGTCCCACTGGCCTGTGTCATAGCGCATGTATGTTTCAAGAAGCCATTCGCCTGGATGATGGCGTATCTGGACACCACCAGTGACAAGGTGTAACTGGAAACGGGACACATCTGACAAGATAACACATTTCCATTGATCCCCACTCCAATATTGGTGACCCCTTCCACATTGCAATCATAATTTATGATGCCGTTTGGTAACATGGAGACAAATAGGATTCATCCGCTGTGGAGCCCCATGTTCGACACTGAGCATTCAAAGATGTGCTTTGAAATACTCTTGCCTACACCGGCGCTGTACTTCGTCATCGGACCTGCCACAGATCATTGTGTATCCTGTGCTATATGTCCAATGGATTGTCATCCATGGGACAGGACGACAGTGTAATTGTTCGGTTAACTTCTTTATTCTGGCCTTCAGCCTTAGTTCATCAGCAACAGTATGGTGAATGCGTCTAGTTGCCTCTCATGCGAAAAAACAGACATCCGTCATTTCTGACAGCCCAAAACAATGGGGATGAAGGTGACATCACTCAAATGCAATTGTCAGTGACGTCTCTCGCTGCGATCAAGATGACAGCGCAGTGGTGCATTCGATGACGGCTGTGATCTCCCTCCACCAAGTGGGCGGATCCCTACTCCAGCGGCAGCACTCCCGTAACTCAGGGCAACCTGCCTTGTCCTGTGGTCGAACCGTGGACCCCATACTGCACTCTGGGATGTCGCTCCGAGTGTCACAGGCTCTTGGGTTATGCTGTGATACTGGGGCAAGAATAATTTAGGACACAAATGTCTGAGTTCTTATACGGCCCAGACTATCTTTGTTTGTGGCTTAAGGCACATACTCAAAACATTTCCAAGCTGGCAAGTGAGAAAAGGCTTCCATCTTTCCACTAGCGTATTACAGTCTAGGCTGTTGCTACACCGCGTTGAGCTGGCTCTGGTGAACAACGCCTGTGGGCCATGTTTTCCTTTTGCAGTACGTAACACACTTGCCTGCCTGTGGCTGACTCTGCTGCAACTCACTTTCGCCCTGGAGTATTTTTTGATCACATATGGTCGATATGCTACACTGCTCATCTTTTTTTATCAAAACCCGATTCCTCAGGCCAATCAAATTAGATTATCCTTTACCCTGCAGTTTCTGGTGGACAGCCCTTCTGGCTCTGTTTCGCCTCTTAAGAACTATTCTAACAACTGGTTTCCTTAGCCCTTTCGGTTACACATTTCTACAGGGCCCCTCGCCCTACTTAACTCAAACACCATGGAACTTATTTCATTACTAGGCTTTTCGCACAATTACTTCTAACTTTCTATTCCAGACTTACAAGCTAAAATTGGATCAGTTATCCTCAATACTATCCCCTTGTGCAGTCATCTTCCTTCTGCTACTTTTATGGTCCGCAGCCCGTGGTCGAGCGGTAGCGTTCTCGCTTCCCGCGCCCGGGTTCCCGGGTTCGATTCCCGGCGGGGTCAGGGACTTTCTCTGCCTCGTGATGACTGGGTGTTGTGTGGTGTCCTTAGGTTAGTTAGGTTTAAGTAGTTCTAAGTTCTTGGGGACTGATGACCATAGATGTAAAGTCCCATAATACTCAGAGCCATTTTTTTTTGTGCCACTTTGATGCATGGGGTATCCAATTTACTGGAATCCAAACTGAGTTTGAACTCAGTCTTGTGCTTCGTCTTATACATACCAAAACAAGGCCTACGCTCAGCAGAGCAAGACCGCTGCTATGGTTGGTATGACAGTAGTCATTGTTGTCTCTTTCCGGTACTGATTTTTCCGATATAAATTTATATGCTGAAATGTTTCCAAGGAGACTCGTCCCTCCTGCTGGTACAGGAGCGTGTTTATAGACTACATTAATTCTGTCTCTAGAGTTTGATTTGACCTATTTACATTGGCGGGAGTAGCAGTTTCATGGCGTCTTCTGGACAATACAGACGAGGCTGCGAAATATTCAGATGTGTTATTCCTGAAATTGAAAAGGGCAAATGGGAAGCAGACCCCATTATTTCTCACGGTGTTCCATTTAATATCAAACCACTCCCGTTTAATTCTATCCACTTTGATGACGTAAGCTTCCCCTGATCGAAACAATTAGCCACTACTTCCATCTTGTCAAAGTTAGGGTACAACCAATGTGCTTCGACCTGCTGAAAGTATAATTGCTTCTCGATCACTTCTTTATTGCGTTCTCTTACTCCCTTTTGTTCCATTAGCAATTTTACTGCCCAGGATTCCAGACCCTCTCTTATTACCATATTCATACAGACTGCGATTTCCCCACTGTAGTATTTTTAAACTTTGTTTCCTCCATTTCTATGTATCTTCCCTGGTCTTTTACAGTTAATAGTAGTCGCCACGTTTTTACTTTGGAGATTTCTTCAATATCCCCCACTTGATGAACTAAGTAGCACCCTTAAAGCGCTTGTTTCCCTGCTACTGGTATAGAAACGAAAATACTAACTTCGCTCCATCAAGTCTCACCGATACTTCGCTTTCTTGAAATAAAAAGTAAGTTTTTGTACTGCTGGGGTTCTAAAAGCAACCCCAACTCCAGCGGTATTCCTTCTGTACTTCCCTCTAAATACTGCTCTGGCGACTACAAGTTTACTCCTAGCTGACCTCTTACAGCCTGCTACATAGCCTCCTGTATTTCCGATACTTTTCCTTGTGCTTCCCAAACACTATCTTCTACGGACTGCAACCATTTTCTACTTCGGCTCCTAGTTCCTTGATATTCTGACCAAATGTCTCTTCTGTAGCTCTGTTATATCGCATTACACCTCCAGAAAGTTGTCTTAGTAGTTGTCTGTTATTCAGTACGTCGTTCTCTAAACTTATAATTTGCGTAGTGTGCCAATCATTCACGGCGTTTTTATCTTTTACATCCTGCTTAACCTATTCTACAGTGTCGTTCACCCTTCGAATGTCTTCCTCATAAGCAGCGCCAAATATTGTTATCATAAGCCGACCTCTAGCGTTGATCCAACAGCTCTTCCCTCACGTATGTAGAATAACCCCCAGCACCTGGGTTATCTTACTGCTTAATTTCTCATACGCCCAATGTTCCCTATCACACAACCAGACGGCTCCTTTCTGTTCCCTGGCGGAATTTGTCGAATGCTTCTTATAATCTTCTCACTTCGATATGCATCTCCCATGCGTTGAATACCACCTGTATCATCCAGTTATGACTGGCAGTCAATACATCTTCAATGAGGTGCTGAAAGGCTTCTTGGGGAATAGCAGCCCCTTATTCACGGAGTGCTGCACTGAGGAGACGTATCGATGTCGGTCAGTGAGGCCTGGGACGAAGTCGGCGTTCCAAAACATCCCAAAGGTGTTTTATAGGATTAAGGTCAGGACTCCGTGCAGGCCAGTCCATTACACTCCGCCACAGGCCGTGCATTATGAATAGGTGCTCGATAGTGTTGAAGGATGCAATCGCCATCCCCGAATTGCCCTTCAACAGTGGGAAGCAAGAAAGTGCTTAAAACATCAATGTAGGCCTGTGCTGTGATAGTGACACGCAAAACAACAAAGGGTGCAAGCCGCCTCCATGAAAAATACGACCACACCATAACACCACCACTGAATATTACTGTTGGTACCACACATGATGGCAGATGACGTTCACCGGGCATTCTCCATACCCACACCCTGCCGTCAGATCGCCACATTGTGTACCGTGATTCGTCACTCCACACAACATTTTTTCCACTGTTCAATCGTCCAATGTTTTCGGTCCTTACACCAAGCGAGGCGTCGTTTGACATTTACCTGCGTGATGTGCGGCTTATGAGCAGCCGCTCGACCATGAAGTCCAAGTTTTCTCACCTCCCACCTAACTATCATAGTAATTGCAGTGGATCCTCATGCAGTATGGAATTACTGTGTGATGGTCTGGTTAGATGTCTGCCCATTACACATTACGACCCTCTTCAACTGTCGACGATCTGTCAGTCAACAGACGAGGTCGGCATATCTCACGTACAGATGTATACACAACTGACACCCAATCACCTTACCACGTTCGATGTCCGTGAGTTCCACGGAGCGCCCCATTCTGCTCTCACGATGTCTAATGATTGCTGAGGTAGCTGATATGGGATACCTGGCAGTAGGTGGCAGCACAATGCACCTAATATGAAAAAAAGTGTGTTTTTCGGGGTGTTCGGGTAGTTTTGATCATATAGTGTACTACTTCATACGGTGACTATCCTTCCCGATTGTCCTATACACTCTTTCAGTTCTTGCATTGGCTTGTGGATGGAGAGGATTCGTCCTTCTCCACATTCAATAACTTACACAATTCGTTGAATAGATCTGACATGAAGTTCGTTTCCTGGTTTGTTACTACTGTTTCAGGCACTCCAAACTTCAGTACCCAATTATTCACAAGTGCCTGTGCCACCGTTGCTGCCTGCTGGTTTGGCGTAGCGACCATCTCTATATTTCCTGAAAAATCGTCTGTGATTGTGAGTGCGTACTTATTCTCTGAGTGTTTTATTGAGTGACCTAAAACATCAAGCTGCAGGAATTCGAATGGTGCTAATGTTTCAAGTAACATCTGCAATGGTACTCTGGTTCGACACAAATCTGCTCTCTATGTGCACTTCACGCAATTCTGCACATACTTGTGTACGTCCGTCTACCTGTTCCTCTGCCAATACCTTTCTGAGACTCTTGCGTCCATGTCCCGCTAAGACGTGATCATGAGCTTCTTGTAGCACTCTGTTCTTTAGCGTCCCTTGTACCTCTACCCACTGTCCCAACTTGGGTTCTCTGCATAGCAAAGCATCCTGTTTGTCTCTGTATGAGGTAGTGTACGGGCGAGAAATGCAGTCACGATTTGATTTAGTGAAGCTACAGAAAGGAAGGACCGGTGAATCTGTACGTCAATTCGCGGGAAATGGGTAGAAAAGGCGAATACAAAGGCTTTGGAAAAGCGGGAAGACGCAGTTAAGCGGAAAGGAATTTTACTGCAGCATAGAGTAGGACAATGGGTAATCAGATGAAAAACAGCCGACCAGTTGCAAAGGATAAAGTAAACTTTACCTAGGTTTCAATAGGTTTAAACCTATCTTCTTCAGAAGACGCCTGAGGAAAATGAACATCATGTTTTATATGAAAGGTATACACATAGGTCAAGCTTTTTTTTTTTTTTTTTTTTTTTTCCTTTATTGAATTTCAATTCCCCCCGAAGGGGGCGGGCTGGCAGCAGCTTAGGACGCCGCTCTGCAGCCTACAGATTTTCTGATAAAGAGCAGGAGAATAAACAATAATAAAAAACAGGCGATAAAATCGGGGACTTAGGGAGTAACAAGGTGAAAAGAAAATGGGGAAATTAAAACAAACAACAGAGGGAGGATGAAGCGAATAAAAATACATACGGAGCAGACAGGGGAAACAATAGACAATTAAAAAACACGGCGACAGTCTGGATTCTGTTCGCAAAGTATATAAAATGCACACCCAGCGACAGCATGGTTTCTGTTCGCAACACAACACTGAATAGTCACTAGAACACAGCACGAAAAAGTCGGCAAAGGTGACACCACAGTCGAGAGCAGGTGGGGGGAAACTGGACAGGAGATGGGAAAACAAAAAGGGGGGGAAAGGAGAGTAAAAGCGAAGGGGGGGGGGGAACCGGGAAAGGAGCTGATGGAAGATGAGGACACATAAGAGGGGTGGCGGGCAGACGCGACAGGGAGGGGGGTAGGCAGAGGAGGGGAATACAAAAGGACTGGGGGGGAGAAGGGAGGTAGGGAGAGGTGTAGTGGGGAGGAAACAGGACGGAAGGGGGGGGGGAAGAGGGAGCCCAGGGAAAGGACAGAGGAAAGGAGGGGGAGGGAGGATCAGAGTTGATAGGAAGGATAAATGGAGGGAGAGAGGGCATCATCCGGGAGGGGGAGTTGACGGAAGCCACCTTGGGAAAGGAGATGGAGGGTGTAGAGATGGAGGGTAGGGGGGACACAACGGTGAAGACGGGGCAGGGGGCGAGGATGGGAGAGGAGAGGAGCAACCAGGGGGTGAGGTGGTTCAAGACGGCGGGAGGTGTAGAGGATGCGGATATGTTCGAGGAAGAGGAGCAGATGGGGGAAAGGAATGAGATCATAGAGGATCCGCGTGGGGGACGGGAGGCGGATACGGAAGGCGAGGCGGAGTGCATGACGCTCAAGGATCTGGAGGGACTGATAGAATTTGGGGGGGGCAGATATCCAGGCAGGACTGGCATAACAGAGGATGGGACGGATTAAGGATTTGTAGGTGTGGAGGATGGTAGAGGGGTGCAACCCCCATGTCCGGCCAGAGAGGAGTTTGAGGAGGCGGAGGCGGTTGTGGGCTTTGGATTGGATGGATCGGAGATGAGGGATCCAGGTGAGGTGACGGTCAATGGTGAGGCCAAGGTAGGTGAGGGTGGGGGTGAGACGGACAGGACGTGCGCAGACAGTAAGGGAGAAATCCAGGAGCCGGAAGGAGCGAGTGGTACGACCTACGATGATTGCCTGGGTCTTGGAAGGATTGAGTTTCAGGAGCCATTGGTTACACCATGCAGCAAAAAGGTCAAGGTGATTCTGGAGAAGGCGTTGGGACCGTTGGAGGGTAGGAGCGAGGGCGAGGAATGCGGTGTCATCAGCATATTGCAAGAGGTGCACTGGAGGGGGGGGTTGGGGCATATCTGCTGTGTACAGGAGGTAGAGGAGAGGGGAGAGGACAGAGCCCTGGGGCACACCGGCAGAGGGGTAGAAGGTGCGGGAATTGGCATGATGGATGGTAACGTAGGAGGGGCGGCGGGAGAGGAAGGAGGCCACCAGACGGATGTAGTTGATAGGAAGGGCGTATGTTTGGAGTTTAAACAGGAGACCGGGATGCCAGACACGGTCGTAGGCCTTTTCAAGGTCAAGTGAGACAAAAATGGCGGAGCGACGGGAGTTAAGCTGGAGGGAGAGGAGATGAGTGAGGCGGAGGAGTTGGTCATCAGCAGAGAAGGAAGGTCGAAAGCCACATTGGGTGTTTGGGAGGAGGTGGTTTTGGTGGAGGTGGAGATGGATGCGCCGGGAAAGGATGGATTCCAAAAGCTTGCTGAACACCGACGTGAGACAGATAGGACGATAGGAAGAGGCATCAGATGGAGGCTTATTGGGTTTGGAGAACATCAGGATACGGGAGGTTTTCCACAGGTCGGGATAGAAGCCAGTGGCAAGGATGACATTGTAGAGGGCGGCAAGGAGGGAAAGGAAGGAGGGAGGGCAGTGTTTGAGGTGGCGGTAGGTAACGCAGTCGTGGCCGGGAGCAGTGTTGCGTTTAGTGCGGAGTGTGAGGCTGATGTCCTGTGTAGTGATGGGAGTGTTAAGTGCAGATGGTGGGGTGTGGCCCAAGTACTGGAAGCTAGGAGCAAGGGGAGGAACAGAGGTATTCGTACGGTCCATGACATCAGGGAAGAGGGAATAATCAAAGTGGGGATCATCTGGGATGGAAAAAACATCAGAGAGGTGGGAGGCAAAGTGGTTGGCCTTACTGAGGTTGTCAGGAAAGGGACGGTCATTAAGGAGGAGAGGGTACTGGGGGGTGGGACGGTTCCCAGTAAGGCGGTGGAAAGCAGACCAATACTTGGAAGAGTTGATGGGGAGCGTGGTGTTGAGGTGTGTACATGTCTGGCGCCAGGCTCGGCGTTTCTTCGCAACAAGCAGGTTGCGGATGTGTCGCTGTAATTGCCGGTGGCGGGTAAGTGTATCCCGGTCACGAGTGCGGAGAAAAGAGCGGTAGAGGCGGCGGGACTCCCGAAGGAGAAGGACGGCCTGTGGAGGCAGGGCGGGGCGGTGAGGGTGGATGGCTTTGGTGGGGATATGGGTGGCGACAGCGTCAGACAAGGTCTGGTGCAGGAAGGCAGCAGTGCGAGAGATGTCATCAGGAGACTGGAGGGGAAGGTCGTGGCTGTCAACCTGGGTGTGAATGGAATCCCGGTAGGCATCCCAGTTGGCACGGGAGTAATCATGGACAAGTTTAGGAGGGACGTCAGGGCGAGGAGCGTGGCGGGGATGGCGACCGTTAGAGATAGTGAGGAGGACAGGAGCATGGTCACTGCCAATGAGGTCAAGGACATCCGCGGTGATGCGCCCAAGGAGGTTGGGAGAGGCAAGGACTACATCAGGAGTGGTGTTGGATTCGGGCCGGGTGTGCTGGGGCAGGGGAACCAGGTCTCCCTGGAGAGTGGTGAGAAACTGATGCCACCGCCGGAGGTCGGCAGGATCACGGCTGTGGATATTGAGGTCGGCGGCAATCACGTAGGTGGAGAAGGTGCGGTCAATGTGGGCCAGGAAATCATATGGGATGGGGGTGCGAGGGCGGACATAAATGGTGGCACAGGTGATGGTAAGGGCGGGGAAGAAGAGGCTGAGGGTGAGATGCTCGGCAGGATTGTTAAGGAGAGGTTGGGGCCGGACAGGGAGGTGCTTGAGGTGGCCTATAGCAACTCCGCCACGTGCCAGAGGGTACGGGTTATCGGTACGATGTAGGGTGTAAGGGGCAGTGGAGACGGAGATACGGGGCTGAAGGAAGGTTTCATTGAGGACGAAGGCGTCCACGCGGTGCTGACGTAGGGTGTGGAGGAAGAGGAGTTTGTGGGTGGGCAGGGAGCGAATGTTGTGGTACAGGATACGGTATGGTTGTTGTACCATGGGAGTGGAGAGTTAGACGAGGGTGGTGAGAGGGGTGAAGGTGAAGTGGGCCTGGTTGTGGGAGTAAGTGGCATAGGTGGTAAGATGGAAGATGGAACGGGCAGCGAGGGCGATGTGGGAAAGAGTGTGGGAGCGCTGGAAGGGGTGGATGTTTTGGAGCACAATGGTGGTGAAACGGATGATGTCCTCAGCAGTAGGGGGAGGGCGGAGCGAGTTGTTGGGGTGGATGGGGTCATCAACAGGACGGACAGGGACGGTGAGCTCAGGGGTTACTGGTGGAGGTTTTGCTTTACACTTCGAGGAGTAGGTAGGATGTGGTTCATTACAAGTGTTGCAGGAGGGGGGAGAGGTGAGGTTTGGGCAATGCTTGAGGAAGTGGGAGGCTTTGCAGTGGGGACAAGTAGGGGGGTTCTTGCAGGCAGAGGTAACGTGGTCATTGTAGGTGAGACAGCGTTGGCAGCGGTAGGATTGGACTGGGGAACGGGAGGGGTCCACCTTATGGCGCTGATTGTAGATGAGGGCTCCCTCGGTGAGGAGGCGGTCAATGGAGGAGGAGGATTCAGTGAATATCCGCATGAGAAAAGTCGGCCCGGCATCATTGAAGATGCGACGGGCCGAGCGGATTTCGATGTCGGGCCGGGTGTTGAGTTCCGCCAACACCTCAGCCTCCGTGATCTCGGGGCTAAGCTTCGTGATCACAGCGGTGAAGGTCGGCGGACGGTGGGGAGGTTGAGGCTGACGGGGAGAGGACGGGGTGTGGTAGGGGGTGAGGGTTGCACGTTGGCCAAATTGGATACGAGGGATGCGGGAGAGGAGGTCGGTGTGGAAGGAAGCATTGGGGGATTTTATGAGGACCGAGTCCTTGCGAGGAATCAGTTGGGAGATGGGAGCATTGGGGCAGTATTTCCGGATGGCGAGAGTGAGGGAGCGGGCATCAAGGAATTGAGGGTCAGGATTGGAGAGGACAAAGGTGTGGGTGGCAGGCGTGGCGGGGGTGGGGGTCGGGGCCGCGTCCATGGGAGTGGGTGGGTCACGGGGATTGGGGGTTTTTTTGGAGGAGACTTCGGGGGAAGGGTCAGCATTCGGGCGCTTGGAAGGTTTCGTGGACACCACTGGGTGGGGAGGGGGCAGGGGGACGGGTTGCAGGGGGAGATGGCGAGGGGCAGGACCACCCTGAGCAGCGGAAGACGCAGACGGTGGGGGCGTAGGTGTCACTGAGACTGTGGAACGTCGAGCAGAGACCCGTGCTGGCTTGGAGCCTGTTGGAGGCGGTGCGGGGAGCGGCGGAAAGTCTGTAGCTGTCGATGGGGCGACAGTGATAGGGGAAGAGGAGTTGGGGGTGGGTACAGCCGAAAGTGGCGCAGGGGTGGGGTGGACAGGGAGAGAAGGAAGGACGGGAAGTGGGGTGGAGGATGAGCTCCATGTGATGGTGGTTGGAGCAGCGGAGGGAGAGGTGAAAATGATAGTGGTAGTGGTGGTGGGTTGGGACATGGTGGCGGCGCGCGAGAAGGGCGGCGGCGGCGACCAGACGGCGGCGGCGGTGACCAGACGGCGGAGGCGGCAGGCGGCGGCAGGCGGCGACCAGGCGGCGGCGGCGAGCACCGGCAGGCGGCGAGCACCGGCAGGCGGCAGGCGGCAGGCGGCAGGCGGCAGCGGCGGCGACGGCGGCGGCGGCGGCGGTGAGGACAGGCAGGCGACGACGGCGGCGGCGGCGGCGGTGAGGACCGGCAGGCGGCGACCAAACGGCGGCGGCGGCGGCGGCGGCGGCGGCGGCGGCGAGGAGGAGGACCGGCCGGCGAGCAGTAGTGACGGTAAGCAGACGACACGGCAAGGAAACGGTGGGGATCTTCCACCTCGAAGTTGCACCCTGAGTGTAGCCCAGGCAGTGAAACTTTGATGAAGAAGAGAGGGAATCCAACCCTCGAATGTCATAGGTCAAGTTTAGAGTTTAACATATATTAGGAGGCACTTGTGTTACAAAATATGAGATAAATTTCTTGTACTTACAGTATTACATTAACATGGCATGATACGTCGTTGCAATTTTTACAAACATCTCCATAGCTCCATTAGTTCAAATACAATATAGCCCTACGAGTAGGGTTCGTCAAATAAATAAAATTAAGTACATGGAGGTCGGAGCGCGTATAAGCAACTGAGTAAAATCGGCCTGCGTGGTAGCAATGCGGCCAGGGCAGGTGGCGCTCATGTCGCGTACAATGTGCCGATTGGCGTACTGAAGCAACATGTAAAATATAAATATTAGTTGCGTCTTTAGAAGAAGTGACAGTGAACAAACTGAAAGCGTTTAACATTCCCATTATAACAATGTGGGAGCCTTAGAAATAGTAACGTAGAAACATATATCAAAAGGCAGGTGGCGCATACGCCATGAGTTACATACAGTGGCATATACAGCCAAAATAAAATTATATTACCACATTAGTGAAGCACACAGAACCATATAAGTCAAAACGTTAAGCATAAACAGTAATGGCATCTCAAGACATAAATTACGAAAACTGGTGCACAGTTTAGTTATTATACATTCACTGGGATCCGAAGCTTTAAGATAAGCGAGAATTACAAGAGGGCTAGTGTAGTGGCAGCCATACATCATGAGTAAATCACATTGCATAAAAGGTAGTGAGCTTAGAGATATAAAAGTGCATTATAGCTTCCTGAGGAAAAAGACTACTGAGGTTAACAACATTAAAGTTATGAATTTAATAATACGGGTTTAAAGCCTTCCAAAAATTGTCTACAGGCAAGGTTCAACTGATCGTTGAGTATATTGCCGTCTTTTAGCTCCAGATGTTTAAAAATAAATAGCTCTTCCCACAGATCTAATCTCCGTCCTTTAACTTGTCTGTGTAGGATAACCGTGTCTTCTAACTGTTTAGGCGTATGGCCGGCTAACCAGAGGTGTTCAGCAAAAGTAGAGTTGTGAACATTAGTTCCTTTTTTTCCTAATAGATGTTCTTTATATCGTGTTTTAACAGCTCTGCCTGTTTGACCAATATAATATGAGGGGCAGTTACTACAGGTTATTTTGTATACACCTGAATTAGAAAACCAATCGTTAGCAATTTCTACTGAATGTATAAGATTTCTTTTTAAACTGTTGTCTGTAGAAAAGGAGACGTTACAGTTATATTTTTTAGTTAGAAGACGTTTAATCCTATATGATATGTTACCCAAGAAAGGGATGGAAATAAATTTTTTAGTTTCTGTGGTATCAGTGGGGAGGTTATTACTCAAAGTCGAACAATTTTGGGAAGATTTCTTATTAAGCAGGTGATCGATCATGTTCTGGTTGTATCCATTATTAACAGCGATCGTTTTGATGACATTCAATTCTTTTTGTTGATCCGCAGGTGATAAAGGTGTGGTTACCATTCGGTGAATGGCGGAATGAAAAAATGCCAATTTATGCGATTTAGGATGAGTCGAGTCAGCAGGAATGACATTATCTGAATATGTTTCCTTGCGGAAGATATTGAAATGGAAGGTATTATCTTGTATAGAAATTGTTAAATCTAAGAAATTCAGTTCACGTTTATCATTTTGAAGTTCTTTAGTGAAGGAAATTTTTTCATGTAGACCATTGAAAGTGTTGAAGAGCTGCTCTAACTCATAGTCAGTGCCATCAAAAGCAATGAGAATGTCGTCCACATAACGTGTATAATAGCGGATTTTTTTATGTAATTCTGAACTAGACTTGAAAAATGCTGTTTCCAGGGCGTTAATGAAAATCTCTGCTAGAATACCGGCAAGGGGGCTGCCCATAGCTAGACCATCTGGCTGTATATACATTTTCCCATTAAATGTAAAATAATTGTATTTTAATATGACCTTAAGCAAACCAATAAGTTCAGCAATCTGAGTTTCACTTAGTTTTTTATGCTTAAAAAGATTTTCTTTTACAAGGCCTATGGTTTCATCAACCGGGACATTTGTATAGAGGCTGACGATGTCGAAGGACACCAGTCTAGTATCAGGTGTACATCTTACAGATTGAATATTATTAATTAATTCCTTACTATTTTTTATAGAAAAATTATTTTCAAATGTGAAGGCATCTTTAATTTTAAAATGGAGGTGCCTAGCAAGCGTGTGATGTGGACTACCTATACCATTCACTACAGGGCGGATCGGATGATTTTGTTTGTGCGGTTTAAACTGGCTTCTGAGCACAGGTGGTTTCGGGTTCATATTTATAAGCCTTTTCTTTTGAAACTTATTAAACAGGCTGACGGAATTAGATAGGGTACGCCGGATTTTTTTAAGCATAAAAAACTAAGTGAAACTCAGATTGCTGAACTTATTGGTTTGCTTAAGGTCATATTAAAATACAATTATTTTACATTTAATGGGAAAATGTATATACAGCCAGATGGTCTAGCTATGGGCAGCCCCCTTGCCGGTATTCTAGCAGAGATTTTCATTAACGCCCTGGAAACAGCATTTTTCAAGTCTAGTTCAGAATTACATAAAAAAATCCGCTATTATACACGTTATGTGGACGACATTCTCATTGCTTTTGATGGCACTGACTATGAGTTAGAGCAGCTCTTCAACACTTTCAATGGTCTACATGAAAAAATTTCCTTCACTAAAGAACTTCAAAATGATAAACGTGAACTGAATTTCTTAGATTTAACAATTTCTATACAAGATAATACCTTCCATTTCAATATCTTCCGCAAGGAAACATATTCAGATAATGTCATTCCTGCTGACTCGACTCATCCTAAATCGCATAAATTGGCATTTTTTCATTCCGCCATTCACCGAATGGTAACCACACCTTTATCACCTGCGGATCAACAAAAAGAATTGAATGTCATCAAAACGATCGCTGTTAATAATGGATACAACCAGAACATGATCGATCACCTGCTTAATAAGAAATCTTCCCAAAATTGTTCGACTTTGAGTAATAACCTCCCCACTGATACCACAGAAACTAAAAAATTTATTTCCATCCCTTTCTTGGGTAACATATCATATAGGATTAAACGTCTTCTAACTAAAAAATATAACTGTAACGTCTCCTTTTCTACAGACAACAGTTTAAAAAGAAATCTTATACATTCAGTAGAAATTGCTAAAGATTGGTTTTCTAATTCAAGTGTATACAAAATAACCTGTAGTAACTGCCCCTCATATTATATTGGTCAAACAGGCAGAGCTGTTAAAACACGATATAAAGAACATCTATTAGGAAAAAAAGGAACTAATGTTCACAACTCTACTTTTGCTGAACACCTCTGGTTAGCCGGCCATACGCCTAAACAGTTAGAAGACACGGTTATCCTACACAGACAAGTTAAAGGACGGAGATTAGATCTGTGGGAAGAGCTATTTATTTTTAAACATCTGGAGCTAAAAGACGGCAATATACTCAACGATCAGTTGAACCTTGCCTGTAGACAATTTTTGGAAGGCTTTAAACCCGTATTATTAAATTCATAACTTTAATGTTGTTAACCTCAGTAGTCTTTTTCCTCAGGAAGCTATAATGCACTTTTATATCTCTAAGCTCACTACCTTTTATGCAATGTGATTTACTCATGATGTATGGCTGCCACTACACTAGCCCTCTTGTAATTCTCGCTTATCTTAAAGCTTCGGATCCCAGTGAATGTATAATAACTAAACTGTGCACCAGTTTTCGTAATTTATGTCTTGAGATGCCATTACTGTTTATGCTTAACGTTTTGACTTATATGGTTCTGTGTGCTTCACTAATGTGGTAATATAATTTTATTTTGGCTGTATATGCCACTGTATGTAACTCATGGCGTATGCGCCACCTGCCTTTTGATATATGTTTCTACGTTACTATTTCTAAGGCTCCCACATTGTTATAATGGGAATGTTAAACGCTTTCAGTTTGTTCACTGTCACTTCTTCTAAAGACGCAACTAATATTTATATTTTACATGTTGCTTCAGTACGCCAATCGGCACATTGTACGCGACATGAGCGCCACCTGCCCTGGCCGCATTGCTACCACGCAGGCCGATTTTACTCAGTTGCTTATACGCGCTCCGACCTCCATGTACTTAATTTTATTTATTTGACGAACCCTACTCGTAGGGCTATATTGTATTTGAACTAATGGAGCTATGGAGATGTTTGTAAAAATTGCAACGACGTATCATGCCATGTTAATGTAATACTGTAAGTACAAGAAATTTATCTCATATTTTGTAACACAAGTGCCTCCTAATATATGTTAAACTCTAAACTTGACCTATGTGTATACCTTTCATATAAAACATGATGTTCATTTTCCTCAGGCGTCTTCTGAAGAAGATAGGTTTAAACCTATTGAAACCTAGGTAAAGTTTACTTTATCCTTTGCAACTGGTCGGCTGTTTTTCATCTGATTACGTGGAACCGTTGCTGTTACGCAGCTATGTTTAAAATAACAATGGGTAATGCTATCCAGCCCCTATACGCCAAAAGGGAAAACGAAGAAGTTAGTCACAAGGTATCAAGGGCCATACCAAGAAGTTTAAACCACATCCTCCATTAATGTTAAGCTTCAGCTGCCAACTAGAACAACGATAGTACACATTGGGCGGTTGCGGCCATTTAAGGGTTGTCCGGATGTGATTGCAGGCATGTCACAGGAAGGGAAGAGGAAGAAATTGAGAGTAAAGGGTGGTGTTCAGATCAGAGAAAACTGAGGAGGTATTGCTGATCTCGGCAGTCAACAGCCAGTACACCGAGATGACAAGGGACGAATTATGGACCTACCATAGGGGGAAGGTAACAGTATGTTCAGCCAGGGTGATAAGCTCCAATCCGGACATGTGCACGGTTCAATTATTTTAGCCAAGAGGGAAGAAATGGACCATCCAAGGGACATCATGGAGCCAAAATTGAGCTTGCAATGGGTCGGGATGCATTGGATCTTCTCCACCTCGAAATATTAATAGTAGTAGCAAGTTGTTTTGAGCAGCGAGTATTTGCTGAAGCGAAACGTGTAGAGCTCGAGGGGAGAGGAATTTTAATCAATGGAACTAAGTGTAACATAACAGGACCAACCTTCCAGCTGCCAGCATCGATTTCAAGAGTCACGCAATTGAATGTTACACAACCACAGCTGTACTGGCCAGAAGCAACTTTAGAGATTTTGCCAATGCAGAATCTGACCTTGTTAAATCAGACCCTGAGGTCAGGTCTGTTGAGATTCGTAAACCAGTTCATTTCAGAGCAAGAGGGGCGCATATCAGCCGAACAGCTTGTGCAGCATGTCGCTTAATATATGGAAAGGCAACAACAAGCAACTATCATTTTGAGCACCTCTGTGCCAAGTGCTATCGCAGCCTTAACTTCCTTGTGTGTTGTTTTTATTCTGATCAGGCACAGAGCCAATTCCAAGAGGGAACCGATAGTAGTCCAAATTCCAGTGGATTGGATACTGAGGACATAAGATGGGTAGGTAAGGGGTTGATCGAACATTAAGTGGAGTTGTCATCCAATAAGGAATTTTTACGTTTTGTCTCATGTCATGTGTTTATGAGCACTAGACCAGACTAAGTTTTCTAACAGTAGTAGTAAACATGTCAGAAGTACGTGCCTACCATAACAAGTTTAAGAGTAGTTAGAGGTCGACCCGGAGATGGGGCCTTTCCAAACAGGGAATAATGTAGTGGTTCAAATGGCTCTGAGCGCTATGGGACTTAACAGCTATGGTCATCAGTACCCAATATTGTAGTGGCTCCACCGTTTAAGATGGGAAATGGTTAGCTTTGGTGTAATATTTCAGAGCACACGTTACAGCCATGTGTGGGCCTGTCAACAGTAAGTTATGCTACCAACAGTTGTGAAGCAGACTGCAGGCCACAGGGCCATAGACCCACTGAATGGAGTAAACGCAGTGGTGTGCATGGCGTAAGTTACAGGCAGAAGGGGACCACTCGCCCAACCAAGGTGTTATGACTACATTACTCAGAGTGGCGCTTTAGCAAAACAGAGGTGCTCAGCAGCTTATAAATAGGCGCCGGTTCACTAACAAGGCATTCAAGTGTGACAGCTCTCTTGGATGGTGGGGCGTGTGACACCACCAGCTACATGCAACAGCAGTTAGTGCGCCAGCATTCCAGTCCATGGCAGGTCGCTGGTTCAACCCCGAGGCCAACATGGTGTCCAGAGACAGCCAGCAGTGGGCCACGCCATGACTCACTACCATGGGTAGTCTCGTTGGCTCCCAACACATGCTGGAGGCATCTGGAGGCGAGGGCACTGCTCAGGTTGCTGAGGCAGCCATTCTGCACGAAGCCATTTTGCAGACAGCAAAGTGGTGTCCTCAGCGTTGTGGGACCTGGGGACGCTGATCGAGAGGAATGGGGGCACTGTAGCTAAAAATAATAAATTGCTTGGGAAACTCGGACGTGTTTTAATATAGCGCATCCTTACAGCCCATACTCGCTCAACATTCCTCTACACATGCGAAACAGTAGATGTCTGGCATTTGCTAAAAACACGAAGAGTGGGGCCAAGTGTGGTGTCACCCGAATGCCATTGTCAGTGGCAGCTCTCGCTGTGACCGTGATGACAGTCTGATGGTGTAGCTGACGATGGACATGGGTGGGCGGCTACCTGCTCCAGTGGAGGCTCTCTCATGACTCAGTGCAGGCTGCCCTGTCCCAGGGTCGAACAACAGACCCTGTACGCCATTTTTAGATGTCACTCTGGGTGTAACAGGCTCATGGAGTACGCTGTGATACGGAGATGAGAATAATTTAATGCGCGAATGGCTGGGTGCTTATAAGCTTCAGACGATGTTTGTTTAGGGCTTAAGGAATGTATTCTGAATCCTTTCGTAGTGGCTTGTAAGCAAATGCTTCTGTCTTTCCACTAGCATATTGCAGCATCAGCTGTTGCTATACCACACCCATGTGCAACACCTATCGGTCATGCTTTGCTTTGCAGTGCAAATACTCTTGCCTGTCTGAGGCTGTTGCAGCTCACTTCCGCTCTTGTGTGTTATTTGACCGAATACGGTCAATACGAGACACCTGCTTTACAGAATGCGTAAGCCACGGAAACACACATTCTGTAATGAGACGAGGACGTTCAGTACCTTATTGCTTACTCGTGATTTCACTGTACCTCAACCACTTTGCTTTTTGGCCCCTATTATCAGTACAATACTTCACCATTCCTCTCTGATTGGCTTATACAGGATTATTACATGATGATGATACAGATTTTCAGGGTTGATGGAGGAGGGTAAATACGTCAATTTGAGGTAAGAAATCCTGGTGTGCAAACTATATAGTCGAAACTTATCAGCGAAAACCGTGGTGATACCTCTGACAGTGGAATACATATATCAGTAGCTACACTAATAGGCCAAAACATTTTTACCCAGTCTTCTTTCAATATGGTGATTAGCAAGTCACCTTTGCCTTTCTGATATTATACAGCTCTTCGCATTTTTTTTTAAAAAAAGTCACTGTCTCTTATTACTATAATGTTAGTACAGTTTATAACGAGAGAGGAAAGCTCTCTCTCTCTCTCTCCAACACAGGAGCCATTTTAATTCCACAATTTCACAAACGTAATGAGAATAGGAGTTTCAAGAGTAAGGGATGGTATTGGATGGGGTATAAATGGAAAAATTGCTAATGTCAAATTTAATTTCTTGCATAGTAAATTAGTATGAAGTTGAAACTTGTTATCCAGAAAATCCATTTAAAAAAGAAAAAGAAAGAAGTAAGCCATGGATAACAAAGGGATCTGAAATATCATGTAAGAGGAAGAGGAAAATTTTTATAAGTGCTGTAGTACGTCAAAATCCAGCATTACTTGCACACTACAAAAAGTACACCAGTGTACAAGATACTATAAAAGGTAAACTAAATAACAATGTTGTGGCTGATAATTCACAACTTGAAAGTCCTTTTAACAATCACTTCCTAAACGTAGCAACAAAAATAGGATTAAATGGTTCAGTTGAAGAAACAAAAAATATTAAAAATGGCATTCCACAAAACAATAAGTAACAAGAAGTACCACCAACTTCCTTACTTAAATGATGTGATATATACAGTGCACCATTCGCACAAGGAATTACTCAGACAGGTTAAAATATGCAGCTGTTAAATCTCCTCATAAGAAAGATGACAAGACGACTTAAACACTTCACGTCCAATTTCCTTGCTGACATGTTTTTCTGAAATATTCGAAAATATAGTGTACTCAAGTGGAAGCTATTTTTCTTAGCATATCACAGTTTGGATTCCAGAAGGGTTGCTCAACTGAGAATGTTGTTTGTACCTTCACTCATCAAATAGTACAAGCCTTAAACAATAAAGTGTGACCAGTTGGAATTTTTTGTGATCTTTCTAAAGCACTTAATTGCGTGGATCATGTAGCTCGCTGAGAAAACTCTGGTTCTAAAATAATACTAGTGTTATAATAAATCCCATTAGAGAGAAAGTGACAGAAGTGATGACAAATTGTTTACTCAGAGAACTATATAGTGGTTTCCATAAAATGTACTAACCCTAAATCTTAAAAAACACGGTGTATTCACTTATGTAGGCTACAACAAAAAGTCATATCTGCAATTCTGTAGCACATGAGCTGGTGTTAGTAAACAGAACAAAACGCTGCAAATTTTTGGGTGTACATATTGATGGAAACTTGAACAGGAAGAAGCACATTATTAAGCTTCTCAGACAGTTCAGTTCAGCTACTTCTGCTCTTCGTATAATGCTAACTTGGAAACAAACGAATCAACCTACAGAAATATTTTGTATATTTTCACTCAACAGTGTCCTATGGAATAGTTTCCTGGGGTAGTTTATCACTTAGAAAGAAAATATTCTTTGCAGAAAATCGATCAGTACGAATAATACGTTGCACGTACCTCTTCAAGGAGCTAGGCATTTTATCTGCACCATCGCAGTTCGTAGTAAATAATCCAACACAGTTTCAGAGGAACAGTGATATTCATACCTACAGCACTAGAGGGAAAATTAATGCTATCAGTGGCTCATAGAGGAGTGCAATACGCAGGTAAAAATCATTGATCATTTGCTCAATAACATAAAATGTCGGACAGTAAACAAAGCAAGTTTTGAATTTAAACTAAAACTATTTCTCTTGGACAACTTGTCTTGCATTGACAAATTTATACTTAGAAAAAGAATACAACCTTTTTTTAGTGTACTAGGTGTAGAAGTATGAAACCGGAATTTGTTTGCAATAAGTACACGTCTGTTGTCTAAAACTGATAAACAATATTTTATTCAAAGTAACCTCCATTGCTATTTATACATTTCTCCCACCTCTCCAAAAAAAACTTCTTCTTTTGAAACGAATGAGCCAACGAGCCATTTTCTTACATTTCCATACGAACTGAAGTGGTGTTCAGCGAGAGCGTGTCCCGTTGACGCAAATAGACGACAATCGGACGGAGACAAGCCTGGGGAATAAGCCACATGCCCCATTATTTCCCAACTGAACGCCTCGATCGTTTCCCTAACCCGTTTTGCTGTGTTATGCAACGCTATCATGGAGCAAAAAAAAAAAAAAAAAAAAAAAAAAAAAAAAAAAAAAAAAAAAAAAAGGGCTCTAAGTACTATGGGACTTAACATCTGAGGCCATCAGTTAACTTTTTCCATATTCTGGTCGTTTTTCACGTAATGCTAGATTTAAACCGATCATTTGCTGTTGTTAGCGTTTAGTGTCAGCGGTTTCACTAGCTCATAGCAGATTTTCCATTTTTCATTTCCTGTCACGATTCGATGGGGAAACGACTTTATTTTGTACGAAATTAGAAATACGTATTAATACCTTCAGCTGCTGACGGGCGTTGATTTATGTCAATGGAGACAGGTGAAAATGTGTGCCCCAACAGGGACTCGAACCCAGGATCTCCTGCTTACATGACAGATCTATCCACCTGAGCCACCGAGGGCACAGAGAATAGTACGACTGCAGGGACTACCTCGCGTACGCCTCCTGCGAGACCCACATTCTCACCTTATATGTCCACACACTACTTTCGTAATGTCCCTACCCAATACACTCATTACTCGTGGAAGACAATCTTACCAAGTCCCGTAAGAGTTCGGGTAATATGTGTGCATCCACACAAAAGAAGGTGATGGCCGGTATTGCCAGAACTACACTCCTGGAAATTGAAATAAGAACACCGTGAATTCATTGTCCCAGGAAGGGGAAACTTTATTGACACATTCCTGGGGTCAGATACATCACATGATCACACTGACAGAACCACAGGCACATAGACGCAGGCAACAGAGCATGCACAATGTCGGCACTAGTACAGTGTATATCCACCTTTCGCAGCAATGCAGGCTGCTGTTCTCCCATGGAGACGATCGTAGAGATGCTGGATGTAGTCCTGTGGAACGGCTTGCCATGCCATTTCCACCTGGCGCCTCAGTTGGACCAGCGTTCGTGTTGGACGTGCAGACCGCGTGAGACGACGCTTCATCCAGTCCCAAACATGCTCAATGGGGGACAGATCTGGAGATCTTGCTGGCCAGGGTAGTTGACTTACACCTTCTAGAGCACGTTGGGTGGCACGGGATACATGCGGACGTGCATTGTCCTGTTGGAACAGCAAGTTCCCTTGCCGGTCTAGGAATGGTAGAACGATGGGTTCGATGACGGTTTGGATGTACCGTGCACTATTCAGTGTCCCCTCGACGATCACCAGTGGTGTACGGCCAGTGTAGGAGATCGCTCCCCACACCATGATGCCGGGTGTTGGCCCTGTGTGCCTCGGTCGTATGCAGTCCTGATTGTGGCGCTCACCTGCACGGCGCCAAACACGCATACGACCATCATTGGCACCAAGGCAGAAGCGACTCTCATCGCTGAAGACGACACGTCTCCATTCGTCCCTCCATTCACGCCTGTCGCGACACCACTGGAGGCGGGCTGCACGATGTTGGGGCGTGAGCGGAAGACGGCCTAACGGTGTGCGGGACGTAGCCCAGCTTCATGGAGACGGTTGCAAATGGTCCTCGCCGATACCCCAGGAGCAACAGTGTCCCTAATTTGCTGGGAAGTGGCGGTGCGGTCCCCTACGGCACTGCGTAGGATCCTACGGTCTTGGCGTGCACCCGTGCGTCGCTGCGGTCCGGCCCCAGGTCGACGGGCACGTGCACCTTCCGCCGACCACTGGCGACAACATCGATGTACTGTGGAGACCTCACGCCCCACGTGTTGAGCAATTCGGCGGTACGTGCACCCGGCCTCCCGCATGCCCACTATACGCCCTCGCTCAAAGTCCGTCAACTGCACATACGGTTCACGTCCACGCTGTCGCGGCATGCTACCAGTGTTAAAGACTGCGATGGAGCTCCGTATGCCACGGCAAACTGGCTGACACTGACGGCGGCGGTGCACAAATGCTGCGCAGCTAGCGCCATTCGACGGCCAACACCGCGGTTCCTGGTGTGTCCGCTGTGCCGTGCGTGTGATCATTGCTTGTACAGCCCTCTCGCAGTGTCCGGAGCAAGTATGGTGGGTCTGACACACCGGTGTCAATGTGTTCTTTTTTCCATTTCCAGGAGTGTATATACTTATATGGATATGGTGTCTGTTCTTTCGGACATGTCCGAAAGAAGGGAAACGGACCAGTCATGAGTAGTGAAGTGCTCACAATCTAAGTCGCCAAGCCATAGAAGCCAATGTGTGCATCTGAAGTCCCTAACGTGGTTTAAATGCAAACGAAACGGTAACTGCGAGAGACACTGCCCAGAAAATGATTTCCCTGCACAGAATGCTCATAGGAGAGAGGAAAGTCAGGAAAACTAAGAAATAGCGTAAGAAAGCAGTCCTCTTACGCATTACCTGGGAAGATAACAGCAGTCGACGTCGAAAGTAAAAATGAGTTTATACAAATGGAGTGTTTAGACGGCATTACAAATTGCCTGAAATTTCTCGTGGATATCTGTGCGGAGATAAGCCTATTAGGAGAGGTAGTAGGAGAGTATAATCCTACCGAACATAGGATTCGGGGAATCGCTAATACGGTTGTAACTCTCGCATTACGCACAAGAAACACGATGCAAATGAGGTGTCGTTTCCACGTAATTAGGCAAGATATGGGTCCCCCATTTGATGGGCCAAGACTTCAAATAACACGAAGTCGTAATCAGTTATGCCACCAAAACCCTATGGACGGATCAAAATGAAGATGGAGCATGAGTGTGAGATTGGCCTGGTAGAGATTGGGATTAAAAGTCGGAAACTTGCTAATACGGTTGTGCAGATACCAGTTCAAATGGTTCAAATGGCTCTGAACACTATGAGACTTAACGTCTGAGGCCATCAATCACCTAGAACTTAGAACTATTTAAACCGAACTAACCTAAAGACATCACACACATCCATGCCCGAGGCAGGATTCGAACCTGCGACCTTAGCGGTCGGGCGGTTCCAGACTGAAGCGCCTAGAACCGCACGGCCACCCCGGCTGGCCGCAGGTACCAGAAAGAAAAGGCTCTTTCAGAGAAACCTCAAACACAGAGCGAAAGGCGTGTAAGAAGGAAAAGATGAAGTCCCAGGATGAGCTCCGCATAGAACACTCTAAGAAAATGGAAGGCTCTTCGGAGAGATGCTTAAGAGCAAAGCGAGAAACATGTGCAAAGGCGACAGCGAATAGTGGCAGAAACTCATTAACTGTCGAAATGCAACAGAGGTAGGCAACAGGTAATGGCGGAGAAAATTAAAAAGAGAGCAACAAATTGTTTCATCATAAACAATAGGACCCCGGGAGGAACGGGTGTGTCGAATAAAAATAAAGGCAACTGGAATGAGAGACGCTGTCATTATGAAACAGGAAATCACCAAAGTCGCGTATTTACCCGAAGTATTAGTAAAAGTAGAATTAGGAGAATGCCTAAAGAGTGTACTGAGCACTATAGACGAGTGTGTCAGTAGACCGCTCATAGGTGGTTGCACAAGCAGTTCCAGAGCGAACTTTCTACCGGCAATCGTTCAGTGTGGAATGACTGTGCTGCTAAACTTCTACGTTATTTGATTTTCAAACAGCTGAGCAAAACTGTACGTACTCAAACAGTTTTCTCTTTACTTATTCTGACCACTAAACTCACACAAAATATTTTAGCGCAACGCAATCTGACTTTCAAAAATACCTACAAAAGAATGGCCCTGACAAACAATAACTTATACCTTTCATGAATCACTTATCTCACAAATATCTTCGTTACTCGAATTACTGCAATACAGCGAGTGTCAATACTGCCAGCTAAATAAAAGATTCTATATATATATATATATATATATATATATATATATATATATATATATATATATATAATATTTTGTGACATACAGTTAAACAAAATTCCTTCTTCTGACGGACACACATCCAGATCGTCCGCTCAAAACTCTGGCATTTCTCTCCCTACATCCACCACTGCTGGCGGCTCATCTCCAACTGCCCAACGCTATGCGCTGTTCTTATCCAACTGTCCAACACTACACAAGCGAATATTCCAACAATGAGTCCAACCAGCCACAGACTGCAGTGCAGTCAGCGAGTTTCATACAGAGCAATACGTGGCGTTACCAACATAAAACCCTAAGCAGCCTACTTACAAATGTGTTAGTAAAGATAATCCACAGCTGAAATCAATAATTACTGCGATTTTGTCATATGATGACATGATGGAGACCTTGGCTGTTGTTTGAAGACAAATGTTGATGGTGTTAGGACAGCAACCAGCCACAAATTTACTTTCAGTTCCTTTATTCAAAGGGTACCGTTACCGGTTTCGAATCGTTGTGATTCACCCTCAGACGGTTTACACGCTTGCTTTATGACATGTGGTGTGTTTTTTACAGATTAATTGTCGTGAAACGTCGGTTTGGAGTGTTTGTTTTCATAGCATTCTTCCAACAGATGTAAATGCATTCCCACTGCATTCTTATGGTTGCACACGTAAATGGTTCTCACTGAACACTTTATATTTGTCACTGAGAAGATTTCTAACACGCAACACATGTTTTGATACATACAAAGAGCTTCTGGCTGCTTGCTGTCCTAACACCATCAACAATAATTACTGTACTAAAGGAGAATATCCAAACAAGTCATTTGAATGCTCCCTAAATTCAGTGTATTCATTGTCAAGAATAGACAGTTTAGGAAAGACAAATTACTTCTCGACCCTGAATTTAGCGAATGGTCATTATCAAGACTTATTAAACGAACAGGACCGAGAAAATACGGCTTTCAGTGTACTGTATGGACATTAAGAGTACAAACGAATTCCCATGGATCTTAAAACAACTCCTATACATCTCAGAAGTAAATGAAATTTTGACTGGGCTACAAGGTGACAAATTATTTGTATATTTGGGTGACGTGGTAATATTTGGCTTCTCCTTAAAGGAAAATAATGTGCAGCTGACGAAGGTAATTGAAAGGCTTAGATTCGACAATTTGAAAGTACAAGTGGAAAAGTGCGGGTTTGCTGTGAAAGGATGCGTGTTATTTGGGTCATATTTTATCGGCTCAGGGCTTGAGACCAGATCCACAGAAGGTCAAGTTGATAATGGGGTATCCACAATTCAAAACAACGGAACAATTAAAGGCATATTTAGCCGTTGTGGGTTACTACCAGTGTTTTATAAGCAACTTCAGCAAAATCTAGAAGCTCCTACATGAATTACTAAACAAAGAATTGCCTTACATCTGGGATGTCGATCAAGAAAACGCTTTTCAGCGTTTGAAGGAGAAGATGATCAAACCACCTATACTATAGTTCCTGGTCTTTAAATAGGACTTCATATTTACGATGAACACTAGCTAGTCAAGTATTGGGGCGGTTTTAAGTCAGAGAGAAATCGCGATGTACCTGTCGCATGCGCCTCGATGACGTTGAATAAGGCAGAAAGAGGGTACAGTATGATTGACAGAGAGATTTTGGCCATTTGTTGGACAGTATAATATTTTAGACCATATGTATTTGGAAGAAAGTTCCTGCTGTGTGTTGGCCACAAATTCCTAACGTTGATAGTGTATGAGATCCATCATATAGGTTACTGAAGTTTGGGTTAAAGCTGGAGGTATATGACTATCAGATACTGTACAAGAGTGGCAAACTAAATCAAGTAGCCGATGCAAGCTCGAGAGTGACAGGGGTCACGGCAACTGGTGCGCGACCAGAAGGTGACAGTAGTCTGGGTCAAGACGCGGCAGAAACGGAAGTCCTGACGCATGTCGGGGACCCACCGGCAGGCGAAGACAGCGGGTATGTTGGCGCACGCGAGCAGGTTGCAGGCGCGGCCCACAAGGACGCAGGACACGAAACACTGATCCGAGAACAGGAAATTATTCAGGAAAGCGAAGACTGAATCAAAGATATAGAAAAGTGTATCCGCAAACAAGAGATAGCTGTGTCGGGAAAGATGGAAGAAATAAGTGCGACTGAAAAAGCAGCAGTATTAAAACAGTTTCACAATTCTCCCGCTTGAGGACACCAGGACACAGGAAGAATCTATGAGCGAATAAAGAAGTACCGAGTATGAAATGGCATGAAAAAAGGTATAGAAGAATCTATCGGGAAATGCGACAGTAGTCAAAACCATACGGTCACTAGGAAAATTTGGAAATTTGTGGTACGACCAGACTGCTGAGGTCATCTGTCCCTAAGCTTATGCACTACATAATCTAACTTATACTAAGGACAATACACACACACACACACACACACACACACACACACACACACACACACACACACACACACACACACACACACACACGCTCGAGGGAGGACTCGAACCTCCAATGGGAGGAGCCGCGCGAACCACGACAAGATGCCTTACACCAAGCGACTACACTGCGAGCGCAAGCTCACTAGGAAACACATAAAGATGCATCTAGATAACACGAAGACGCCTGGACACGTTTTAGAAAGATGCATTGGTATAGTGAGTTGATTAAACCAGATGAACGGAGGGAACAAGTATATCCTTATGTTACAGTTTATGGTAGCTGAACCGATTGGAAGGCAGAATAACGACATAGTAACAAGGGTACTGGTTGGGAACGTTATACTGAGGTATGTAACACCGTCAGTATTGTTAAGTGACATGGGAAGTAATTTTATGAGAGGGACTACGCAAACAGTGTTTAAACTACTGCGTATCGAGGAGATACAGACAAAAGTTACCACAGTCAAAGAAACGGAGCGTTAGAGAGATCTGATTGAACTTTAATGGAGATGTTGTGGCACTACGTAAATAAAGCACAGACAGACTGGGACAGTTGAGTTCCATTCGAGATTTTAGTGTATATTACAATACCGCATAGTCCGACAGGTTACTCGCAACATGAATTGTTCTTTGAAGAACATGTAACATTCCAGGGATGCTACCGAAAGATCCGGCCGGTGATTATGTGGCACAGCTAAAGGAGCGCATGCAAGAAATGCACCGATGAGCAAGAACACAGAATGTAAGATAAAAAATAAGTAATATTATGACAGAACCCAAAATCCAAAGCAATTCCGTTGTGGGGAATAGTTCCTGTTGTTTGATGAGAGCCTACGAAGAGGTAGAGCACGTAAGCTAGATACACAATGGCGACTTGCGTACACGGTAGTATGAACAAATGGACGTAAATTTGTAACCCGTATGAAGCGAAGCAAATATCTCTCGGTTCATGCAATCAGACTGTAGTAGTTTTTATAGTTGGAGTCATGGAGTATGAGTGTAACAGAATGCAGTGTAGAACGTATGTACCACTCTAACGTAGGAAAAATAGAATAGGCACTGGGTTTCAAAAATGGTTCAAATGGCTCTGAGCACTGTGGGACTCAACATCTTAGGTCATAAGTCTCCTAGAACTTAGAACTACTTATACCTAACCAACCTAAGGACATCACACACATCCATGCCCGAGGCAGGATTCGAACCTGCGACCGTAGCGGTCGCGCGCTTCCAGACTGTAGCGCCTAGAACAGATCGGTCACTCTGGCCGGCTGAGCAATCCAGTTCAGATTGTTACGTACCTAGAACCAATAAAAGATGACATCGAAGACAAGAGGTTCTCTGTCGAACATAAGGTAGACAGACGATACCAGTTAATCAGAATCATTGATTTACATATCTTCATTACTGGGAACATTTTAAGCTAATGTCCCACTAGTAAACAATGACGTGTATAACCACTACAAAAAACTTTACGTTAGACGTGGACAGAACGAGACATTTATTTATGTATATTGCCCCAGAGAAAGAATTACTGCTAATGATGCGAAGCGTCAGTATGCGAAGTTAGCTAACGAGTAGTTACAGTGTAAGACGGTAGATCAGAACCTCAGCATATGCAAGCAGGCATTTATACTTTTGTTCACGTGTGATCGTGAGAACTGCAACCAGTGCGAGTGAGAAGTTCCGCAGGGCTGGGTGCCGGAGCTAATAGCGACAAACGAAAGTCAGCGCACACCATTAAGCAATAATGAATGACTGTTTATTGTCCCACTAGGCGAAGGCATTACCCCCATCTGTCGGAAGTCCCACACATATCATGCTCCGAGTCACAAGGAAGTTAAAATTTTCAGGTAAATGTGATGAGTATACGGCTCAGATGATGATACAGGATGAATATACACTGAAGCTCCAAAGAAACTGGTATAGGCATGCGTAGTGAAATACAGAGATATGGAAACAGACAGAATACGGCGCTGCGGTCGGCAATGCCTATATAAAACAACAAGTGTCTGGCACAGTGTTAGATCATTTACTTCTTCTACAATGGCAGATGATCAAGATTTAAGTGAATTCGAACGTGGTGTTACACTCGGTCCAAGAGCGATCGGACGCAGCATCTTCGACGTAGCGATGAACTGGGCATTTTGCCGTACGACTATTTCGCGAGTGCAACCTGAATATCAGAAATCCAGTAAAACATCAAATCTCCGGAATCGCTGTGGCCGGAAAAAGATCCTACAAGAACGGGACCAACGACGACTGAAGAGAATCGTTCAACCTGATAGAAGTGCAAGCCTTCCGCAAATTGCTGCAGATCCCAGTGATGGGCCGTCAACAAGTGTCAGCGCGCGAACCATTCAACGAAACGTAATCAATATGGGCTTTCGGAGAGACGGCCCTCTCGTGTAGCCTTCATGACTGCACGACACAAAGCCTTATGCGTCTCCTGGGCCCGTCAACACCGACATTGGACTGTTGATGACTGCAAACATATTGCCTGATCGGACGAGTATCTTTTCAGATTGTGTCGAGTGGATGGACGTGTACGGGTATGGAGACAACCTCATGAATCCATGAACCCTGCATGTCAGCAAGGGAATGTTCAAGCTGATGGAGTCTGTGTAATTGTGTGGGGCGCGTGCAGTTGGTGTGATATGGGGCCCCTGATAGATATATATACGACTCTAACAGGTGACACGTACGTAAGCATTATATCTGATCACCTACATCCATTCATGTCCATTGTGAATTCCGACGGACATGGGCAATTCTAGCAGGACAATGCGACGCCCCACACGTCCATAATTGATACAGAGTGGCTCCAGAAACACTCTTCTGAGTCTAAATACCTCCGCTGTCCGCCAAACTCCCCAGAAATGAACATTATTGAGCATATGTGGAATGCCTTGCAAGTGCTGTTCAGAAGAGATCTCCACCCCTTGTACTCTTACGGATTTATGGACAGCCCTGCAGGATTCATGGTGACAATTCCCTACAGCACAACTTCAGATATTAGTTGAGTGCGTGCCACGTCGTGCTGTGGTACTTCTGAGTGCTCGCTGGGGCACTAAACGATATAGGCAGGTGTACAAGTTTCTTTGGCTCTCCAGTGTATAACTCCGCCGTAGTAATATTATGCCGAACTTAAGCATGGAAATAGATTGCTGCGTAGCGAGTAATGAGAGGAAGAATGTAAGTGGCCTTAAGTGGTTGCTGCCAATACAACCTAAAATTAGGCAGTCAAGTGGCCTAACAGTTGCAGTTGCAATTGAATGAGCTACAAAGTGAGATTGAATACCAGGAGAGAAGCGTCTTCAGCAACTTCTCGTTAAGTCATGTCTCATGGGATCTGGTGTAGTAATTACAGTAGTATTATGTTGTCCATGCAGATAGTATAAATGTGGCCTTGGCTTTTTTAACTTTGAATTCAAAACAATAGGTAACGATTGTTGTAGAAAAATGTGTTAAAAACATTATCATATATCAGTGCCCAGAGAGTGATATAGTCAGGTACCTTCCTACTAGAAGTAAATGTAGAGTGGAGACATAGTTTTTGACAGATCTCTAGTGCCCGCTAGACACTTTAGAAATGAAGTTAGAAGTGGTGTTTATCAAAGCATTCGGACAAACGCTGAGAAATGGTAACACTGGTAGAAAGTGTGAAAAAACGAGTGTGAAGTGACTTCTCTTTCACTTACTGAAATTGTAACTACGAAATGTACATCGATGTATCAAGGGTAATTCATTTTAAAGGTGACGAAATGTGTCATACTGTAAGATGTATCTTATTCCACGTGTTAGAATATGTAACAATGGTATTGGATTTCAAATGTACGAATGCAAATGTTTCTCGTACAACAGAAGATTTATTTATACGCATTTATGTCGTGGACAGTTGTACAGCAGTTATGTGTGTCTTTTGAACGTTATTGTAAAGCAAGTGTGTAAGTTTCCCGATTAATAGAATAAAAATTGTGAAAAACATTTGACAAAAATTTGTAGTCGCTGAAGACTGCACCTACTTTTTTTTCCTAAAGGGGGGAGCTGTCATATTTTTTAAAAAAATGCGACACCTGTAAGAAAACAGAACAGCATCCAGAATCAATAAGTTTTCTAGAGAGTACTCAGATTGCAAAGGTGATGCCACAGGAAGGGCTTTGGTTTGGGTGTTGGCCAGAAATGTTGCATAGGCTCAGGAGGTATCACGCGAGCTGCACTTGTCGAGCAGCGAGGGCGGTCCTCTGTTGGCGGTGACCATATTTGATCATAATCGAGGCCCTGCTGAGTGCTGTCTGGAAATGCCAACGTGGAAGGGGCAGCGCGGCGGGCCGCTCGGTATAGAGACGGCGTAGCCCGGACGAAGAGTTCAGTACAGACAGCGGTTCAAGAGGAACGTCTGAGTAGGTCGGGCCCGGAGCCTCGACTCACGGTATTCACTCTAGCTCTCCTCTCGCTCATAGCAGCGTACCTCCTCCGTCCATGGGATTTTGCAATCAGGAGTAATGTACTTTCATTCGAGTCACTATCCAATTCTGGCTCAGACAGGCAGTTAAAGATCATAACTATTCAAGTCGTGCCTTTGTTCGATTATTTCCCAACCGAGTTTCATAACTCTTCCCAACTTCCAGTTAGCCAACTCCACGTTATCTGACTGGGTGGACATTCTCCGGCCTCCAATGTTATTGAACGGCAAGACCGCTCGCTGGGCGCAACAGCTGGTTGTCCCTCTCCGAGACAAAAAAACTGCAATTATGAATTTTTTCGTCCGATGTGTAGTTTTCGAGGTATCTCTGTCTTCAGTTAAAATAAAAACCGTGTATATTTGAAAATGCTTAAGAAACTACATTTAAAATTTAAAGCTGTTTTGAATCTGAATGATGTCTTTTTGAGTGGGACTTGAGAAACCATAAACACGTCATTCACTACGAGCATAAATTGCAAGTCTCTAATTGTATCTGTTGGAACTGAAATCTGGCGATCTTACGATGAATCAGATGTACCTGTTCCGCCGACATTTGACAAGTGATTGTCATTCCTCCAGCTTTAAGTACAATAATGTAGTGGCTTTATTGTTGCACATTGCGTCCATTTTTGACTCTGTACCAAAGTCGTAATTTGCTTCGAACACAGTTACCGGAACTTGCAGGTTTGGGCATACGTTTTGTGGTGATTGTTTTGCGGGTGATTTGTTTGTTGCTGTATCTGCATATTGTTCTTTTTCCGGCATATTAATTGAAAGTGAGGAAGTAAGGATATATTATCTAAACTAATTATTATACGAAGGTATCGGCCTGCACTGGAAGCCGAATCATAATTTTCTGTTAAATTTCTAAATTTTGGGGGTTTACACGTACTTTACTTGATGCAAACTACAGTTTCAATCATGTCTAAGTGAAAGCAAGAAAGCTGGAAGTAAACAATTTTCTTTTCATTTTAGAATAAATACAATTGTGGCGAAATCATGCCTTAAGAAATCATACGATTGTGGTACGTACTTACTGAGATCAGTGAGTACCTGTAGAGTGATGAAATATGTTCTCAGTCTGTGCTTCTTTTTATACTGGATTAGCTACGTGAGTTTTCGGGTTGGTTTGCCTGCCATTAAAATAAAAATTAGCTCTGCGTATTAATGATAGATTTGCTGGTGTTATGAGGTTGTACTTGTTTTAGTGGAATAAATCCGACCGTATCGCTAAAGTCCCTTTAGAGTATAGATGATAGGACCAGATGACGCCGAATGACGGACTAACCACCCACCAATGACCAACCGAAGAGGCACACACAAATAATTTTGACTGCCTTTGGTCAGAAATGAGCGAAGCAGTGTGGTCCTAGGTTTAGTCTGTTGGTCGGAATTCGGTATCATCGTCTGTGGACACTTTCAGTTTGCTTCGTATGGACCTTAAGTAAAAATAGCCTATTTGTGCGGAATTACTGTAACGTCAGTTTCGGTATTTGTTTCCGGACGGCTCACATGTCAAAAAGGCGATGGAACCAAAGCGTTTTGCAAATTGTACATACGCACGCTACAAGTTCATAAAAAGATTTGTCGACTATGCAAGCTGTAAGAACTATTTACAGGCCTTCTCGTTTCCACATGTTGGTTGCAGCAATAAAAAATTAACAACTTTTTATGATGCGAATATACTCAAAGAGAGAAAATTAGTAGAGCTGAAAGTGGCGGCCTTCTTTGCGGAGCATTGTAGACAATCTGGAAGATCTGTCACTAATTTTGACTATTGTTTCCACAGGAATGAAACCGCATCACAATGAAGGTGCAGAACTGATTGATAATGTGATTCCGCCTTGTTTGTGTTTGATTGACTTCCTCCTTGAAGACACTGGCCATAGTCCTTATTCGATGATAACAGATAAGAGTACGTCCACTGACACGAAGAAAATGTTGTGCACCATAGTGTGTTTTTTAGACAAACCACGAAAAATATAATATTCAATAGACTGCTGGAAATAGGAGATGATGCTGACTCTAACGCATCTGAAAAGCTTCTACCTACAGATGACCTTGATGTAAATAAGTTGATAGGTATAGGTGTGGAAGGCACTAATATGGTGGTAGGACAGCATCGTTCATTCTCTGCAGTTTTAAAAGAACCTCTGTCTCATATGTTGTCATTAGTGTCACTCATTGCACGTTGCCACAAAAACACTTGCTAAGTATAGCCCATGCATTTAGAATACAAGAATACATCGCCATAGAAGGTACAACTGGTTTTCATGCAGTAACAAACAACATATTGAATATCCTCTGTTGCATGAGACACTGGCCGGAAAAAAACGGCTCAGAATGAACAAGTTATCAGGAACGCGCTGCCTAGCTCGCATAGGGTTCATTACCAAAATTTTAGACGAGTGGACTGCTTTAGAGCTTCATTTTAAATTGTCTAACGACAAAAAACATTATATATTGCTCAAAAATTGGATCTTAAGCTTTTATCGAAACCCAGCTATATCTTCAGAAATTTCCTGGCATATTAGGACTGTACGCCGGACTGAGACTCGGACCCGGGACCTTTGCCCTTCACGGCCAAGTGCCCTACCTACTGAGCGACCCAAGCACGACTCACAACCCGTCCTCACAGTTTTACCTCCACCAGTATCTCGTCTCCTACCTTCGTCTCGGCTCGCCACACAATTTTCATCTGCCAAAAAGTTTCCTATTAGCGTGAGTTCCGCAGCAGAGTGGGAAAATTAATTCTGAATTGTATCTTCTATTTCTGAAAACAGATTGAAAAGAATCAATGATTGTAATCGCATGTTTCGGGCTGAGAATGTTGAATCTCTAAGCTAGTATCGGAATTTCATAGCTTGCTGCTGAGTTCTTTGTCAGTTTTAGTTCCCCCAGAGTGATCAAACAACATCAAGAGAAAAGATTTGAGAGGTTCAGAGATTATGTGATGAATATTTAATGTACCAACTTAGGCTTTAGTTTCAGTTTAGCGATAGGTGTAACTGACCACAGCTATTTAAGTGATACAAAACAACGGTATGTAGAACTTTTTTTGTCAGCTATGCCGAGAAATTCAGGAGATAATTCCTTAAATAATTACTGGGAGCTGACAATGTTGACAATGCCTTGGATGAATGGTGAGTCCTCCCATTCCAACATCGAACAAAGTCATTTTGGAGCGAAGTGGCGGCCTTTGGGATGCTGATGGTGCACGGAAATTCTCGACTGTCTGAAAGCTGGTCACGGGAATTTTCAGCTTGCCGTTCACAAATGCTAGTTTGAAGAAAGTGCATGTGGTAAAACTCAAATTGAGAAATACAATGCGCAAAAACCCTACAGATTACATAGAGAGCGGTAAGTTTGGAAAATGATGGATCTAATAAAGCGCGAAAATACCTACACAATGTATGTCAGAAGATGTACATAATAATGATTACGATGTCGATGTCATGTCGCTTATGGCATAATAAATATGGTTATGCCGGTTTATTGCTTTTCTATTCCTTTGGCATTATAACTACAAAGATGTCACATAGTTCCATTCATTGCATCATGTAACGCATCATTGCGATAAAAGATGAATTTATTATAATTTTAAGACAAGAGAAGTTTATACTATTTATGCTTTGTATTGGTATATACTTAAGAAATTCAGAAGAATCTAAATTATGCCGCGGTAAATGTGCTTTAGTTACCCACCAAGCCATATAATAGCCTTTTTATTTATTTCTGTTGTTACTGTACCATTTAATGGTAAAGCAATATAAACTGAAAAAAATGAAGAAAGAAAATGTGGATTGCCTAGAGCAAGATCTTTGTTTCTTCTGAACTTTGTGTGTATATCTACAAATTAAGAATTCTTCTTATTTTATGTACTATAATTCTTACGTGTGCAATAATTGTACGCCCATGAATGCTCATGTGTTTCTTGCAGATAAGCCATTGCCATAGTTTTTCCCACTCTTATTTAACGCTTAACTGTGTCAAATGAAGTATGTTGTTATGTTGACTTTCTAATTATTTGTGACATTTTGTGAGACCATTGCATAACAGAACAAAAACCGAAATAAATAGTACTTATTAAATCAAAAATTACGGTTATAAGAGAAAATGTTCTCTCTCTCCTTCATTTGTAATCTACGTTGGACTCTAGACGAGGATTTCGAACACACCGAAACATCTGTTCAGCCATGCAGTACGTATGCAGAGAGAAAATGCATGTTGCTGTTGTGGTCTTCAGTACAAAGACTAGTTTGATGCAGTTCTCTATGCTACTCTGTCCTGTGCAAGCCTCATCTCCGCAAGCTACATCCTTCTGAATCTGCTTACTGTATTCATCACTTGGTCTCCCTCTCCAATTTTTAAACTCCACGCTTCCCTGCAGTACTAAATTGTTGATATCTTGATGTCTCAGAACGTGTCCCGCCACCCTATCCCTTCTTATAGACAGGTTACGCCACAAATTTATTCGCTCTCCGGTTCTATTCAGTACTTCCTCATTAGTTACGTGGTCTACCCATCTAATCTTCCGGATTCTTCTGTTGCACCATATTTCAAAAGTGTCTGTTCTCTCCTTGTCTAAACTGTTCACCGTCCATGTGCGACTCCCATACGTGGCTACCAATCATGCGAATACTTTCAGAAAAGACTTCCTGGCACTTAAATCTACACTCGATGTTAACAAACTTCTCTTCTTCAGAAACACTTTCCCTCGCATTGAAAGTCTATATTCCATATCTTCATTATTTTGACCATCATCAGTTATTTTTCTGTCCAAACAGCAAAACTCATCTACCACTTTAAGTGTTTCATTTCCTAATCTAATTCCCTCAGAATCACCTGATTTAATCCGACTACATTACGTTATTCTCCTTTTACTTTTATTGATGATCATCTTATATCGTCCAGCCCTGGTAGCTGAGTGTTCAGTGCGACAGAATGTCGTACCTAACGGCCCGGGTTCGATTCCCGGCTGGGTCGGAGATTTTCTCCGCTCTGGGACTGGGTGTTGTGTTATCATCATCATTTCATCCCCATCGACACGCAAGTCGACGCAGTGGCATCAAAACGAAAGACTTACACCAGGCGAACGGTCTTCCCGAAGGGAAGCCCTAGCCACACGGCATTTTTATCGTCCTTTCAAGACCCATTCCATTCAACCGCCCTTCCAAGCCAAGTGCTGTCTCTGACAGAATTACAGTTTCAGCGGCAAACTTCAATGCTTTTATTTCTTTTCCCTAGACTTTAATTCCTACTCCATATGTTTCTTTTGCTTGCTTCACTGCTTGCTCAATGTACAGACTGAATAACATCGGGGATAGGCTACAACACCGTCTGATTCCCTTCTCATCTATTTTCACGCCCCTCGACTCTTATAATCGCGGTCTGGTTTCTGTACAATTTATAAATAGCTTTCGTTCTCTGTATATTACTCCTGCCACCTTTAGAATGTCAAAGAGTGTATTTCAGTCAAAACTGTCAAGAGCTACCTCTAAGTCTACAAATACTGTAAATGTAGGTTTGCCTTTTCTTAACCTATCTTCTATGAGAAATATTGCCTTGCGTGTTCCTACATTTCTCCGGAATCCAAAGTGATCATCCCTGAGGTCGGCTTCGTCAGTTTGTTCATTCTAACCTGATAGTTCGGTAATTTTCACAACTGTTCAGCACCTGCTTCTTGGGAATTGGGATTGTTATATTCTTCTCGAAGCCTGAGCGTATCACGGCTGCCTCAAACATCTTGCTCACCAGATGGAAGAGTTTTGTCATGGCTAGATCACCCAAGGCTTTCAGTAGTTTGAATGCAATGTTCTCTACTCCTGGGGCCTTGATTCGACTCAAAGACCTAAGTCGAAACAGGAAAATCCATATAGAATAGATAAATAAATGAAAATTTGAACTGGAAATTAAATAATAATTTCACAATAAAAACAATTATTGCCTGACGATCGAGTAATTTTGTGGTAAACTATAGGAACTCTAGAAATTAGCAGACCGTAAATTATAAACTAATCACCCCAGTGCAGAAATTTACAACAATGACATTCACGGCAAAACACAAAGTAAGATCCAGATGAAGATGATATCTCTTAAACTTGTGATTTTGTGTGCGCTTTGACAGACCCATAGATATAGTTGTAAAACGAACCAGGGTAGATATAGTTCCTGGAAAAAGGAATAATGTATTTAATATGAAGAAAAAAACTCTTTTTTTATAAAATTATTACAGTTACTACTTTCCATGTGGACCACCCACAAACTATACATGAATGTAATTCCACTAGCAGAAGTGAAATCTATCCGTATATGTGTGAGGTAACACTCGAAATGCTGACCTACGAAAACAATTAAACGTGGACCCGGTTCTGACTCATATTACCAATTAATCCATGTTGGCTGTAAGACGCGCAAATGCTGAATGTACAGGGATTGCCTAACGAAAGAACGACAGATCGGGCGATGGCAAAAGCAGTGTTGATAGAACACACAACCGATAGAGTACTCATGAAATCGAATAAGCTATAGAGGTAATCCTATGTGGAATATTGTCCCTGATGTTTCCATTTGTTTTGCTACGTTTCATTCTGTGACGAAAAGAGTTCTTGGTGGATACTATCGTCCGTGATCTTGTGTCATAGACACAGAAATCCGAAGGAATTAAAGTAAATAAAAGAAATATAACAGGTACAGAGGCGGAAAGGCGCTAGCTGTTTAGTGCAGGATCGAAAATCAGATACGATCTATTACTAGACATGCCGTCAAGGAATTCAGAGTGAAACGAAGCAACAGTTGTTCACACAGGTCAGCAGTAAAATGGAAAAGAAGCTTTGCCCCGGGACAGCAGTCACGAGACGCTACAAGGCAAGGAATCAGATTAATGGTACGAAGCCGTGAGAGCGTATTTCTGTGGAATAGAAAGTCACGAGCTTCGTCACCTTACTGCGAGTGATATAAAAGATATCATTATCTATATATGTGATTAAGTGTAGTCAAATAACAAGCAGAAAATTCTATAGTCTTAAACGGAAGTTAAATATGGAGTGCCGAAAATAGATTTGATCCTAGCCTGTGTTGTGTACGGTTCCAGTGCTTAAACCTCTGCACATTCTCGTTCAATATCTGCTTTGTCAGCTATATCAGCAGATATATTACAAGTTATATTCTACGTAGGACAGACAGTTATACAGAGGGGTCCAAAAAATGTATCCATTGTTTAAAAGTCCATAACTTGCAAAGTAATTGACGGAGTTATCTCATTTTTGGTGGAAGTGTAGCTCAAAGTCCAACTTAAATATATCACTGTAAGTGTTCGAAATGGTCACCATTAACATCCACACACAAACGATGCCGCCGAATTGCAGCCCGAACTACTGACTGCAAAGTGTTCAGTTGGATATTTGCGCATGAATGTACGATAGATGCTCGAAGTTAATCCAGTGTGCGTGGCTTTTGTCGATAAACGACGTCCTTTAGAGTTCCCCACAGGTAAAAGTCCAGAGTAGTTAGGTCTGGGGAACGTGGTGGATTCTCCACAGCACCTCTACGGCGTATCCATCTTCCTGGTAGATTTTCGTCGAGATACACCCTAACACGATTTTGATAGTGGGCTGGGTCACCATCTTGTTGAAAGTAAACTCTTCCGTCTCCATAAAAATCTCAGATGGCAGGTAAAATGGGTGTCTGAAGCTTCTGAAGGTACACTTCATCGGTAACTGTGCCGGTGGAAGATGGATAGGCCGTAGATGTGCTGTGGAGTATCCACCACGTTCCCCAGACCTAACTCCTCTGGACTTTTACCTGTGGGGAACACTAAAGGACGTCGTTCATCGACAAAAGCCGCGCACATTTGATTAACTTCGAGCATCTATCGTACATTCATGTGCAAATATCCAACTGAACACGTTGCAGTAAGTAGTTCGGGCTGCAGTTCGGCGGCGTGGTTTGTGTGTGGATGTTAACTTTAAGCTACACTTTCACCAAAAATGAGACAACTCCGTCAATTATTTTGCCATTTATGGACTTTTAAACAGTGGATACAATTTTTTTGGACTACTCTGTATAAGAAGTAATGTAGATGAAACGTAAAATGTGCGGAAGAAATGTTGGTTAACAAATTCATTAGAAATTCACAAACCAGCTCATTTACGATGCCTGTCTAATCCCACCTAAACTTATATCAAACTGGAACGATTATAAATCAGCAGGCAATCATAATTGAAGTTATGACTGCATATATAAGTACTTGTTACACAGTTTATCGTAGCCCGAGTGTGTGAATCGCTACTGACTAATACCACATTCCTATGTAAAGTAGGTTAATAACATGTTTCAGGTTGTTTTCTTGACTTCAGAATGAGGTTACACCAGGAGAAGATAATAACTGAAATAATAAATTTTGAAGTTTCGAAACAAAAGCAAGATATGGAAATACTGTTGGAGTAGTTTGGATTGTCATACTAATGGTATTCATGAGACAGTGTACTGGCCGACAATGTGACAGGCGACTGTAAGTGGGGCCACACTGCCAAAGCGCGTTTCATCGTAGGTGGATTGAGATATCCCAACACTCAGATTACTCGTAAAATGTTATAGATAAAACCAAAACACAGAAACTACAAAAAAAGATGACAAACGAAAACTTACAGATGTACGACCTATTTTAAAACTTCAGGTAACAGATCTATAATTTTGCAATAAATAAATAAATATAAATAAAGTAAATAAATAATAAATAAGTATACGCCTTGTAACCTGGTTTGAGGGAAATTACCACCTACAGCGTCAAATGTCATGGACTACAATGTGCTGACTCCGCGGGTTGCCGGCATCTGCCTATGGAGGATGTTCGACAGGGACAAGCGGTGAGTAGAGATGCCATCCATAGTTGCTTCCTGCAGTAGGGAATGAAGAAGAAAGGTTACGGTTTAACATGTCCTCGAGGACCAGGTCATTAGAAATGGAGAACGAGTGAGGGTTTGTGAAGGATTTGGGAGGAAGTAACTCGAAAGCAGAAATGCTGAACATTGTTTTCAAATTTTCCTTTACCAAGGAAGATACAGTTAACTAGTCTTAGCAGTAAATATGGGTGATAAACAGAATATTGTTAGTGCCGTTGAGAAACAGCTAAACAGAACTAATGAAGCCTCGGACAAGCGCTGTCATGCTCGGGGACGACGCTTGAACCCTATGCCCGTCCACAATGGTAACGACACTGCTAGCCACACGGAAAATGATTTAAATCCAAATAGAGGTGTTTTGCAGTATATGCTTCCTGCAACCACTCTAGAAGGAAAACAAAGACAGAGGATGAGATGGTCAGGTGAAGTTAACCGACACCTCATGTTCTGTTATTGCCAAGCAACAAACTTAGGAACCAACACAACTGGATACAGATCACAAGTATACACAAAATTTGTTACCAGACACCCAGAATTAAAATTTTTAACAGAACAACGACTAGCTGATCAGATCCGTGTAATAATCAAAAATAACAGGATACCCCAGTCAGAATTAGAAAACATGAAACAAGTACAACAAATACTGGAACAAAATAATGTGCAATCAGAAGACGAAGAAAATACAGTAATGGACTCAAACATCCCAGAGCAAACAAACAAAGAACACCACGCATCAATTAAACAATCAGAGGAAAATGAAATCTTAAGACAGCCACCAGAACAAGCACAAATAGAATATGAAGTGACACACATGTTAGATATAGAAGAAAATTTTCAGCTAACATATATAGAATACTAAGACACAAATACAGACATTAGACCATTCTTGCATAGACCACCAAATAACCCACAAGTCGAAACAACAATAACAACTATCAACACAATCATACACGACAAAATAAGTGAAAATACAACTACGGAAGAGTTACAACTACTGGTTTATATAGGAGCACTCACTACACTAAATATACACACTAGGCAGAGATCAGAACAAACGACCACACAGGAGAAACCCACAAAACCAGCATGGCAGCACAGTCTACAGATCAGAATAGAAAAACTGAGAAAAGACATCAGACAGCTAACACAATTGATAAGAAATGAAATATCAGACAAAAAACGAAAAAGATTAGGTAAAATCTCACAACAAGAAGCGATAGAGCAGTTAGATGAAAAGAAGCAGAAATTAGAAGCATTGGCCAAACGACTTAGAAGATACAAAAAAGTGAAAAATAGAAGGAAACAAAACCAAACATTCAACACAAACCAAAAGAAATTTTATCTGACAATAGATAACATACACATTAAAATAGACAACCCACCAAACATAACAGACATGGAACACTTCTGGAGCAACATATGGTCAAACCCGGTACAACATAACAGGCATGCACGGTGGATACAAGCAGAAACACACACATACAAGATGATACCACAATTGCCTGAAGTGATAATTTTGCAACATGAAGTCACCCGAGCAATTGATTCTACGCACAATTGGAAAGCCCCTGGAAAAGATAAAATAGCAAATTTCTGGCTAAAGAAGTTCACCTCAACACATTCACATCTAACTAAATTATTTAACAGTTACATTGCAGACCCATACACATTCCCTGATACACTTACACGGAATAACTTATCTGAAACCTAAAGGTCAAGCAGACATAGCAAACCCAGCAAAATATCGCCCCATAACATGCCTACCAACAATATACAAAATATTAACTTTAGTCATTACATAGAAATTAATGACACATACAACACAGAACAAAATTATAAATGAAGAACAAAAAGGCTGCTGCAAAGGAGTATGAGGATGTAAAGAGCAACTGGTAATAGATGCAGAGGTGACATATCAAGCTAAAACTAAACAAAGGTCGCTACACTACACATACATTGATTACCAAAAAGCTTTTGATAGTGTACCCCACTCATGGTTACTACAAATATTGGAAATATACAAAGTAGATCCTAAATTGATACAGTTCCTAAACATAGTAATGAAAAATTGGAAAACCACACTTAATATCCAAACAAATTCAAATAATATCATATCACAGCCAATACAGATTAAGCGTGGAATATACCAAGGAGACTCGTTAAGTCCTTTCTGGTTCTGTCTTGCTCTGAACCCACTATCCAACATGCTAAATAATACAAATTATGGATACAATATTATTGGAACATACCATCACAAAATCACACATTTGCTATACATGGATGATCTAAAACTACTGGCAGCAACAAATCAACAACTCAACCAATTACTAAAGATAACAGAAGTATTCAGCAATGATATAAATATGGCTTTTGGAACAGACAAATGTAAGAAAAATAGCACAGTCAAGGGAAAACACACTAAACAAGAAGATTACGTATTGGATAAGCACAGCGACCGCATAGAAGCGATGGAAAAAACAGATGCCTATAAATATCTAGGATAGAGACAAAAAATAGGAATAGATAATACAAATATTAAACAAGAACTAAAAGTAAAATATAGTTTGGTCTGTGGGGCGCTCAACTGCGTGGTTATCAGCGCTCGTACAATTATCCAATCTTTGCTCAGTCCAATTTCGCCACTTTCCTGGATGATGATGAAATGATGAGGACAACACAAACACCCAGTCATCTCGAGGCAGGTGAAATTCCCTGACCCCGCCGGGAATCGAACCCGGGACCCCGTGCTCGGGAAGCGAGAACGCTACCGCGAGACCACGAGTGGCGGACAAAAGTAAAATATAGACAAAAACTAACAAAAATACTGAAAACAGAACTGACAGCAAGAAACAAGACAAAAGCTATAAATACTTATGCTATACCAATATTGACCTACTCATTTGGAGTAGTGAAATGGAGTAACACAGACCTAGAAGCACTCAATACACTTACACGATCACAATGCCACAAATGTAGAATACATCACATACATTCAACAACAGAAAGATTCACATTAAGCAGAAAGGAATGAGGAAGGGGATTTATCGACATAAAAAACCTACATTATGGACAGATAGACAATTTAAGAAAATTCTTTCTAGAACGAGCAGAAACTAGCAAAATACACAAAGCAATCACTCATATAAATACATCGGCTACACCACTGCAATTTCATAACCACTTCTACAACCCTTTAGATCACATAACATCAAAGATACGAAGAAAGAAAATTTGAAAAAGAAAACACTACATGGCAAACACCCGTATCATCTAACACAGCCACACATCGATCAAGACGCATCCAACACATGGCTAACAAAAGGCAATATGTACAGTGAGACAGAAGGATTCATGATTGAAATACAGGATCAAACAATAAACACCAGATATTACAGCCATACAACATTAACTAATAAAACAACACGTTCCCACATACAAGTATGCACCACAAAATGTACTGGAGAATGATGAATACAAATTATACTGGAACAGAACCATTATGACAGATAAAACAACACAACATAACAAACCTGACATTATACTCACCAATAAAAAGAAGAAATTAACAGAACTAATCGAAATATCCATACCCAATACAAGAAATACACAGAAGAAAACAGGGGAAAAAATTGAAAAATACATCCAACTGGCTGAGAAAGTCAAAGACATGTGGCATCAGAATAAAGTTGACGTCATACCAATTATGCTATCAACTAGAGGAGTCATACCACACAATGTCCACCAGTACATCAACGCAATACAGCTACATCCAAACGTATATATACAACTACAGAAATCTGTAATTATTGATACATGTTCAATTACTCGAAAATTCCTAAATGCAATGTAACATATACTATACAGTTAAAAGAAAGTCACTCTTGATCAAGGTCCGCGTCACTTGCCATTTTTAACCAGACATAACGTCTGAGACAGGAAAGAATAATAATAATAGAACATCCAACATTCCATGTAACACCTTCACTTTGTTTTTTTCTTTCTTTTTTCCTTTCCAGAAATACTTACCCCCAAGTTTTGCATAGCTCAATCCTAACAGCTCTTCCTCTTTCTGAACTCAACATCTCACTCATTATGGGGTGCTGTTGACTCAGTTTTTGAGGATAGCACATGGAGAGTTGCAGTACAGAAAATGGCCCAGAGATCACCAGTGTGTGTTTGTTTGTGTGTGTGTGTGTGTGTGTGTGTGTGTGTTTCTTTGTGTGTGTGTGTGTGTGTGTGTGTGTGTGTGTGCGCGTGTGTGTTTTTGTGTGCAGTGACTGATAGTGAGAAATGAGTGAACAGTGTGGCATTACATTATTTAATAAGTTATTTGTAAAAAAAATGTATAGTATACCAGGAATAAATCTAATGATTGTCTCTATCTAAAAGCCGGCCGTGTTGGCCGAACGGTTCTAGCAACCATTGATGCCACCTCCTAGATGGCATACATGTATATTTAATATTATGTAATTTGAAATAAATTTCATCTTTCGGATAAACATTAATAATGCAGTTGCGTGCTATAGAAAAATCTGTTAATTCTTTATGATGCTTGGCTCTTTCTCCTCCTTATAGTTTTCTCATTACTTCATTGTTTTCGTAGCGTGCAGTATTTGATTAGCCGTTTCCATAATGGCTTACATTTAACCTAAATGGCGAAATTACATTCAAGAGAGTTCATGAAGCGGAGTGTACCCCCTTTATTTAATGAAGGCAAGAGCACATCAGGCCAATAAGCCGTAAAATATCATATACAAGTCCCACGTAACGTACAAGGAAGCTGCATCTCACAATTAAATTTGAGTTTAATATCCATTGTGGACGAACCTGAAGGGTTTTCTATGATATACCATCCCTTTACGCAAGGCATTCTCAAATAATGAAAGCAATGGGACTTTTTCATTGGAAACGGTTTTGATTTCTGTTTCGAATTTCGTCTCAGAGTGCAGGATAGACATTACTGCCTTAGGGGAAGAACATGATTTACAATAATACATCGTATGGAAAGATGTTATCAACAATGACCGGACAAGTATGATATTGTGCTTAAGAGCGTGGTCTTCTGTATTACATTCCTACAGTAATTATTTATAGAATCTGATGTAGATATTATCTGCATGTGTAATTGAAAATGGAAATCTTTAACTTCTGTGAAATATTGTAACTGAATGAAAGTTATTTCCTGGAAGTTTTATCACTTCAGTTCAAAAATTACCTCTTAAGTCTCGTTCCGCCCATTCAAGTCGAATTTGAATACCTTCTCTTTACGTGAACGTGATTTCGTATGTTCAGCGAAGCTGTACTGCATCAGAGCTGAAATGCGCAAATCATAGCACATTAGCAAGAGCGTTCAAGCTCTATCTCCATAGTGACATTATAGGAGTGCGGGTTAAACCTGTAGCACAACTGGGCTGATATTGAATTTCCTACCAAATTATCAGTTTACCGCAATTTTTTGAATTTATTATCATCTTCTCATTTTCCCACTATTTTATATGTAAGGTGCTGGCCTACGTCAGGGAAATCTAGCAATACAGCATTATGTCGTAGATGATGTCATAGGGGGAGGGGCGAGAGGTGAGAGGGAGGTGGAAATCTGCCACCAATGCAGAGTGGGCCAGAACACTTGTAGCCTACGTACTGTTCGGCACGTTCTCCAGATCTACCAACTGGAAACATTTGAGTTGACAAGATACTGGCACCTTCCAGCCACTACTATTGATGATCTCTGGCACAGAGTTGATTTAGGTTGGAGGGATGTAAATGTATCTTAATTGTTTAAAATTCGTCTGGACTTGTGCAGGACATTTTCAGAGGTGCTGCTGGTTCCTAATTTTATGGACATCGACCAAACAACTGGGAATATTCATGAGCAATTAAACCAAATGGCCGTGAAAGCTTTCATTGTATTTATCGGTTTACATCCAAGCTCAATTGGACTACATGCCCTGCCGGCTTAGATCAGCTGTTGCTGCCAGAGGAGGCAGCTCCGGTAACATCTACTAATGTTAACGTACTTCTTTCTGCTATCAGTCCTTACATGACACTACACGGTACCAATATGTTACAGAATACCGTATACAGAAAATCGATTTTTCAGGAGGTCATATTTCGGGCTGTGTTGATTACAGAGATAATGGCGTCAAGTGTTTTGGATAGCTCTTGGCCTAGAGACCATTTTTATACCTATTGGAAGAACGAGCTCACTGTAGTTATCCCACAAAAATGGTTCAAATGGCTCTGAGCACTATGGAACTTAACGTCTGAGGTCATCAGTTCCCTAGCACTTAGAACTACTTAAACCTAACTAACCTAAGGACATCACACACATCCATGCACGAGGCAGGATTCGAACCTGCGGCCGTAGCGGTCGCGCGGTTCCCGACTGTAGCGCCTAGAACCGCGCGGCCACTCCGGCCGGCAGTTATCCTACAGTACAGGGTCAAAATTCTGAACATTACGTACTTCGTCTAGCCCAGGCAAATTGAGCAGATCAGGTGGTTCTATTACACTAGGCGTTGTCTAAGGCGGATCTTACGTCGCTTATAAAAGCCCCATTTGTTTATCGGCGGTTCCTGAGACGTCTCCGAAAAATCGTGATTTTCAGATACGAGGAGTACCATTAGGGTGATGGCCGTTTCTATAATTTTTATTCATGACAGGCAGTCGAAATTTTTTCAGTTTCTTCCGAAGATGATGATCTCGGTGAACTTTGAAACTTTTTTCGAAATCATTATCGATCACCGTAATCCTGGGATTCAAAGTTACCGTCTTTACGAGGAAAACCGCAAAACCGGTTTTTAGCCGTTATTGCACAGTGGAGCGCAATTGTCTGAATAACTAACAGTAGCAAATTGCTCAAATTTTCATTTTGAAGCTCCACCACTCCATTTTCGAACATTTGTACTCTTTATCAAGATAAACCCGAAAAGCCATCGCTTTTGGTACAGGAAGTATCAGCTGTGAGGATGGCCACTTCTATAAATTCTATTCATAGGCAATCAGCAAAATAGTACCATACTTTCTTAGGATGGACTGCTTTTTCGATATCATTATCCGTTACCGAAATTCAAGAGTTCTGAAGTCACCAAACTAAGTGTTTAATATGCATTTTTATCAGGAAAATTTTATGACGTGCTATCCCCGCAACGCATATGAAAATATGTCCAAATTGAATAGCGTTGACAAATAAAAGGCTAAAAAGGGTCTTAACGTTCCTGTAAATAACTTTAGATGACTGCCAAACATTACGTAAAATTGGAAAGACTGCAAATTCAGTGAAATATTTTTAATGTAACGGGATAAAACTATAGGATAACTTGGGGCAGAAGTCAGAGCCCAGAACTGCGATGACGCCACAGCCAGACAGGAAGCGGTCGTCGCTGAACTGCATGATCAGCTGTTGTGTCGCCAAGCCACAAGCGTCGGGACCAGGCCACGGCCAAATATCACGTAATCGAAGCAGCTTGCCCGACATACTGCCATTTGCCCTACATCTTATACACGTCGACACGCGCCAGACGCTTCGACTTGACCCAGAAACATCGCTGTTACCGTGTAATCAGCGAGTGGAAGCAGTATTTAGCCAAGGGCGAACCAGCTCGTCATCGTTCGGCTGACTGGGCGAGAAGTCACGCCCAGTCTGTGTCCGTGAGCGGAACTCTGCCACAACCGGGCCGCGAACAGGGGACCTCTGTCTGTCTGGCCAATCCGGGCAGCCAACAATACCCCTGATCTTCATTGCCGGGCCATACCTCGAATCCGAGCAACGGCATCGCCTTGGTATGGGGAACTCTGCGGCCTGTCGCAAAGATAAAGGCGCTGCGGTCTGGCCTCGCACCGCACCGCAGACTTATGAATCCTCTTGCGGCATCTGCATTATCATCGCAGAGCCAGCGCACCGGGTCGACGCTCCACTGTGTGAGCAGTTCGCCTCTCTTCGCCACTCGCCGTCACTACGCGTGTCATCACTTCTGTCTCTAAGCTGGTAGTAGGTTGTGTTCGAAAAATTAACAGCATAGAGACAGAAGTGATGTCACTTTCTGCAGGACCTGACCATTATTTTGCAGGACAATGCTCAAGCACGTACAGTGCAAGCTGTTACTGATTTGTTTGACTGGTAAGTGCTATACCACCTACTGCACTCCCCTGACTCAGTCCTCCGGAAGTTCATATCGATTTCTGAACTGAAGGAAACACTTCACGGCATTCGTTTCAGAACTGCTACAAATCCGTCGGGCAATAGACCGCGCTGCTCGAACTGTGAACACAGCTGGCTCTGCTAAGAGGATACTACGACTTTCACATGGCTGGCAACGGGTTATACACAATGCTGGTGACTACTATGAAGATCAGTAAAACTTGTGTGAAACACGTATCTATTTTGTGCGAGTTGTAAATAAATACACTACTGGCCATAAAAATTGCTACACAATGAAGATGACGTGCTACAGACGAGAAATTTAACCGACAGGAAGAAGATAGTGTGATATGCAAATGATTAGCTTTTCACAGCATTCGCACAACGTTGGCGCCGGTGGCGACACCTACAACATGCTGACATGACGAAAGTTCCCAACCGATTTCTCATACACAAACAGCAGTTGACCGGCGTTGCCTGGTGAAACGTTGTTGTAATGCCTCGTGTAAGGAGGAGAAATGCGTACCATCACGTTTCCGACTTTGATAAAGGTCGGATTGTAGCCTATCGCGATTGCGGTTTATAGTATCGCGACATTGCTGCTCGCGTAGGTCGAGATCCAATGACTGTTAGCAGAATACGGAATCGGTGGGTTCAGGAGGATAATATGGAGCGCCGTGCTGGATGCTAACGGCCTCGTATCACTAGGAGTCGAGATGACAGGCATCTTATCCGCATGACTGTAACGGATCGTGCAGCCACGTCTCGATCCCTGAGTCAAGAGATGGGGACGTTTGCAAGACAACAACCATCTGCACGAACAGTTAAAAAAAAATGGTTCAAATGGCTCTGAGCACTATGGAACTAAACCGCTAAGGTCATCAGTCCCCTTGAACTTAGAACTACTTAAACCTAACTAATCTAAGGACATCACACACATCCATGCCCGAGGCAGGACTGGAACCTGCGACCGTAGTGGTCGCGCGGTTCCAGACTGTAGCGCCTAGAACCCCTCGGCCACTCTGGCCGGCACGAACAGTTCGACGACGTTTGCAGCAGCATGGACTATCAGCTCGGAGATCAAGGCTGCTGTTACCCTTGACGCTGCATCACAGACAGGAGAGCCTGCGATGGTGTACTCAACGACGAACCTGGGTGCGCGAATGGCAAAACACATTTTCGGCTGAATCCAGGTTCTGTTTACAGCATCATGATGGTCGCACCCGTGTTTGGCGACATCGCGGTGAACGCACATTGGGCGCATATATTCTTTTTGGCCATACTGACGTATCACCTGGCGTGATGGTATGGGGTGCCATTGGTTACACGTGTCGGTCACCTGTTGTTCGCATTGACGGCACTTTGAACAGTGGACGTTATATTTCAGATGTGTTACGACCCGTGGCTTACCCTTCATTCGATCCCTGCGAAACCCTACATTTCAACAGGATAATGCACGACCGCATGTTGCAGGTCCTGTACGGGCCTATCCGGATACAGAAAATGTTCGACTGCTGCCCTGGCCACATCTCTCACCAATTGAAAACGTCTGGTCAATGGTGGTCGAGCAACTGTCTAGTCACAATACGCTAGTCACTACTCTCGATGAACTGTGGTATCGTGTTGACGCTCCATGGGCAGCTGTACCTGTACACGCCATCCAAGCTCTGTTTGACTCAATGTCCAGGCGTATCAAGGCCGTTATTACGGCCAGAGGTGGTTGTTCTGGGTATGATTTCTCAGGATCTATGCAACCAAATTGCGTAAAAATGTAATCACATGTCAGTTCTAGAATAATATATTTGTCCAATGAATACCCGTTTATCATCTGCATTTCTTCTTGGTGTAGCAATTTTAATGACCAGTTGTGTAGTTGCCACTATTTACGTTCCAACCCTCGTATGTACTCACTCTCCTCTACAAGTCCTAAACGTTTGTAACGGCAATTTCCGAACATCTTGTGGATACGTCACTGAATGTTGGCTACGCAGCAGGTGCAAGTCACGACGTCGGCCCGAGCGATCGTATGTACGGTAATGTTGGCTGGCGGGCGGCACGCCCACCGCGCAACGCTTCCGGCGCGACGTCGACCGCCGCGCGTGCGCAGTGCGGCTGGCCGGGCCGCGGCGTCGGGGCGCGGGGCGTCGCGGCGCTAGTCCGACGCCTGCCCCGCTGGCGGAGCACAGCGCCGCCGCAGCAGCACTCCGGCAGCCAGCAGCGGGCGACGCCGCCAACGGCGCGCGCCACGGGTGAGTCCACTGGCCGGCGGCCGCCACACTTGCGCCGCCGGCAACTTACCGAGCCGTGCCGGGCGCTCGCTTGTTGCCCACCAGGCCGGTCGCTACAAAAAGCGGAGCGTCCTGAGCAGGTGCCATCGTTAGCATTAACTGATATTATTGGCAACCTGTATCTCACGTAAGAAAAAATACCACGAAAATGCAAAGTACTTTCGCAAAGCGTCAGCAGATATTGACGAGAACTCTAGTAGAGTTTTATCCTTGATAATGAATTATAAAAACTGACACACGCCCCCTCTGCAGTTTTTCGACAACGGCGAACTACCTGCCAGACATATTACTGTTGAATAACGCCTAGTAATGCCAATGACAACGAATTTTCGTGAGCAATAAAATAATCGAAATGTTTGTGTTACAGAGGTTAATTTCCAGTAGTTGTCATCCAGATGCATTCTTTCCAGATGGAACACATTTCTGACGATAATTATTCAACACAGCTTTTCTTTTCATATTTTTCGATTCACAGCGTAACCAAGTTTTCACGGAAAGTTTTCACTGCGTCGGTATTTTTGATGTGATCTAATTTGACCGGAAACATAAAAACCACTGCAAAAATGTTAAATAACGTGTATGACTAGCGAGTTGTATTTACAGCAAGAGAATTATTGTTTTACCTTCTTAGAAGAGTAGCACGCAATGAGAGGTAGACCTAATTGGTAACATGTGTCTATCCGTATCACGACAACCACTTCAGATTACTGTCTTTCCTGCTTTACTACACGTTTTACTCATTTTGAATATGGCACGCATAAATGCTTTATTCATAGGGATTTTTATGTGTAATTCAGTTCATTGTGCTTAGAAAAATTGTGTAAATTAAATACAGAGTATGATGTAATAGGAAACATGCGCATCCACTGATGACAACCACTTCAGGTTGCCGTGTCCCCTGCAGAACGAAACGTATTAGGTACTCATTGTGCAAGTAGCGTACTAAATTTTTTTATTCAAAGCAAGTTTTTACATGAATTACTGCTTTACATTCGCAGAGAAACCCTGTAAAGTGAGATATACAGTATGCTGTTTTAGTAAGAAACGTGTCTGTGTCCGTATCACGACAGCCATTAAAGTTACTCTGTCCCCTATAGTACGATACTTTTTGTTCGTTGTCGACATGGCATACCAACTGCGTATGTAGCTAGTAAGAGATGGTTAAAATCCAATTTAAAGTTTACTACTTCAGCAAATAGACTCTATGTTACAAATTAATCTTTTGACAGGCATTTCATCATGTGGTAGATTGCAGAAAAAAAAAGGTTTTCCCGTTTTTAGAGCATCACCCTTATATGTGCAGTGGTAACAGTACTACCTCATTCCTCAATCATCGCCTAAGATTTTGCAGAGGCACTACAGACATACACGAATGTCCTCGAGGTCGCGGAAGGGAGGCGTTCCGACATAATGGGCACTGCCTTTAATACGGCAGAGCCGGCAGAGTGACTGGAAATCAATAGGCCGCAAGATTGCTTTGTTCTACACGTCAGGTGTGCAGCCGGGTGTTGGGGCGGCCACCCCCGCCGCCCCAGTTCTCAGTCCCAGCTGCCACCTGCCACACGGGTCACCGGCAGTGTCGTGTGTCTCTGCCTCACAGGGAGAGAAGCAGGGTCGAAAACATATGGAACAGTTCCGCGCCTCTTAACAGTCGTGCTGGTGCTACAGTTACCAATGACAGTGGATCAATAAATGAGTGCTACCAATGCCTTGAAGTAGCTACACAAGTACGGTATGTGCACCTTTATTGATTAGCTTGACTTGTCAAACTTCAGTGATAGCTAAATTTTCATTACGTCATATGTGTTTTACAACTAAGAAAAATGCACTACTAAATGAGAGCCTCCCCTTGTAACCATGCCACTGCAGTACTTGGAGCAGTACTACGTCACTTCTCCGCTCCAGATCCGTTTCTCCAATCGGCTAATCATAACTAGCAGATTGGGTGAATCTGTCAATTTATTCAAATAATGGTCCACATGCTCCTTCAGTAGCGGATGGTCATATGGAAAAGAAAGGCTTTAATTGTAAGGAGCGATGAAAATTTCCTTTTCAGAGCGTTGGTGCACCGTTTGCGAAGTTGCGTGACGCCCATTGAGCACCGACATGCAGGCAGGGGACTACTGTGGCATTCGCGTCTTCCCGACGTGCCTTCGATAAATGCGGAAACATGAACTATAGCGACACCGTTACCAAATGCATCCAATCGCGAATAACGTGCTGTTATTCACTGCTTTCCTGCCGAAGAACAAATACCAGTAGGCATCCGTCGGAGAATGAAGGATATGCGTGGTACAAAATGTCTCTCGAAAATCACGCCAGGCAAAACTGCAACAAAACGTGTCGCAGCTGCTTCACGATAACGCACGTCTCCATGTTGCAAAAGTCGCGACGGAAATGTTACACCAACTCAAGTGGGAGACACTCGAACTCCTGCCCTATAGTCCTGATCCCTCGCCGTGCAATCATCACGACTTTGGTCCCTTAAGAAAGCCCTTGAGAGATTGACTATTCCTGTAAGGCGAGGATACGCAGCAGGCAGCTACGGACTTCCCACGCATCAGGACACGGTGTTTCACCAAACGGGTACCTTCAACCCCGTTCGTCGGTGGCGTGATTGCCTCAGTTCTCACCAAGATTTTGCCTAGCTGGCATACCGATTGTGGACCGTGCGGCTTTCGAATAGGAACTTTTTCAACGCTCTCTTATTTTCCGTCATCAGTCTTCCGACTGGTCTGATGCGGCCCGCTACAAATTCTTCTCCTTATATGGATATGGGGTCCTGTCCGAAAGAACAGACACCATATCCATGTAAGTATATGGTTCTGACAACACTAGCCATAACCTTCTTCTTCTGTGCGGGTGCAAAAATATTCCCCGAACTCTTACGGGACTTGCTAAGAATGTCTTCCACCAGTAATGAGTGTGTTAGGGTGGGACACTACGAATGTAGTGTCTGGACATAGAGGGTGAGAATGTGCTCTCGGTGGCTCAGCTGGATAGAGCGTCTGCCATGTAAGCAGGAGATCCAGGGTTCGAGTCCCGATCGGGGCACACATTTTCACCTGTCCCCCTTGATATATATCAACGCCGGTTAACAGCTGAAGGTATTAATACAATTATAATTTAATTCCTCTCCTGCTCCAACATTTTCGTCGCAGAGTAGCAGTAGCAACCTACATCCTCACTTATGTGCTTGATGTATTCCAATTTCCGTCTTCCTCTACAGTTTTTACCGTCTCCAGCAACCTCTAGTACCATGAAGGTTATTCCATGATGTCTTAACATACGTCCTATCATCCTATCCCTTCTTCTTGTCAGTGTTTCCCATATATTCCTTTCCTCTGCTCTGGACCTCCTCATTCCTTACCTTATCAGTCCACCTGTTTCTCAGCATTATTCACCCCTTATATAATAACAATTATTTACGAATCATAAACTGTGTTCCTTGCTTTTACAATCGTTCTTTCCCTAAAAATTGCAATGTAAACTTCGATACAGAAAAATATCGCGTGCTGCAAAATATAACAGTTTCCTTCTCACTCAAAATTCAACTATACTGTAAACGCGTGCAAATGATTCAGCTTAACATAATTTTATCTGGGGACAGTTCCACCACAGTTACATCAAAACACACACCTGAAGCGTTTACACCTCAAAAGCAGTGCTGAACAATTATTTGATGCAAATACTTGCCGCAATCAAAAAGAACCGAGCCAGACGTATAAAATTAAAAGTACTGAAGCGATCGTAATGTCATTGCCCACGAAAGAAGGAGTGGTCCCCGTAAGAGCGTTTAGATACCAAACTGGAAGCTAGAGGGACGTGGTCGTATACCCACGCGACGATAGATCGATCATGTACATGCATCGACCGTCCATTACACTCATTCGTGGTGTAAACACAGGAATGGTGTCGCCGAAAGAAGAGCAAAGAGATGCAGACCTTTTCCTGACAGTTGAACGAGTACAGTTAACGGAAATTGATCAAAGAATGGCACAAGTGTAGAAAGACTGCGTCATGTCCGGTTCAAGGAAGAAAGCGTGGCACATGCCGTTCAAAGAAGAAAGGATATAGTTGGCTTGTAACGCACGATATGGAACGCCACGCCGCATTACCAATACCACTCAGCCCAGCACGTGGACCTTCTCATCGTCGAAGACCGGTCAATTAGGGTGGCAGCCATTGATCCACAGGTCAGCCTCAGAGTCAGAATTGCAAACGACATTCTGTGCTTTCCGTTCAATGGCACCAGTTTGTGATGAACTTCCGTTCCCCGCACACCTTCCACTGTAAGTAAACTCACTACATCCTTTGAAGCCTCCATTCCTCCATTTACAGCACGACAGAGTACAATGGAGGTCGACGCGTGCACCTGCTCGCTCTGCTGTGACGTTGGTGTACGCCCATATCTCTCTAGCGCCGAGTTTGGGGTCTCGGCGGTCGTATAGGGACCACACATTCTTCTGCAGACAATGACTTTACGATCCCCTCAGCGGTTTTCGTTAAAACCTCCGACTCGTCTCTTTTTGAATGACCCTAATATGTCGTCCAGCGTACACCAACGATAATACATAAAACATTGTCAGCACTCAGAGTATTTTTACTGAGGGTGCTACTTTACCAGCCGTTCCGCCGTCATAATATATATTCAATATGCAACGAAACTAAAAAAATGAAAAATGTCAAAAATAATAAATAATATGATACTCTAGTTACGTTTCTTTTTAGCGTTCGCCAGTGTCTCCAGTTCGAGAATAATTCAAATTACGAATAGCCACACAACGCGAACAGCGATTCACACCTAAGTCTCCAATAACGTTACCTAAAGAAAAAAATGAGTTCCCTAGTGCACTTCGTCTACGAAAATGAAGACAAATTACCATCAGTCAGCGCCGCAGGCGCTGTCTTTCTGCGAACGAGCTGGGCGTGGTAAGAGCATTGCTGGCGATATGGAAGCTTCTGGTTCGAGTCTCGGTCTGCAATATTGACTTACTTTGCCAGGAAGTTGCTATAGAGTCACACAACGATGCAGAGTGAAAGATTCATTCTGAAGAGAGCGTATTTATTTGTGTAAGAGATACCTCAATTGTTAGTACTCTTGAATTGTCTCAAACCAATTTTGGAGACATGTCATTTGTCTATCGATCAAGTGCAAGAATATATATTTATTAAATTCCCGTTGTGTGCGTTGTTCTGTAATTGTTTTTAAATTTTGACCCCCTAACTGTCTTCACGCTGAAGAATTAAAAACCAACGTGACTCTCTGAAAAGTCTCTGTGTTGAAAAAAGTATTGGCTTTGTTTTGCTTGGAATTTATTCTGGAACTAGTATTCATAAAATATTTCAAATGGTCTACATAAACAACTTTCATGTCATAAAGTGGATTAAAAATTTCAGATTTTTATCTATATCCCACAAACAAAGCTCATACTAAAATGACACCTGATTGAAAAATTAAAAAGTAGAATATATGATAAGAAGCTGCAAATACGAGTTTCTATTACACCGACGGAAACAAGTCAACAACAAGCTCAAAATGAAATTAAAATCTTTTGTTGAAGCGCAGAGAACTCATAAATGCTCAAATGTGTGTGAAAGCTTATGGGACTTAACTGCTAAGGTCATCAGTCCCTAATCTTACACACTACGTAACCTAAATTATCCTAAGGACAAACACAGACACCCATGGCCGAGGGAGGACTCGAACCTCCTCCGGGACCAGCCGCAAGAGAGCACTGTGACTACCAAGGTCACAGGGCACTGCTGAAGTACTGCTGTGTAAAAAATCTGAAACTACGCAGTAATTTAATGGAGAATAAACAACACCTGACGATAATTTGTCACGAAATTACGCAAAGAATATTTAACACAAATGTTATCACTGACATGAAATAAATGTAGTCTGAGGTAGAAATACATCACCGATAACCTTGGAATTCAGGTAACAACACAGACTGTATAAACAAATAATTGCAGCTCTCTCTCTTTTACCTATCGTATTTACCACGTTTTACCGTAGGCGCTAGACAGCAAACCTCAGATACGGCGGGGAATAAGCGTCCGATATGGTTTAGTTGCCAATGCGAGAAAAGAATCCGTAGGTTAGGTTTAGTTTCTGTTTTTTACTTTTCACTGGACAAAAATTTCTCAGCTTAGCATTGTATTGTAAACTTTTTTTCTGTTTTCCTTAAACTTCCGCTTTCCGAAGTGTCTAATTGTTCAAGGGAATGAAATAACATCGATCATATAATTTCTTTGTGAAAATGCGAGCAATTTCAGAGTAGGATACAATGAATTTTTTGAATGCAACAATGAAGTATTAAATGATAATGGAAGTCTGTACTTTCTCAATTTTGTATGAAAATAAATCGAATGTTTCTCTGGCTTCAGAAAAACATATTCATCTCTCTTTTGTCTAGTCAGATATGTTGTCAAAATGGATGTATTTTTATAAATCCTTATTTCCTTAACTGCTGAAAAATTTCTGTGACGTGCTGCATTTCACAAGGAAGGAGATACTGGGAACTTATTTACGAATAAGAACTGTAGGTGGTTCGGAAATTGAGAATAATTCACTTTGGAGGCATCAAGCTTAATCAAATTTCCACTAATTGCGGCTTTGGTAGCACCTACATATTGGTCATTGTTCTGGAACACCAAGGAAGGGCCTTTGCATCGTCACTGTTTTAGCTGCAATTGTAACGCTACAATAGAATATATTTACTTACCAGGTCATTAATCTTTATTCGTCCCTTGTTCTTTTCCTGGAATTGTGATGAAGCTACGAACAAAGCCTGCTACAAACTCAGAGTTTTGCGAGCATTTATCGAACGTTTTATTCAGCCAGTGGGAAAATGCGAGACTCGACACGTATGAGACATAATCCTTTCTTCGCATTGACACGACTCGAGTTCTTCCCTTAAGTTCACTCACACGGAAAGTTACGTGTACTTCCATTTCCTTCCCCTTTTAAAGATATAACAAAGTACACCAGTTTTGGGCAATGACGTCTAGAGAAGCGTATTTGGCAGGTATATAAGGGGAACTCGGCGTCGGAAGTTCTACTCAATAAACAAAGTTGAAATGAAGAAATTTAATCTTGCTGATAACATGTAAATGTCACCAAAGAGCTGTTAAAAAGAGTAATAATGGGTAGATGCGTAAAAGGAAGTTCGCAAATACTTTATGAGTTGCAGACAACTTTGTGTATAGGGCAACCACATCTGTGAATGCACATCTTGTGGAATGCAAGCCAGAAACAACTGTATGTAGGATCCGTTATGCGGAACCACAGCCTTCTTCACAGCTTAAAGTCACTTCTTCAGATGGGTATTTAAATTATGTCATATGCGACTCAAGTACTGGGATGGATAGAAGACCTAATATTCACTGCCCAGATAACAGTAATCACCCTAGTGGACATACGATCATTCAACCAATTTACAATTTGACACTACGCCCACTTGGCGGATTACTTCTAGTTGGACAGTGAATGCTTGGTCTTCCATTTGTTCCCAAATTTGGGTCGCATGTGACGTAATTCACATAACTACCTGAAGATATGGCTTTAAGCTACAAAACTGGTTGTGGGTCGATATAAGGGATGTTACAGCTATTTACGGTTTTCATTCCACAAAATTTTCAAACTTGCCATTGCCAAATTACGGAACCTAAATTTATGAACGTTGTACCAAGTCTTCTGAGAGCAGACAGTTATAGAAACAGTGGCTCCGAACGTAATAAACGTGCGAGGGCACAAAGCATATCTCCACACACAGTATTTTGCGGCTACGATTACATCAATACTCCGATAGCTATCATATGGTGTGTTGCGGAAGGTGCAGCTCATTATATCCCTGTTCCATGTGTATCTCTTGTCTTCTTTTTCTTGTGATACTATAGCTATGTGATGATAAAACTTGACGAATGTTTAAATTTCATTTCATTACGCTTTTAAATATTAATACACTGCCACCCCTTCCTAGTTTTACTTAATTTACTATTTCACAAAAGGCCAACGTGGTTTGCTGTCTCATTCTTCCCTCCAGACGATTATCCAAGATCGATCCCTCTTCGATTTAAAGAAATGGAAAGCTCTTATTGAGTAGAGATTTTGTGCCCTTAAGAATAATAAAGACATTTCTGTTCGTTCTGTTTTCGCCAGAATCTCCACCACGTTTAATGCGGGATTTCTGCACAAACGCGTGACGTTTGTTGCCTTATTGAAATTCGCCGAGGGAGGAAGCTTGTTGGTTAACGGCTACCGACGTCTTTTCAATAGGAGCGAAATTCAAATCTTGATTTAGTTTCACTGTACTTTCACCAGATCGAATTCCTATTTTCTTCAATAACTTGCCTCACCCCGCTCCAATTTCGCTGTCATCCTTATCTGCGATGCTGTTTCTCTGACTGTAATGACCCCGTGTTGATGGGATCTTCAGCTCGAGACTACCCCCCCTCTCTCCCCCCCCCCCCCCCTCACCCTACTTGAACGTTCTCCGTGCCGGCTCGCAGACGTCCTTAACGACCCCCCGTCTGATCTTTTGCAACGCAGACCTCCCTCACTTTGAGTACTTTTTCCTTCGTATCTTAAAAGCGTTATTTACCGTTTCCAGCGCCTGTAACATGTCCTTCATTTGTCCAAGGGAACTCATACTGTTCTAATTATCAGACCCATACAAATTATATCAGACGGATGACGCTATGAACAAAATGTAATTCATACTGAGGCTAAACACGATCTCCACCGACAAAATTTCGAATATTCCGTCATCTTCCGGCCGAGCATTCATTTTGTTGTAATATTTCGGCTGTAATTCTTACAGCCATTCTCAAAGTTGGTCGCTTGATATATTTTTAAATCGTTTTACACAGTACTATCGAGTTAGCTTTATGCATCTAACATGGAGGATCTCACATACTCGTCACCATCAATTTGGTCCAAATTGATAGGATATCCAGGGCTTGGCCAGAAATGAAAGTATCAGAAGCTTGAGCACCAGCTGGCCAAGCGTTTAGGGAAAAAACACTTTTGGCGCAGTTCAGAGGCGAGTAAGTTCCATTTACGGTAGTGTAATATTCGTGCAGCTGTTGGCGTGACGGAAAGGGTACATAATGGCAATCCGGAAGTCGTGGGATCGAGCCCTCTGCGGAAACATCCTTTTATTTTTAATTTTTTACGTTACTCACACTACGAATAAACCGAGATAACAGTTAATATAGTGTATTTGATGTGATGAAACCAAATGTGGAGGAGAACAAATTTCGTCTGCTAATTGACTCGTGGGGAGGACAATCAAGACAATTACACAATGAGATTTTTTCAAAGCGAAGAAGGGTTTCCACCTTGTAGTATTACAGTGATTCGTCCCCTCCTCCCACACCAGCCCCCCAAATACACACCGTCAGTGAAACCCGGCGATATTTACTTTTAATATCTGTTAAGGAATTGGATCGAAAAGCTTTAAAACTGATCTTATCTCGTCGGTAGAGAAACAAAAATCACATCCCAAGAAGATTTCATCAAAATATAGTCCATTGTATATCCCAAGATATACTCACCTACATTTTCGTAGAGAAACTTCGAAACAACCCTGCAATTATCAAAAAACGGCGTTTGTAACGTGTGCAAAACGACAAGAACAACTGCTTCCCCAGACTTGTAATTCGGCAACTATAAAATAATAAAACTATCTACTTTTGTATAAGAAGTTATCGCGTACGCCTTATACTCCCTCCCAATAAATTTATTTGCAGTCCCAAATTATCCTTTTTCATAGATTTTAAGAAATTATCAGTAAGTACAATACAATCAGCAACATTTCGGTATACCTCTTTTTGACTTTAAGTAAGGTAAAAACTGAAAAGAAAAAAATAGTGTCCAGATGACCCTCGTAGCACCATTCTATACCGTCTACGCTGCGCCAGTCACTGCTTAGAAACTACCCTAATATAAGTGGCTCATGCATCACTCGAAGCGCTCCAGAAACTCTATTTTTCTAAACGCTTGACCATCTAGAGTTCCAACTTCTATTACTTTCATTTCTGGCCAAGTCAAGCATATACCATAGGTTTGTACGAAATCGGTGTTGACGAGTAGGGCGGTAAGAGTAAAACAGAGAAAGCCCAAAGTGAGCAAATCAACACTGCTTAGGATGTATGTGGTTGAAAGGATGGCAGATGTCGTTGGGATGCCAGGGAGAGGAGACTTAGGACAATATTTCCGCCGGCCGGAGTGGCCGAGCGGTTCTAGGCGCTACCGTCGCAGGTTCGAATCTTGCCTCGGGCGTGGATGTGTGTGATGTCCTTAGGTTAGTTAGGTTTAAGTAGTTCTAATTTCTAGGGGACTGATGACTACAGCAGTTAAGTCCCATAGTGCTCAGAACCATTTGAACAATATTTCCTTCGGGAGCACAGACGTGAAGTGAGGGATTCCCTGATTGGTCGGGCTGGGATCCCTCTTCTCGGTTGAGAAAGGAGTCCGGTATATGTATTTCCCAGCA